>NC_083605.1:70042282-70353429 GCF_029168945.1 Cannabis sativa | reverse complement strand
ATTTCTGTAAAAGGCCAAGCCTTGGCAGACTTCATCACCGAATGTAATGAAGCCGAGGCAACAGCCAATACTCCGGAGCCACCCATCCCCACTTGGAGAGTATTTGTGGATGGAGCTTCAAACGAAAACGGTTCGGGAGCCGGAGTGGCTATGATATCACCCACTGGGTTGCGGCTCCAGGCAGCACTCCGATTCAACTTCTCCGCTTCGAATAATGAAGCCGAGTATGAGGCCCTGATAGCAGGACTAAAATTGGCTAAAGCTGTAGGAGCCAAGAGGGTGGAAATCTACAGTGATTCCCAGCTGGTCGTAAACCAAGTATCCGGAGAATACCAAACCCGCGGCGAAAGAATGGCCGCATACGTAACAATAGTCCGAGAACTGCTCCACGAGTTCACGGACTATAAAATAGAAAGAATCCCCCGAGAAAAGAACGCTCATGCGACCGTCCGGCTAAGTTAGCCTCGGATAGTGAGATCGAAGAGCCGGGGGTAGTACTCGTGGAACGCTTGGCGAGCCAAGCATCAAAATAAAAGAGACCACACAAACGGTTGGGCAAGAACCCGTTGGATGGTCCCCATCATAAAATACATAACCACAGGTGAGTTGCCCCAAGAGAGGGCACTGTCTCGAAAGATTCGGTATCGTGCTCATCGTTATGTAATGATGGATCAAATTCTCTACGGAGAGGACTCGGCATGCCTTATTTAAGGTGTGTATCGGACCCTGAAGCTAGACAAATCATGCTGGAGGTCCACGAAGGGTTCTGTGGAGATCATACGGGAGGACCCAGCCTCTCAAAGAAAATATTGAGGCAGGGATACTTCTGGCCAACAATGAAAAAAGATTGTATAGACTATGTCCAAAAGTGTGACTCGTGCCAAAGGTACGCGAACATACCGAGAGCTCCTCCAAATGAGATCACGCTGATGACAAGCCCCTGGCCCTTCGCGGTCTGGGGCATAGATCTCATCGGGTCTCTACCTACGGGAAAAGGAGGAGTAAAGTATGCAATAGTAGCAGAGACTACTTCACCAAATGGACAAGAGGCCGAGCCTATGAAGACAATAACCGCTAAGAAGGCGTTGGACTTTGTTGTCAAAAACATAGTGTGTCGATACGGCTTACCTCACAAAATAGTCTCAGACAATGGAAAGCAATTTGATTGCGAGGAATTTACTGACTTCTGCAACCGACACGGAGTAGTGAAAAGCTTCTCCGCGGTAGCCCGGCCTCAAACAAACGGCCAGGCGGAGGCAGTCAATAAAATCCTAAAGGTCACCTTGAAAAAGAAGCCGCCGGCTTGTAAAAATAATCGGCCCGAAGAATTGCCAAGGGTATTGTGGGCCTACGGACGACCCCCGTAACCACAACCGGTCATTCGCCGTTCTCAATGGCATACGGTTGTGAAGCAATGGTCCGGTGGAAACATTATTCCCATCCCACGGGAGAACGACCTACGATCCGGCCACTAATCGTGCCCCGCTCCGAAGCTCTGGATCAAGTCGAAGAACTCCGGGATGAGTCCCAAATACGGATGGCCGCTTATCAAAAGAAGGTGACCAAGTATTTTAACTCCAAGGTTAAAAACAGAAAATTCGCTATCGGTGACATGGTCCTAAGAAGGGTCTTCCCAGCCACCCAAGAACCCGGAGTGGGGGTACTTGGACCAAATTGGGAAGGACCATATGAAATCGAGGACGAAATCGGCCCTGGCACTTACAAACTGAAAAGAATGGACGGAACTACTGTCCCAAGAGCCTGGAATGCCGATCACCTCAGAAAATACTACCAGTAGCGAATTAAACTTAGCTTTTGTTCAAAAGGGTTTGTACCGTCCAAATGTATGCCTCCTCTATATTAAATAAAACTGAGTGCCTTAAAAACAAAGTTTCTATGCCACTCAGGGGGGTACTAGGGTATACCACACGGACAAATAAAAACAAGCTAAGTAAAATATCCTGACCCAAAGGGCAGGTCAAGCTAAGTAAAACATCCTGACCCAAAGGGCAGGTTAAGCTAAGTAAAATATCCTGACCCAAAGGGCAGGTCAAGCTAAGTAAAACATCCTGACCCAAAGGGCAGGTTAAGCTAAGTAAAATATCCTGACCCAAAGGGCAGGTCAAGCTAAGTAAAACATCCTGACCCAAAGGGCAGGTTAAGCTAAGTAAAATATCCTGACCCAAAGGGCAGGTCAAAAACATGCGCAAAAATAAAGAGCGTAAGTATGAAATCCTGAGCCAAAGGACAGGTTGAAATATATAAAGTGTGGAAAAAATATCGCACATATATATAAATAAAAAAAAAATAAAATATCCTAACCCGAAGGTTAGGTCATACACATATAAATGGCCCGGGGACAGGCCTTAAATTGTCTCCCCTTCAAATAAAAGCTGCCGCCTGTAAGTAAATTGTTCTAAGGCAGCAGCAAATATGTACAAAGAAAAAAAAAAGAGTTATGAAAAGAACGGGTACAACTGGCCGGGCAATATGGCAGCTCAGTCAGCCCGCGGCGGAAGACGAGGTCCGATCCGTGCCTCAAGCTCAGCATCAAGTCTCTTCTTCTTCTCCCGAAATTTGGCAATCATGTCCTCGGGTTTGGGATAGAAGGAAAGCTTGATACTCTGATCGTTGGTGGCCCAAGCCATGTAGACACCATCATCAAAGCGCTTCGGGCACCGGGCACAGGAGACGGGAGAAAGGAGCTCGGCCCTCTTGGCCTTCCTAATAGACTGATCTTTATAGTCCGAAGCTCCTTCAACTCCGCAGCCAGAGCGGCCTTGGATTCAATATCCGACTGGTGAGTCTCCTCTAGAGACCTCACCTTGGCGGCCATTTCGTCCAAAGCCTCCCTGGCCTCCCGAAGGTCCCGCCTAGCCTTCTCGGCAGCCTCGGTTTGAGCCCTTAGCTCCTCCTGATGATGGGCCTCCATCCTGCCTCTCCGCTGGGCCTCGGCCTGGATCATGTCCTCCGCCTGAGCCTCCCTCCGGATGGCCTCCTCCTCCCTGGCCTTGGCCCTCTCTTCCTTAGCCTTGGCCGCTGCTTCCTGGCGCTCGGCAGCCTCCTGGTAGATCTGCCTCTCCGCTGTAAGGTCTTGGAGGACCTTCTTGACGTCGTTCATGTCCCCAAAATCGGACAGAGCGAAGCCATGGCTTATGATGTTCTTGGAGAGGCGACCAGCCTCAGCTGCAAGCTGAACCATAACGGGATGTAAGGAAAAATTTCTCAAAGGAAGAAAACAAAATACAAACACCAAAAAGGAAACGCAAGAAGTTGCAAAGTACTTACCACTGTGAGGGAATGGCTGAGGTCCTGGACTTGGAAGATGGAGTTCAGGGAAGCGCAAGTGGCAAACCGCTTGGGCGCACAGCGTGTAAGCTGAGAGGCGAACTCACCGGTCATTTCCGCGGCGAAGGGAGCCAGAGTGGGCCCTAGGAGGGGACGGAACCAGTCTGCCAAAGGATCCAGGTTGAGGTTCCACGGATCATGATAGTCCGGATGGTTAATACTCGCCTCAACCTCCGCTCGCAAAATCCTCCTAAGGGCCTCCACATCGGCATATCCCCGGGAGTACTCGTCCATAGCGTAGTTGTGTTTGGCTATGCGAAGCTCCTGCCTTGCCTCATCCCCCGGAATCGGGGTAAGCTCAATGCGAGGAGGAGCAGGATTTTCCTCCACCGGAGACACCCCGCCGTCTAGGCCATGAGCGGGAGTGTCGGCCCTCCGAGGCCTCTTCGGCTCGTCCCGGGCGATCATCTTGCCCTTACGCTTGCGAATCAGAGCCACTTCAGACTCCTCCTCGTCCTCCTCTGCTACCACTGGAAGAGCTTGAGGTTCTCCAAGCACCCTCGGCGGCTTCCTCCGAGAAGTCCCACCCTTTCCCCTGGCCTTCTCCCGGAAGCACCTCCTCGTCATCCACCAAGTCGATGGTTTCGGGAGGAGCGCCGGAAGAAACCTTCAAGGAAGGGGCCGGGGGAGAGGGGGTGAAAGCCGGAGGAGCCACCGGAGTATGGACCCCAGCCACTTTGTTCCAGGATGGCGTCCATGGAGGTACTGTTCCAATAAAACAAGCAAGTGTTAAAAGTCCGTGAGAAACTACTTACAAAAAGGTGCAAAGAAATAAACTACTCCTACCCGGACTCCCTAGTTCGGCCCTAGCAAAGTCCCGAACTTTAATGCTGGCAGCATCATCTCCAAGATAACTGTCCGAGGGCCGAAACCAGCTGGACGCTATGTAAGCCGACGGACCTAAGGGAATAGGTTCCGGAGGGCCGGGGCCCATCCGGACCCGACCTAGGTAATCTCCTAAGTTTGTAAAATAAAATTCCTTCAAATGATCCCCCCACCGGGTCGACGGCATCTTAAACCTACGGAGACGCTCGTCGAACCCTATGGGCCTACGACTGGTATATTCATCAACGGAAGGAACATATTGAATTATCAAAGGAGACTTACCACCAGCACTGAAGTGCTAGCACCGGGAGCACCCGAGTTTGGTTCGGGACTGAAGGCAGAGGCCGGGAAGTCTGGTTCTCAGAAGAACCTTCAAGACGAAGGGGTCCCCCGGCGGAAGGACCTCCAATCTCTTCTTGAAGAATCTTGTCAAAAAATTTTGCCTCGGACTTCCCGCCAATGGCTTGGCTCCTCCGCACCACCGGGCTCCCCACGCGAAGCCCTCTCCCAGAGGCAGCCTGGGCACTGGAATACGCCTTCTCCTGGGCCTTCCGGTAGAGATAATCTTGGTACTTCTTCTCTGCCGTAGCAATAAGCTCATCCCGGAAGGCCTTCTCCGCGACTGGCGCCCTCACGTTAGGGCAGATGACCTTGGAAAGGTTGGAGTCATCCACGGATTGGTGAGAAAGGATAAGTTTGGCCTTTCTACAATTCTCCGTGGTGACCAGGCCCCCGACGTCAAGATCGGCATGGTCGTAAGAGGCGAAGGCTTGGGCCCTACGAAGGAACGCCTGAGTGGTGAGCGTCCGCTGGTAAGGTGGGATCCGCACCCACTCCGTGAGAAGCTCCGGATGGTCCACGGCCCTAAAACCGGAGGAGAAGAAAAATCGGTGGCGGTACTCCTTAACATGAGTCTGCCTATTATACGGAACCACCCCTTCGTTAGCAGGGTGGATCCGGAACCCATAAAAACCGTCCTTAAGTTTGTCCCCTTTCTTGGGGACGGATACAAGTTCATAAAAATACAAAATCTCCGCCGGGCTGGGAGACCCCCAGCCGCGCGCGGAGTAAAAAATAAATAAGCCTGAGAGCAGGCGGTAAGCTTGAGGAATAAGTTGGTATGGCGCAAGGCCGACAAATACAAGAAAATCAACAAAATAGTCCTGGAGCGGGAGCATTGCACCGGCCATCAGATGGGTCTGACTCCAAGCCCCGAAGCCATCATAGTTGAGATTGGGCGTCTCCGAGTCCCGGGGAGGCCGGTGGAAGGTCCCTGAGGTAGAGGGTTTGATTCCAGCCACATTAATAATGTTCTCCAGCTGGTGAGGGCAGGTCAGGGTCGATCGAAGCTCGGCCGCTTCCCAGCCGGTAGCGCGGGACTTGTACCCCTCCTGGGCGACAGGTCCCAGAGAAACCTCCTCCAGGGTGGCAATATTCTTCCCCTTCTTCTTCGAGGACTTCGAGCCAGAAGCAGACATGTTATGCTCTGAGAAAAACAAAAAGGAAAAACCCAGCAGTTAGGCCCAGTATCAAACCCTAAACCAGAAAAAAGGGAGTGGGGGTCCCCTAACCGCTGGAAAGAGGCCCCCTCCGGACACGTGTCACCTGGGAAACTCAAAAGAGAATCCCTGAACAAGTGTCGGGTGCAGTGAAATCGCAGTAAAAATAGTTTTGCAAAAAGGAAAAGAAAAGAGAAAAGTTTTCCTATGCCCTAAGCGATTGCTAAACGAAGGATACATGGCCTTCTTCAAACAAAACTGTACGCCTACAACTAATACAGTAAAACGTAAAGCAGAACTCGAAGAACTCAAACACTCACACTCCAGAAATCTCTGAGTACGAACCCAGAAAACAAACAAAATAAATGTAAGCATGTTAGTGTCTAAAGATGCGAAAAACTTACAGTTGATTGTTGAACTGGGGGTACTGGGTATGATTGAGCGAGAGTTGAGAAGCACTGGCAAAACCAAACACTGGAAAATTACCAAAAGTGTTTAAGTGTTAAGACGGTTTGTGCTACTTTGAGGAATTTTTCTCTCTGAGAAATTCAAGCAAAAATGGTAAGGAATGGAAAGTAACCGAAATGAAGGAAAGGTGGTGGCTTTTATAGGCAAAAGTGCATGAGGAACAGGCGTCTTCACCTACCAATCATACGGTTGGGGAAACGCACGATTCGAATTCCCAACAGATCAACGGGCCAGATCAATCCGCCATTAAGGCGGTGCAAACGTTTGAGTATCCGCCTGACACCATCAATGCGCCGCATCAATCATGGGGCGTGAAACGAATCGACCTCTGCAAAAGTGAATCACTGCATTTAATGCCATTATTAGACACTTCTTCACGCGCCCCCAAGTCGTATCATAAGACCGAGGAGGCGGCTGGAAACATTCCTGCGAACAAGCATATTGTCGCATTAAATAACATCATTTAATGTGCCCCCACGCGCTCGAGACTCGAGCTGGGGAAACAAGGGGTCAACTGGAGACACTCGTACAAGCCTTGGTTTATTTTCACTAAGTAAACAAGGCTTGGGGGGTAAATGTTGCTCCTAAAATCGCCCAATATACGTGGACCAGTCAGGAAGGGACACGTGGATCAAATTACTTGAGAAGAACTGCTAAGTCTTTGTATGGCACCAGGAAGCATTATTCGCATGAGTCCCGGATGATGCTCCCGGAGTACAAGGTACTCCCGGAAGCGAGCATAGCTTAAAGGCACTCCGGGATGTGTCAGGTCTCTCCCGAGACATCAAGTCGCATTTAATGCTGCATGGGAGGAAGCGTGTTGGAACTGTAACACGCAATAAAGTCTGACGGCACATCCCCCAAACAGCAGCGCTACAGTAATGATCATTTAAGTCTAGCGACGGCTACTCTGCGAAGAGTCACGTCAATCATAAGACAAAAAGGACATTCTCCATAAAAACCCTACAGCACCTAGGGATTTGACCATGCATCACCCATGGTATATTCATCGGAAATGCCCAACTTTATGGAGACTTACAGACGCATGTGTAAGAACAATTCTAGGGATTGCCCCACTAAAACACTATAAATACCCCCTCAAAGCTCATTTAATGGGGTCGGAGAATCTTGGCTGCTTAAGAGCAAACAGAGAAAAAACTCACCAAGAACATTCTTTGTATTAAAGAGAGAAACATTCTCCCAAGTGTAGAATCTGTATTAAAGATATCCATAAATATCAGTGGCTCGTGGACTAAGGCTCATTAACGCCCCAACCACGTAAAAAGTCTTCATCTCGCTTTCTTACAGCTCATTATTATATTCATATTTTATTAGTTGCCGAAAACCTCGGTCAACATTAAGCCTTACTTCAATCAATCTCATGTCTATGCAAACTTTGTACAACAATTCATTATGTACAAATACATATATGCAAATTTCTCATTAGAAATATTTATTTGCACACCCTACAGGTCTTACTTCACTTTATGCGAGTAAACTTGCCTAGACTGCGTCATAATATTTTGGCCAAAAATCAAAATGTAAGTCGATGATTCTCGACAAATCTAATACGATGATCCTTGCTATCTCATGTTAGTTTATTGCATATGCAATCATTCAATATTTATTGTCGACAAAAATTTCAATAAATGATAATTTCCTCCCATATTGACATAACTTATAGAGATCTCTTTAAATTACATATTTTTTAAATATGTTTATCATTTATAGGTACCTATAACGAATCACTTCAGGGATTCAATTATGATGAAATGTGTTATGTCTAACTTCTCTTGGGAGTCTCTTCGAGTACCGTTTTCATCACGGTTATCATTTTAATACTTTATAACATTAAGGTATCTTCATGAGTACCTCTAGATTTAACAACTTCAGGGCAAATCAAATGAACATTTATTAATAATTTCTACATTGTTCATTTACGCTTCAGGTGTTTTCAACTCATTCTATCTCAACTTTGAATAATATTGATTTGCAGTTGGTATATATCATTTTGAACTATATCGTTCTTATACACATTGTGCAAGGATCTTTTTTCAAAAATTATTATCGATCCCAACTGCTTCTCTCCCCCAGATCGAGAGATTTTTTAAAAATTATGATATCTAATAATATTAATACACCTGTAGGGATTTCAATATATCACAATGAATCAATATTTGTTTAAACTCATATATACTATATGACATTGAACTTTAGGTTCAATAAACTTTAGTTTCAAGTTCAATCCTTATGAACTTAATTCATTTTTAAGAATGAGTCATACGTGTATAATTAGAAATACATAAATTTACACATTTTGTAAATGCATGATCATATAATCTTATCACATCGATAAGAAACTATGCAATAAAAATCTAACAATAGCTCAAGATTGTTAAGGAAATATAATTTAAACATTTTCTATGTGCAAATATATGCACATTCTTCTTTTGAGCCTTATAAATTAACAATGAGAAGAATCTTCTAGTTCTTCAACAAAATTTAGTCAAATTCTTTGACAATTTATTGCATATGATTGATCATGTCAAAATAATTCAATTCATGAACTTCAGGTTCACTATAATTTGTATTTCAATGAAACTTTCACAAGGTAATGTAAAATCACTACAACATATAAGTAATCATAAAAAGTTTCATTTTTATATACACGAATAATATTATTATATTATTCTCCAAAACATATACACTCTTCAGGAGTCACTATTATGTTTATCAAACTTTATATTTCTTCAGGAATCACTATCATCAATTCAATGATGTGTATAATTTAAAAGATACATGACAACTTCATCATGTTATTGTAATGGTCAAATAGATATAACCATAATATATCATTCATTTTTCCTGGTATCTTTTTAACAAGTCGTCTAATTTATTAATAGACTATTTATCAGTCTAATTATCATGACTTGATATATTATATATTTAAATGTACAACCAGTACATATAATAAGTTATTTCTTATCACTTTTATAACTAGATAAAAGTTATACATCTAGGTACATACAAATATATTTTACTACTCCAAGTAGCAATTGTATGTAAGACTTCTTCAGGAAGCTTTTCAAATAATCATTTTGTGATTCTTTATCACTTTGATTATATTGGATCACTAACAAATGTTAGTAAGTTATATATTCACTTTTGGGAATATGCAAACTGACTTATATAGTAACTATATATATACATATCCTGTACTAACAATAGTTTGAAACTATTGATTTCAAGAAATAATAAAATATGTATATATTAATTTGCTTTTGGCATTGCCAATATATGTGAAATCTATATTCTTTGAAATAGAATTTCATGTCTATTCATTCTCTTTAGGGAATGATATTTAAATATTCTAAATGTACAATAAATTTGTACAATTCACATTCTATTCAATAATCAAGTATACTTTTATCTTGATTATAAGTATGTCCGTACTACAGGTACGCGACCACTATTATTCAATTCCACACATGATATATAAATTTCATGCACTTTGATTATGTGTGGTATCTCATCTTTTAGTTGTTTCCACTTTTTCTGGAAATATTTGATTAGTAAATAATGTCATTGATTATTTAAAATCATTACATTCACTTCGGGGAATGACGTTGAACAAGTAGAACATTATTATAAATTTCTTAAAAATTTATTACTTGTTCATCCATAAAAAATATAAGAAATTATTCAACAATTTCTTTTACGATATTTCAAAGAATATATGAATGCAATTTTTTGCATAGTCTCCAAGATGTATGCAAAATTTAATCTTTAATATATGTCAGATTCAATAATTTCCAACATTGCAAATAATAACAATGTATAATAACATGACTAATACGAGGAATCTTTAAAAGTAATTGACTTCAATTCGTATCATTCTCTGCAGGGAATGATGAACAATAAATACATGCCTCATGTATTTAAATAACATTAGTCATGCTCATTGTTATTCTTATACTTTGATGTTTCAATGCAATTTTCTTAACATTCTTTTTGGATATTCAAACCCCACTATAAAATTGCATCAATAATAATCATTTTTAATGATTCTTTAGTTGTATTCACATAAATACAATCATTTTTTTTGACAAATATAAAACATTTACTTCAGGAAATGTTTGTCAAAATCTATATCGATATTAGATTACTTTTCATTGTCCTCAAAGAGTACAAGAACATATATATAAATATGTATTCATCTTTTTCATTATATATCCATCAACTATATAATGAATATTACGTTTGCATAATCTTTAGGACATATGCAAGATTTTATTGAGGACGCATAATCATCAGGATATATGCAATATTTTATCGAGGATGCATAATCTTCAGGATATATGCAATATTTTATCGATGATGCATAATCTTCAGGATATATGCAATATTTTATCGATGATGCATAATCTTCAGGATATATGCAATATTTTATCGATGATGCATAATCTTTAGGATATATGCAATATTTTATCGATGATACATAATCTTCTGGATATATGTATAATTTATATAAATTTTCTCTATCATATCATAGGCACACATATATTGTAAATATTATGAATGATAAGAACATTATATATATATGAAATCAATAATAAATATATAAAAATATATACATACATATATAATATATAGATATATAGATAAAAAGAAAAAAAACCAAATGATTCTTGAAACAATTCAAGAACTTTAACAAAATACTTACATTGGGACTTGGGCAGAGACTCATGCTTGAAGCTAAATTGGGCAGAGACTCGTGCTGATAACGTGTTATAAAATAATATAAAGTAGATGAGAAGAAAGAAGAAGAAGATGAAGAGAGAAAGATAAAGTGTGAAAATTTCTGAGTTGTTTATTCCAATGGGGTGAACCCCTATTTATACAAATACAAGAGTGAGATATTAAGAAACTAAGAAAAAAGGAAACTAAGGAAAAGAGGAATGTTCATGGTAATAAATAAAAGATTTAGACATCCACATAATTATTAATATTTATAACAATTAGGTTTTATTGTTATTATTTTTTGAAAAGGAGTTATATTATATATTATTGAAATATTTTTACGTATTATATTTTCATAAAATAAACCTATTAAACAAATAACCTGTGACATTAGAGTAGTGATGGAGAAAGGTCAGAAAAACAAGTAAAAGGTGTATAATTAATATTTTCCTTTCTTTGGTTTGTACGAATATATAAGATTATTGTTTGCACTAATTTGATGATAATGATGATTACGACATTTTTGGTTGTTAGGTTGGGGAACGTTAAGTCATGATCTTTGGGCACATGTGTCACTTGCTTAAGTAAACACTAAACTATTGATAATATAAATGTATAATAATGTAATTAAATAAAAATTATAATGAAAATGGTATTATGATATTTGGTTTAAATAATAATATTGTAATAAAATAAAGTAAATAATAGTATATTGATAAAAATAGCATTAGTTTGATTATTTTTAATATTTAAAATCTAAATAAAAGTAAAAAAAAAAAGGAAAAGATGAATAAAGTAAAAATAGCATTAGTAACTCTTTGTCTTTGGCTTGTTTGTTTTGAGCTCTCAAGCAGCCTCCTCTACATTTTGGGGGTGTTTTTTGAAGTTCTCCTATGTTATTTGTTTCCTTATTTTGTGTATTTTAATTTAATTAGTTTTTTTTGGTGTTGTTCACCTTTTGTTTTTGGTGGCGTTAGTCTTAGACTATTTTGGGGTTTATCCCTCTAAATGCTTTGTGTGAGCCTTGAGCTTTTTGCTCATTCTATCATTAGTGTAGTTAGCCAATATTTGTGCCATCCCCTTATGAGGTTATGCGGTTCGTCCGCTGGGTATGTAGAGCTTCGGCTCCTTTCTTAACCTTGAATGAAATTCTTTTTTCTTAAAAAAAAAAAACAAACAAACTAATTATCATTACATTAATTTTATAAATACAATGAGAATTACAAAATATATATATATATATATGTGAAAGTTATTAGCCATACCAGAAAACAGAGAAGAAGAAGAAAGAGAGAAAGACAGAGAAAGATAGTGAAAGAGAGAGATTGAAGATTGAAAGAGAATCTTATTGATGAATGAATCAATATGATCTTATATACACAATCAGTAGCTCTAGGTGATCACAACAAGAATTGGTTACAACAGAAATAGAGCTAACAACCAAACTATCTGTAACTAACTCATAACAGAAAAGCAGTTAGACAAACAACTAACTGTAATAACTGTCATGGACAGTTGTTACTTTGTCTTCACAGCCCCCCTCAAACTTAGAATTGAAAGATCCTCAATTCTAAGTTTGTCTCTAAAAGAATGGAACCTCTTGCTTGAGATAGCCTTAGTGAGACCATCGGCAATTTGATCAATTGCAGGAACATGTTTAACTTGAACCACCTTGCTTTGAATTTTTTCTCTGACAAAATATAGATCCAGCTCGATATGTTTGGTTCTTGCATGAAGAACCGGATTAGCTGTAAGAAGTATAGTACTTAAATTGTCACACCAGATGGTAGGGACACGTGGTAATGAAACTTTTAACTCCAAGAACAAACTGTTCATCCATGTCAATTCTGCAACAACACATGCCAAGCTCCTATACTCTGCCTCTGTACTTGATCTAGAAACTGTTGGTTGTTTCTTGCACTGCCAGCTAACCAAGTTTGGACCAAGAAAGATTGCAAACCCTGAGGTGGACCTTCTGTCATCTGGATCCGCAGCCCAATCTGCATCACAGTAGGCTACAAGTTCTAGGGATGAAGATGTAGGCCTTCTAAGATGCAAACCATGCTTAATCGTGCCACTTACATACCTCAAGATTCTTTTACGGCCTATCCAATGAGATTGCAAAGGTTGATGCATGAACTGGCATACCTTATTTACACTAAATGCAAGCTCAAGCCTAGTTATGGTCAGATATTGTAAGCCCCCAACAATCGAACGATATTCCTGCACATTATCAATAGGATCACTTCCATAACCCGATAGTTTGCTTCCACTGGTCATTGGAGTTGATGAAGCTTTTGCACTTTGCATTTTGGCTTTACAGAGAAGATCTCTAGCATACTTTTCCTGAGACAAGTGCATCCCTTCAGTCGTGTAGTTAACCTCAATTCCAAGAAAATAGTTTAACTCTCCAAGATCTCGAAGAGCAAACTGCTTATTCAAATCAGTAACCAGCTGAGAAACAACCTGGGAATTACTTCCTGTAATCAAAATATCATCCACATACACTAGTATAAATGTAGTAGACTGAGGTGTTGAACAGATAAACAAGGACTGATCTGATTTAGAGGAACAGAAACCAAGACTCAATAGGCATTGATGCAGCTTGTCAAACCAAGCCCTTGGTGCTTGCTTAAGACCATATAGAGCTTTATTAAGTTTGCACACAAGATCAGGGGCTGTTGGATCCTCAAAGCCAGGTGGCTGAGTCATATAAACCTCTTCTTGTAAATTGCCATTCAAAAAGGCATTGTGAACATCAAGTTGCTGAACTTTCCAACCACGAGCTAAGGCCAAAGTAAGAACCACCCTGATGGTTATGGGTTTCACCACTGGACTAAAAGTCTCAGTAAAGTCAAATCCAGGTTGTTGGTGAAACCCTTTAGCTACTAGTCTTGCTTTATGCCTATTGACTGAGCCATCTGCATTGAGCTTTTCCTTGTACACCCATTTACAACCAATAGCAGTTCTCCCTTCTGGTAATTTGACAAGTTTCCAGGTGTGATTCCTTATTAAAGCAAGTATCTCATCAGCCATAGCTTGATTCCAAGCAGTAGGCTTTGTAAAGCTTCAGCTAATGTCTGAGGTTCTTTGGAAGCCATGTAAACTTTTGGTTTAGTGATCCCAGACTTTCCCCGAGTTTGCATTGGATGAGAGTTGATAGTTCTTGAGCTGCTGGATACTGGTACAACCATGTCAGTATGCAAAATTGGAGAGACACCAGGTGCTGTTGTAGGTATTGCAGCAGAGTGTGTAGTTTCCACAGGAATAGATTGAACAGATGTTACAGCTGCATTGTCAAAATTCTGAGCAACATCTACATCAAACAACACATTAGATGAATCCTGCATATTGTTAAAAACAGAAACAGTAGGTGAAAAAGGAGTGTCAATAGAAGCAGGTTGGTCAGACACTTGATTTGGTAAAAAGGATGTAGCTGAAGGAGTAGCAGATTCAGTATTCGAGTGGGAGTTAACTGAATCTGTAGGAGTTAGAACAGGTGCATCACTATGAGTGATTGAAGGAATAATGCCAGAAGTGAAAAACTCAGGAGAGTAATTGATTGGTAAAGCAGTAGCAGTAGAGATTTTATGAAAAGGGAAGGAATTTTCATCAAAAATAACATCCCTGGATATGTACATTCTACCACTTGAATCAAGGCATTTATACCCTTTATGGTTTAGGCTATAGCCCAAGAATGTGCAAGGGGCAGATCTAAACTCCATTTTATGTTTATTATAGGGCCTTATATTTGGGAAACAAGCACACCCAAAAGTTCTAAGAGATAGGTAGTCAGGTTTTTGATTAAAGAGAACTTCTAAAGGTGTCTTGTTATTTAAAATAGGAGTAGGTAGCCTATTATGAATGTAGACAGCAGCTCTAAAAGCTTCATCCCAAAACTTAAGAGGCATAGATGCTTGAGCTAGCAAGGTTAAACCATTTTCCACAATATGTCTATGTTTTCTCTCAGCTAATCCATTTTGTTCATGTGTTGTGGGACAAGGATGTCTATGAATGACTCCAAGCTTGTTCAGAAATGGTGTGAAACTTCTATATTCCCCTCCCCAATCTGTTTGTAAAACCTTTAATTTGGTGCCTAATTGTAGTTCACTTTCAGCTTTGAAATTTTGAAAAATTTTAAAGGCATCAGATTTATTTTTCAAAAGATATAACCAAGTGAATCTTGAGTACACATCCATGAAATGGATGTAGTACTTATAGCCATTGGATGAGAGAGTATGGGAGGGACCCCATAAATCGGATACAACAAGCTGAAGTGGTTGTGTATACTCAGTTTCAGAGAATTTAGGAAATGGAAACTTGTGTATTTTTCCAAGACAACAGGCAGTACAAATCTTATTGCTCTCTACATTATTCAAGGACACATTACAATGATTTAGCACAGTTTGGACAACCCTAGAAGATGGGTGTCCAAGTCTGTTATGCCAAATAGAATACTGAGAGAAATTATTAAGAGAACAATTGGAACAAGTATTGACTTCAGCTGTGACACCAGTAGGTGAAAAAGAGAGATTCGAACTTGGTTGACTAGAAGGTTTTGAACAATGAAACTGGAGTTGGGAAGCATCAAACAAATACAGGCCATTCTGAAGTGTCCCCTTCAGTAAAGTTGAACGAGTCTCCTTGTCCTTGACAAAACAAAAATTGTCATGAAATTCAAAGAAAACATTGTTATCCTTTGCAAACTTAGAAACACTCAACAAATTTTTTGTAATGTCAGGGACATGCAAGAGATTATTCAATTGAAATGACTTAGATGAGTAAGGTGTAGAAAAGAATGACTGACCAACATGTTGTATTGACAAACCTGCCCCATTACCTACAAAGAGTTTCTCAGTTCCATCATATTCAGCTCCATGGGTGAGATGTTGCTGGTCTGGAGTGCAGTGATTCGTAGCTCCAGAATCAGGGTACCAATTGTTGTCTTGAGCAGTGTTGATGTTAGCAACATTGGCCTGTGCTGAACTGGAGGAGTGGTACTGACTTGAAGCTTGATTTGGTGTTGTACCAGTGAAATTCTTATCGAATCTATAGAAACAATCTATAGCAGTATGACCAAGCTTAAAACACAACTGACATTGAAGTTTGTTTGCTGTGTTCATTGACCTGCCAGCACCTCTGCCATACATTCCAGATCCAAAGCTAGAATAGGAGCTGTTGTTGCCACTTCCACGATTGTATCCACCTCTGTAGCCACCTCGATTAGAAGGAGAGAACTGAGATGGATAATTGTACCTCGGGGATGGAGATTGCTGTCTGAAATTACCAAAGTTATTTCTGAAGTTGGCAACATTAGCTTCTGGATTATCAATGTCAAGTGAGGCAACTTGAGCACTGATCTCAATCTCTCGATCGGTTTTCTCGATTCTGGATTCTGAGGCTAGAAGAAGAGACTCAATCTCTGCAACAGAGTATGTTTCTAATCTAGTATTAGTGGATATGACAAAGGTGTCATATTCACTTGGAAGGCCCTTAAAGATAGCAGCGACATGATCTTTTGCTGTGTAAACTTCTCCAACTGAGGCAAGAAGATCAACGTGATGTTTGACCTTGAGTAAGTAATCAGATAGTGAGAGTGAGCCTTTCTTCAAGTTCTGAAGCTTGGTTCGAAACTCAAGTATTTTTGCAGAAACTTGAAGAGTAAAGAACTTCTCCAATGTTGACCAGATCTGCTTCGATGTCTCACATCCAACCATACGCGTGAGGAGATTTTCAGACATTGAAGACAGAAGCCAGGACATGAGGAGCTGATCTTGGACTTCCCAGTCCAAATAAGCAGGGTTAAGCACACCAGATTCTCGATCTGCATCAGAAAGAAACTTTGCAGGGGGATCTGCTTTGATATACTGTTGTAACCTGTTGCCACGAATCGCAGCTAAGACCTGTTGTTTCCACAACAGGAAGTTGTGATCATTTAAACGAATTGAAAGATTGTGAGTGAAATAGACAGGAGAGAACTCATCATGATCTCTAGTTCTTCCTCGATTGAGAGTCGGTTGACGACTGGCAGGTTGACCAGTGGCACCTCCATTGTTGCCGTCACCAGAATTAGTTCTTGAACCATTCAGACCAGCTCCACCAGAAACAACATTCGCCATTAATGGCGGAAATTGCTCTGATACCATGTGAAAGTTATTAGCCATACCAGAAAACAGAGAAGAAGAAGAAAGAGAGAAAGACATAGAAAGATAGTGAAAGAGAGAGATTGAAGATTGAAAGAGAATCTTATTGATGAATGAATCAATATGATCTTATATACACAATCAGTAGCTCTAGGTGATCACAACAAGAATTGGTTACAACAGAAATAGAGCTAACAACCAAACTATCTGTAACTAACTCATAACAGAAAAACAGTTAGACAAACAACTAACTGTAATAACTGTCATGGACAGTTGTTACTTTGTCTTCACAATATATATATATATATAAATATATAATATAATGACATTGCAATGCTCCTTCCATTAAACCAAACATGCTAAAACCTAAAAAGTACTTGTCGATATTTGTAACATTTAATTTTCTAACCATCTCTCTCACCTCACTCCATTATTAATTTTGTCTAGCTAAAGTGAGAAAATCCAGTCAAATATAATTTTGTAACCCTAATATGGAATAAGTTAATGTATAGTTCAATGTCAACTAATTAAATTATTTATGTCTTGTCACCATACATTCTAACATTTGATTTTGACCATTGAATGGTGAAGTGATGACAAGATATGTTTGATCGAGAGGAAAAGGGTTAGGAGAAAAAATAATGTAGGTTGTAGGTAATAGAAAGAGAGAATTGTGAATGTTTGGTGTGGAGTTAAAAAGTTGGTGAAAAATATGGGATTGGAGGAAAAATGAGAGGAGAAATTTGATTTTTTATGCTTACATTTGGTTAAAAAAAATTTCCTAAACAAATAATAATTAATATTTGTAGGATACGATAACTTTTATGATATTCCTAAAATATCTCCCATTTACATCACCCTCATTTACACCATCAGACAATATCTGCTACCAATTTTTTTTTTTATTATTTTATGTTTTTATACATAAAAAAAATAGTTACAGGTGACCATCGGACCACTATCGGACCCCATCAGACCACATCTGCTACCAATTTTTTATTTTTTATTTTTTTTTATGTTTTTGTACATACAAAAGTAGCATCAGGTGACCATCGGACCTCATCGGACTACCAATTTTTTTTTTTTTTAATGTTTTTGCACTAAAAAAAAAGTATGAGAAATTTGAGAGGGGTATTTTTGGGTTTTAAATAAAGTGGTCATATATTTTCAATGGCGATATGTATTAGTTTATGAATAAAATATTAGGTATATGTAAGTATAGAAAATCAAATTTTCCAAATGAAAGTGACAAAAAAAATAAAAATAAAATAAAAGTGAGTGTGTGAGATTGAATTGTGGTATGCCACTAAGTTATTATTGTGATTTGAGTTGAAAATCCTTAATATTACAACTCGAACTGAAATATCCAAAGAATTAAAATAGTTGAGGCAAGGACAAACTAATTGGCAGTATAACAATTTGAGATATTTGAGACTACAAATTTAAGAGCAATACAAAGTTGTCCTTAATAATATAAGTATTAGGGGCGACAAAAGAGTGTCATCTTGAAAGAGAGGCTTATCAATATAATTCTTAACTAAAACAACAAAGATTGGACACAAAGAATTGTAAAAGCTCTAAAAATGAAAGAGCTGAACCTTTGTTTATATAGCAGAACAATTACAAGAAGGTTCAAACAGAAAATAACAGACTCTGTTAAAACAGAGTACAAGTTACAAGAAAACAAATAACAACTTTCTGACAAGAATAAAACTAACAGAAAACTAGTAAAACTGTTATTTATCATCCCCCCTCAAGCGAAAGGGAGTGGAGCACACTTTGAGCTTGGCTTTGAGATAGAGGAAGCGATCTGTGGAGAGAGCCTTTGTTAGTATATTTGCTGTTTGATCAGTGGAAGGAACATACCGAACCTCAATCTCTTTAGCTAGAATTTGATCTCTCACAAAGTGAAGATCAATTTCTATATGCTTTGATCTTGCGTGGAACATTAGTAGCAAGAGAGGCTGCACTTTGGTTGTCTACCCATATAATGGGAGCAGCTGGTAGGTGCACCTGTAACTCACCTAAAACAGAGTGTAGCCATTTGATTTCGGCTGCTGTATTTGCTAAAGCACGAAACTCACTTTCTGTGCTTGATCTAGCAACTACTTGTTGCTTTTTGGCAGACCAAGATATGAGATTGCCCCTAGAAAAATGGCATAACCACCCGTTGATCGTCAATCGTCTGGACAAGATGCCCAATCGGCATCCGAATATGCTTGTAAGCATAGCCTTAGAGCAGGTCGAATTAAGAGGCCCTCATGTATTGTGCCTTTGAGATATCGAAATAATCTCTTGCAAGCATCCCAGTGGACTGTAGTAGGGGCATGAATAAATTGGCTTAGCTTATTGACAATGAAGGCTACATCGGGCCTGGTCAATGTTAGATATTGTAATGCCCCTAGTGTACTCCTATACAGTGTATGATAAGTGAAAGGCTCCCCATTTGTGAGAGATAGAACATGTGAAGCTCTAGTTGGACTGGGACACAGTTTTGTACCCTCCATTTTAAGTTTCGTCAAGAGGTCTGCAATATACTTTGATTGGGAGAGATATATGCCAGCTGGGGTCCTGTGAATTTCGACACCGAGAAAGTAGTGGAGAGGCCCCAAGTTTTTGATGTCAAATTCATTATTCAGATCTGTGATGATAGCAGAAATGAGAGCTTGATTAGGACCAGTAATGAGAATGTCTTCATAGAATTTAATGCTTAGTAAAAATATTTAAATATTGAACATTTCACCATAATTAATTGTAATAGGGAGATTGAGATAAATAATTATCTACGGGGTTAATAGTTTAATTTTGGAATAAAATATAATATTTATCATTGTTGTTCTTGATTGATTGTTGGAGATGGAGAATAATTCTGAACTACTTTTAAAATCGTAAATGTCATTCGTTATTTGTTTTCTTTTTATGTTGTTTAATTGCAACTCAAAACCCCCTTTAATTTTTGTTTGATATTGAATAATAAATTAAACATAGTAATTGTGGATCGACATGTGTTCATCATTATACTGAAGTAATTGGTAAGATAAGGATAAAAATAAAAAAATAATTAGTAAATTTAATACGACATACGACACACATTAAATTTTTAGCACCGTTGCCAAAGACTATTTTTCTATTTTATTATTCACAATTATTTTCTGTTTCACTAACTATTTTCACTTTGAAAATCTCAAGTGTACATATTTTGTGAAGTCGATACTCAAGAAAGACTATCAAAGCTAAAGCAATATCTTGAGTCATCTTCTACTTATCGCTCTTATAGGACAATCTTCGACAATCCACTCTTTCAACTTCTTCGTCTTGTTAAAGAGCCACTACCATTTGATCACGGGTATGTTCTTGACCATTCAATCAATTCTCACAAGTTTTAATGGCTCAAAATAGGGCGTTGAAAAAGCTGGTTGCGCTAGATCTTAATCAACAACTACTATGCATCCATTATCCACCCCTGAATGTTAACATTGAACTAAAAATCGCGCATCATTCACTTATTGCCCTCTTTCCACAGGCTTCCCAATGAAGATCCCAACAAGCATCTAAAGAAGTTTCATATCGTCTGTTCTAAGTCGCGGGCTATCCCTATCTTCCACATGGTATTATTGAAACATAGAATAACATGAAAACTATGTTCTTGGAGCATTACTTTCCAACTTCTAAAGTTAGAAGCATTAAAAAAGAAATCTATGGTATCAAGCAAGTTACAGGGGAGTCGTTATATGAGTTTTGGGAATAGTTCTAGCGATTATGTGCTAGTTGGAGGTGTTCGCAGTGTGGGTAGTGCGATTTTTGACCATTTTTTCAAACCGACCCGTACATGCAGTTTTTTCAATTTCCTAAACCGCACCCGCATTGCAAAATTAAAAAACTGCGGAAACCGCACCACAAAAAATAGTGTGGTGCGGTGCGATTTTTGCGGGTTGGACTATTATCAATAATTAAACTATCACAAATACAACAAAGCTTGAGAAACACTTGTCAAAAATACCATAAGGCTTGAAAATAAATATGAAAATAAAAATTAAGTTTCAATAATACAATAATTAGTGGACTTTGGGTTGGACATTCACATATTGGATCTAAATAAATATAAAAATTAGTATTTTTATAATGTGCGGTACGGTTTGAACCGCATATTAACAATTCAAAACCCCAAACCGCACCGCACCGCGCAGTTTAGAAAAAATTCAAACTGTGACCACACAACAAAGAATTTCAAACCGCATTTTTTTTCAATGCAGTGCGGTGCGAACTATTTAAGCAGTTTGATGAACACCTCTAGTACCCGCATCACCAAATAAGTTACTCCTTATCAAGTCCTTTTATGAATGCTTACTACCACTAGATATAGATAGGTGTATGATTGATGTAGCCAGTAAAAGTGCACTAGTAGACAAGACTCTGCAATAGCCAGGAGCATAATTTCAAACATGGTTGCCAATTCACAATAATTTGGCATTCGTTGCAACTCTACTCCATGACCTCATTAGGTTAATGAAGTGAGCAACCCCATTGAAAACTAGCTTACTCAACAATTAATTCAATTAACCTCCGTGGTACAACAATTCGCTCTAGGCCAACACGTGCAATGCAACCTTGTGAGTCATGCTACTGATACTTGATAGTCAATGGAGGTGACAAAGTTTCTTATGCCAAAGCTAGTTAGGGGAGCTTCATAGTAGTTAATTAAATTGGTCTAATAGAATGAAATTTTAAAGATGCAATGCTTACATTTAATGAATGAGATAAGGTGATTGATGACTGAGTATTTTCCCGCTTTTTTTTTTCTAGCTGGTTTCCCGTTGTTACATTTGAATTGAAAGAGAATTCACAAGAATAAGACATTTATGAAGAAAACAAGAGAACAGATACATTTACCAAAAATGAATTCAGGAGGCACAAGTTCTTACAAGAACATGAGATGATAAGGGAAATAAGTTTCAGAGCAAAAATAACCGGTGACTGGCAGCGTTTTTCACTTGAAAGTGGAAAGCCTAGGAAGTTTGTCCCTCAAATAATATAGCCTTGCTCTTCTAACCTTCCTGTGACTCACTACTCTTATCTCTTTTATGTTAGGTGAGTACCTGTAATTAAAGATACAAGGCAAAGAAACAAAAATTAAATGACAACTATATGAAATTGCTATTTGTTATTTCCAATTGAGAGTCAAATGAAAACTTGGAAAACCATCAACTTTGCATTTCTTGTCCTTAACACTAACAGAGTTTAATATCAAATGGATAGAGTTGTATCATGTAACCAGGCACACAGATCTAGTTAGTTGAATGTGTGCCTTTATTAACAACTGGTTTTCTACATAAAGATGAGCTTACTCAATGAGCCTTGTCAGCTATAAAGATGAGCTCTTTACTAACTTAAAGACAGATTCCGATAAATGCATGTAGGAAGCATCATACTTCAGCTTATATGGTTCGTGCACAAGTACAAACCAAACATTATTTTAAAATGTATAATCCTTATATTCATTGGTACGGTACAGTATGGTATATGGATGTAGATATACATAATTTCCTTAAATATTAAAAAGAAGAAAAAAAAAATGAGAAGCAGGAAAATTGTGAAAAAATTGAAAGCAAACAAAACTTAGATGAGACATGCTCTTATTATAGGTGCTATATGTTCTAAGTTACTATATTAATCACAATTAGCTAATTTGTCATGACTAAGAATCAGCATGTAATAAACATTATAAAACTGAATCAAGCAGAGTAGCATACTGAAAATTTTACTTATTGGAAAAGGACTTACAGAGGGAATACAATCTCGACTCCAACACCAGCAATAATCCTCCGAATTCGAATTGTTGTATGAATTCCAGCATTTTGTCTTGAAATGACAATACCTTTATAGACAGACAATCTACGTCTATTTTCAGGAACTTCCTGTGAATCGTTCACATGAACAAAATCAGAAAAGTTTCATTTAAAACAATTACAGGAACTAAAACTAAGTATGAAAGCCAAAAACCAAAAGCATCATTACAAATTTGATCTCCACAACATCTCCAGTCCTTATGTCTGGAACTGGCCTTTCTTTCTGTGACTCGTCAACCGCCCTTGTATTTAAAATCTGGTAAAATAAACAAAGTTTTCATCAAAATCTTCAATGACAAAAATGATCCATTGATGAAACAAGAGAGCAGGAAAAGCAACTTGCCAATTATTTACATTCCTTCTATATAGTATACAAGTTAATGTTTCAACTAGTTAAAGTTGCTATCAGCAAATGCAAAGAGGATCCCAGCAATCAATGCTCAGCTGAGTGAAAATTGAATCGTAATGGTAATGATAACACACAACAAATAATCATTGTTTAAAGAGTCATGACAACTTTCAACTTAGAGAGACATCATTCATCATGAACAAAGTGAATTTAACTCCCTACATTACACATGTATATATAAACACGAAATTGTAATACTATGATGAGTTTTCTTTTCCTGCTTATTCTCAAGAACCAAACAAAGATTCCCTTTAATAATCTTTATCAGGTGATAAGAATTTAAAAAGAAAAACTGAAAAAGCTATTAAAAAGAGTACCCCCATTATATCTCCAAGCTTAACCCGAGGCTTTCTGGGTGGCTTCGCTTCCTCAGTCTCCAAAACTTCTTCTTCTCCTTCAGCATTGACCTCCGAAGCCTCTTCAACTCCAACTTCTTCATTCTCCACACCACTCTCAGCTGCTTCAGCTTCAGCTTCACCTTCGGAGTTCGACTCCGCCCTCACAACAAAACACCGTCTCCCATTCGCCGCGGCAAGTAGGGGACCGAAATTGCAGCCAATTGAGCTGGTTGAAACCCTGGAAGTCCAAAGCCGAGCAGAATTCGAGAGAGAAGGGCGACGAGAAACAGCACTGGTAAACCCTAGGTTCTTGATTGCGGGTTGGTTAGGATTTCTCGGAATTGTAATTAGCGCCTGTATAATCCAAAAACATTCAATTTAAAAACACACCCAACATTCGATATAGATGTATAAGAGAAAGAGGAGAGTAGTACCTGGGGAAGAACTTTGGAAGCCATGATTAGGGTGTCGAGGTTTATGAGAGAGAGAAATGAAGAGAGTGTTCAGTGAAAGGTCATGACTTTATGAAACTCTGAAATTTGATTTACTGTCTCGTATGGTGTCTGTCTGAGCTCACGGAGAAGAAACTCCCTTATCTGTTCTATTCTATCCTTTTACACGTGCTCTGCACGTGATGTTATACAAATACTTTCTTTTTTTTCTTAATTTTTAACCAAAACAAACAAACCAACATTGTTTTCGTTCCATTTCATTTTATTACCTTTAACCAAAGGCCACTTTAGTTTCTTATCTCGGGATCCATCGCATTATGAAAAATGAGATTTTTTATCTCACTTTTTATCTTTAATAAAAATAAAAATAAAAAATAGAATAATAAGATGACCCATTAACCTTACTAATACCGTTAAATTATAAAATTAATCTTACTAATACTGTTAAATTTTACGAAATATTATTTTATTCTTAAAATATTTCGTTAAACCAACAAAATTCATTAAATAGTCACATTTTATATATAAAGATAAAGATATATCTAACACAAACAAATTGTTTAAAATAATAAAGATGATAGAATAGAACTGAAGATAAATATTTGTAGTTTTTTTTAAATATATATTGGACGTGCCATAGACACATAACCCCTTTTAAAATTTGTGGGTTATAATTATATATCGTACTTATATTAATTATGTTTAAATAATAGTTAAAAAAAGTTATATTTAAACAAGGACATAGTGTGGTATAAGTTAACTTATTTAAATTAAAATCAGTAGTCATCTTGATTAAATTTAAGTCCATGTAATTTGTTCTACTATAATCTATTAATAAGTAAAATTTAGAAGAAAAATAAAATAATAAATAACAAAAAATCTATGAAAAAAAGAAAGAATAACAACACAAAAAATGATTAATATCATATGTATGCTCGTATAGTCTTTTACAATATTATATATTTACTAATAAATAAATAAAAAAAAAAAGAAGTAATAAAATAAATAAAAAAAATGGAGAAAAAAGATGATTAAAAAAATATAAAAAGACTTAAAAAATATTTTAAACAATAGAGTAAATTTTTCGAAGAAAAAAAAATTGAGGTTTTAAAAAAATGACAAAAACATAAATACTTGGTACAAACAAAACATAACGCACAACTCCAAACATGGCCAAAAAAAAAAAAAATACAAATTACTCTGATAATCTTATTTAGCTTGAGAAAATACATAAGAGCAAAGACTATAAGAAAACTTCATTTAAGCGGTGCGTAATAAGTAAAAAAAAAAAATTAAAAATTATGTATAATAAAAAAAATTAAAATTATAATTAAAATGATTAAAGATATGTACATATTAAGAGCAGATCTAATGGAGAGCTAAAAATGTCGCGTATATGCATATTTCAAGTCCTCTTTATAAAAGTGAACTCTAATAGTGGTATATAAAGTGGTCCAAAATTAGCACCTACTAAAAGTTGTGTTAAATTTAATACAAAATATAGTATGTGCCAAATTTTATATCATAATAAATATTACTTTTTTTTATTTACTCTTGGCCACTTATTAATGTAATTAATCAATTTTTACATTTTATTTATATATTTAATAGAATTTTTATATAATTTAGTACAAATTTAATACTTTGTTTAATTTTTTACACATTTCTATCAAAAAAGAGTTAATTTTATCCTAAATGCATTAAAGCACTGTTATAAAATTAAGGCCAAATATAATTTGACTCATTTTTTAGCTCAAATTATACACCATTTATTAAAAATAATAAGAAAAATACTAAGGAATGGGCTAAATACCATAAATGGTGGCATACCGTTATTGGTGTATTTTATTATTCGGTCACACATATTTTAATTTAGTGAATAATATTAGAAAATACTAATCAATTATTAAGTGTCATATTTGTATAATGTTAGACATCTCAAAGTGTCAAATAATAATAATAATAATAATAATAATAATAATAATAATAATAAATACATGATTCACCAGAAAAAATATTGTATAAAAAATTATATATATATATAAAAAAAAAGAATTAAGATCACTAAACAAAAAAACTCCACAGAAGTTATTGTAAAAAAATTATCAAATAGTAGCATATTGTTATTGGTGTTAAGTACCACAAAAGGTAATAAAAGATAAAAAAACTTATATAAATTGTAAAAAAAATTGTAAAAGAAAAGAATTATACAAAATAATTGTAAAAAAATTTGTGAAAAAAAAATCATAAAAAAATTGTAAAACAAATTAAAATTATAAAATGAAAAAAAAAATTTATAAAAAGACAAAAATTTATAAAAATTTATTGAAAAATTTACAAAGTTATTTTTTTATTGGTAAAATTCTATTTATTTAAAAGTCATTAAGGCTAACATTTTTTTTTTTTTTTTAACAATGAATAACTTTATTTAAAAAAGAAATTATAATGTCATATAAACAAGTCTTATAAAATCTCAAGTAATTTATCAAATTATACTAGTTTTCTATCCACTTAAAGAACATGCCGAGCTAATGTTCAGTTCTATTGGCTCTCAGACAAACATGAATTAGGAATAGAATGGAAAATGGAAAAATCATGGTTCGAACTCATAATTTTTAAACTATTAAGTTATTATTTAATTGTAAAATACTATGCTACCTTAAAAAAAAAAAAAAAA
Source organism: Cannabis sativa (assembly GCF_029168945.1). NCBI lineage: Eukaryota > Viridiplantae > Streptophyta > Magnoliopsida > Rosales > Cannabaceae > Cannabis > Cannabis sativa. The sequence continues at coordinate 70,326,684 of NC_083605.1, read as the reverse complement.
AAGCAGTTCCTTCCTATTCTAACTTCCTTATCATGAACTGAAATGAAATGAGTCATGTTGTTAGGAGTTGCCACGTGGTAAGATGGCGCCTAACCATTTCAAATTCTCACCATCACTCGCCACGTGTCCTCCACCCTCCCTCCTCCTTCTCCATGTCTTTCCCCGCCTTCCTCGGTTTTCCTCTCACCCTTCTCTAATCTGATCAAGTTTCTTCTCCCAGTTTCATCGATTACTGTTTCTTTTCTTTCTTTTTCTCTGGTTACTAATTCCAATGAGGCTTCATTTCTCTAAATTCTAAAAAATATTGCAAATTCAGACACAATGAGGGGAACCCCACCTGGGATTTCGCTCGTCAGAGCCATTAGAGGTAAAGATTGGAGCCTTACGAGTTACAGATATGTGATGTTGTTAGTTACTTTTGTAGCCTATGCATGTTACCATGCTTCCCGAAAGCCCAGTAGTATAGTCAAGAGCGTATTGTATCCAGACCCGACTAAAGTTAACGGTCTAGTCACTGGTTTCTACCCTTGGCCGATCGGTGAGGTCTTTTTGAAGAAGGAAGAATTTGTTAACGAGCACAGAAATGTGTCTCGAGAGAAGGGTTGGGCTCCGTTTAATGGGAAAGATGGGACATCGAAGTTGGGGGAAATTGATCTAGCTTTTTTGGGATGTTATTCTTTGGGGATGTATGTAGCTGGGCATTTGGGGGACACTTTGGATCTTCGATTGTTCTTAACGACAGGGATGATTGGAAGTGGTATTTTTGTGTGTTTGTTTGGAATGGGATATTTTTGGAATGTTCACTCTTTTGGGTTTTATCTAGTTATGCAAATGCTTGCCGGTTTGTTTCAGGCCACAGGGTGGCCTTCGGTTGTGGCGGTGATCGGAAACTGGTTTGGGAAGAGGAAGAGGGGTTTGATAATGGGTGTTTGGAATGCTCATACTTCTGTTGGTAACATAAGTGGTTCACTTCTAGCTGCTAGCGTTTTGGAGTTTGGTTGGGGTTGGTCTTTCATTGTTCCAGGTGGATTGATTGTGATGGGTGGGATTCTTGTTTACATGTTCTTAGCTGCTTATCCTGAGGATGTTGGATTCTCGTGTTCTCAAGGCTCAGCTACAAATGAGGAAGAAAGTCCTATTGAGAAAAGGGAAAGTAATGGTGGTGGTGGTGTTCTTCCTTCACATGGGTCAGTGAGTAGAAGTAGTGTTGGACTTGTTCAGGCCTGTATGATACCGGGTGTGATTCCTTTTGCATTGTGCCTCTTCTTTGCCAAGCTTGTGGCCTACACGTTTCTCTACTGGTTACCCTTTTATTTAAGCCAAACAGGTAATATTTCATGTATTGGTTTTTGGTTTCAATTCATAACTATTAATGTTAGAGACCATAATGCAACTCTCCAACTTGTTGAATATTAGAGAGTAATGAAAGTTATTACATTCAATTATGCGGGATCCGAATATTTAATTGCGCCGGTGTGGTGCCTTTAGGTCTCGAGTATTTTTATTGGGCACTAGTGCTAGACACCACTGGTGTCTTTTAGCATTTCTCTTTAATATAACAGAAAGAGTAAGGCTAAAGGGTATCTATAGTGCTTAGCACTCTCGTCATTGTAATATTGTTATTGGTGTAACTTAATATCGGGTCCCACTTGGTTTACTTTAATAAATATTATAGAAAATCGCTAATTAATTATAGAGTTACACTTTACGGTGGTGATAGGCACCATCTCATAGCAATGCTCGAAAATATCTGCACTAGAGAGTTTAAGATTTAAAGTAGAAATGATGATCTCGGGATTGATGTATAACGTTTTTTTGTAAGCCCAAAATTCAAATTTTTTTACCAGAGTTTAAGAGCTTGTTAGGTTTCCCAGTTCGATAAATGTGTAGTTGTACATGTGTCCCGAGCGTATGTATGTGCATTTATCATTGCAGTATGACATTTATCATATATTGTGCATCAAGTATTTTTGTATAATTACCCTGCTCTCTGTTTGTATACATGTCATATTTTCTTTCTAATGGCTTTTGTTTGTTTTTAACAAACAAATTTAAGATACACAAAGAAAGTATTGTTTGGTAGACGCACTCTCAATGGATGTGTAATTGAAAGTACAAATTGGGAGTTTGTTTATCATTGGATGGAGGACAATTAAGAGATCATTCTACTCATTGTCTCATGTGCTATAAGTATGATTGACTTCTTACTCACTCTGCTTAGCCACTTGCTGAAAAGTTCAATGATAAAAAAAGCAACTTCATGTAAATCAGACTTGGACAGGACACACTTATAGCTGAGGCTCGTTTTCAATGGATATATTGTTTTTTTTTTTTGTATGGCATTTCTTTCTGCTTGTTATTTAATGTTAGAGAGAAACAGAGGTGAAAAGAAATGCATTTTAAAAGAGACTGCTGATGTATTGGTCACTTCTACGAGTCCCTCTTCTGTGTGCATGCTCCTAGAATTATTCCTTGCATGAGTGCTCTTAAATATTTTGTTTTGTTATCTTGGTTGTGTTTGTGTATTTGTGGATGGTTCAATCACTAAGAAGTGACTTGTTCCTTGTTTCATCACTCCACAGAAATTGGTGGGGAGTATGTTTCAGTAAAATCTGCTGGAAATCTCTCTACTCTATTTGATGTAGGGGGCATATTTGGTGGAATCCTTGCTGGATATGTATCTGATAAGCTCCGTGCTCGGGCTACAACTGCAGCCTGCTTCATGTATGCTGCGATTCCTTCCCTTCTTCTGTATCGCTCTTATGGGAACATTTCAAAAACTGTCAACATTGTTCTTATGATGACTGCTGGCTTGTTTGTAAATGGACCCTATGCACTCATCACCACTGCAGTTTCTGCAGACCTTGGCACACACAGTTCTCTTAGGGGAAATTCTCGAGCGCTGGCCACAGTTACTGCCATTATTGATGGCACTGGATCTGTTGGTGCAGCTCTTGGCCCTTTACTTACTGGCTTTCTTTCAACAAAAGGATGGGATACGGTATTTGTGATGCTCATGTTAGGAGCTCTTATTGCTGGACTACTGTTATCCCGTCTGGTTGCGGCTGAAATTTCTGAGAGAGCTTCCAAACAGTTGCCAGTTTCCAACGGGCAACAAAATTGTGGAGGTAACCCTGTGTTCCTTTCGCTTTGATAGCTAGACAAAAGTGTTGATATCCAACATTTATGTAAGTTATATTTTTATATTATTTTCTCGGAAATCAAAATTGTGGAAGACTTGACTACAAGAAACAGAGGCACATGTTTGAATAATTCCAGACATTTTCTAGCAGAAACACCGAACAATTAAATTGAAACAAACCAGGCAGAAAATTTACTTGTTATGCTATAGAAATTTGCTCGAATGCATAGAATTTGTCGTAGATATGCATTGCAAGGATACAAGTTTTTGTTGCTGCTCTATCTTGCTCTTTTTTTTGCTTAATGCAAGAGACAAGGAATATATAAGCATTTTCAGCATCAAATTCAAATCCATTGAAGGAAGTAAAAAACTTTCTTTCTAAGATTACCTGTCTACTATTTCATCAGTCTTCTTACTCAATACTTATGTCTTCTATTGCAGCTTCTGCATCTCAACCACTACTAGGTGACCAGAGGTAATTTTTAAGAGATTTGGCCTCCTCAATAAATTTTGTCATAACTGAAGAGACTCATATTTAAGTGCCCATGCTGTAGCAGTGTGAAAATATCGGTAAGATATCTTAAACCAGATTGTTCTTTTGGTCATATTATATCATTAAACAAAAATAGAGCACAAGTATTATAGATAATTCAAATGGTTTTGGAGAGTAGCTTTTGGCACATACTTTATGTTAGTATGTGCATTCTTGTAATTGTACCCTCATTTTGTTTACCACTGTGCTTCGTCAATGTCGGGCTCTTGAAGCTGGCATATGGCGTATCGACACAAATCACAGACTGAGTTCAAGTGAAGTTATAGCTTGCTGAAAAAAATGCCCAAATAAAATGGTTTTTTTTTTGTTTCTTTGTAGAGACTGCATTTTTTTGAAGTTGGCTTTTTGTTCTTTGATTTATTTATTATTAGTGTTTTTGTTGGTAATGTTGTTAGTCTAAGATCTTGTGTAGTACAATCCAGACTGGTGTTGTTGGTGCATTTTTTTTTATCGAACTTGGATTTATCATTACCTATTACAGACCCTTCAAGTTTTGATTTTTGACACTGACAATAACTAAGAAGTGTATTATAAATAAATGGAATCATTGTATATTTATCAACCGATGGGCCTTCCAAATTTGGTACAAGTTCACATATTTATTTAACTTTAAGCATAGGTTTGGTCAAATATTTTTTTGGACTCTAGAAACTCCACCATGGATTGCATGGTCATTTCTTTCACAGTTTCTGGATCTACGGTTCCGGTGACTTTGGGGTGGTGTTGCTGGTAGGACTTGGCAGACTCCAAAGTATCGTCGTAACGATTGTTGTTGATGGTGAAAAATATCACACTTCAAAATGATCGGAAAAAAAATTGAAGACAAAAAAGAGAGACGGAAAAGGAACCTAAATAAAGCACGGATACACAAAAATAGTAAAGTGTAAATGATAAAAGAGTAATTAGCAACAACAATTTTTATTCAATTTTCCATTATCAAATCGTGATCTTATTCTATTATAAGACTTGTTAATAGTATTTTTCGAAATATTATTTTTTACAATAATACAAATAAATATTTTTTATTTTTTATTAAGAAAATTAAAAATGTAAATATAAATTATTAGAAAGTATTTTATTTTATTTTATTTTTTGACGCGGTGATTAAAATCACACATGATTAACAAAGCAGCAATCCTCAATTGGCGACGACACTTCCTTAAACCAGGATAGATAACCGAAGGGCATGCTTTGTCAAACCAAGCACTGCAGAATTCTCATTCCGAGCCGCATGGGACAAAACTGCTCCCGGAAATTTAGATAATACAGCTATAACGAAGTCAAAACAGCACCCCATCTCATCGAAAAATATCTTCTCAATATAAATTGCCATTAGAGCTAGCAAAACTGAAAAATATCACAACACCAAACTAAAAAAATATAGTTATATTAGAATAACATTTTTCAAAATAAAACTAAAAAATAAACTTAGAATTTAACACACAACCCATAACCCTAGCTCAACAATACTAAAAACTAAAAAACCAAACATAATTTCTGAGAAAAACTAGCCAAAAGTATTACCATTTGGCTAGTAACAACAAACTATCACCCTAATTAGAAACTCTTGAAAATCAATATCAAACAAATTATTTTTTAAATTAAACTTATCGGTAAATTCTCTGTAATTGTAGACCCTCCACAAACCAACCTACAAAATAACAAAAAATAAAACTCTATTATCACCTAATATAATGAAAAAGATAATGTGAAAGAACGATGGTAAAACAATTCATACTAAATATAAGGACTTAAAAGACTTGAAATACTTATCTGTTAAAAGTGAAACAGTCGTTGAAGTAGAATATTTTATTTTATTTTATTTTATTAAGGTAAAAATAAGTAAAAGGTATTTACTTTGCATCTATTTATCAACTATTATTTATTGTATTTTGTTTATGTTAAAATTGAATAGAATGTGATAGAAGGACTATGTTATTGTAAAATTTATTTTTCAAAGAGTATTATTAACAAGTCGAATACTATTAAAGAGGCAAGAGTGTAAAAATATTATTTTATTCAAAAATAAATTATACATGTTATCTAAGTTTGAAAAATTGTTACTTTAACCTTTGTATTCATTATTTGTTAATTAGTGAGCATTTGGTCAATTTCTTGAAAGGTAAGTAGCTAGCTAGCTACCCTAAAAATGTATGAAATCAATCTTCACAATTAAGGATTTTGAATTGTCAAAAAAGGAAGCTATAGAATTAATTAATGTATAGTATTATACCATGATTTAAATTTTATTTTGACACAAAATTATCTAAATCTTCTTGAAATCAGTAAAATATTCTAAATAATAACAACTACAAAGTGTCATTAAAAGGAGATTATAACTGTCTACATATCAAAAAGAAAAAATAGGTGTGTGTTGTATATTGTATGTATGTATAACATCACAACAAATACGTTGTACCAAAACCTCAACCCCTGTTAAAAAAGAAAAATGTGTTTATGTATATATGAAATCTAAATAAATATCTTAGACTTAGTCACGAGTTACAACATATAATGATTAGAATAAGGGGACAAAGACATAGTTTATGTCATTTTCAGTTGGGCTGGCAAGGTCCCCCATATGTACTCACATACAGTTTGCACACATATACATCCACTTTTGTAAACTTCATTTTCTTAGGCGATATATGGTAATGTGAGCATGCACTTGTACGCACCAATTACTCCACGGAAAATTTTATTTTTATAGTTTTAAGGTATAAATTTGTAAAAATATTATTTTTGTTTAAAAAGATTATTTTATGGTAATTTTTTTTTTAAAAAATAAATACGTAAATAAACTTTTTTTTTTGATAAAAATAAGCATTGATAAAAAAAAATACATTATTTTTATTTGAGAAAAAAATATAAACTTTATAAGGATAAAATAAAAGTATTCCATATATATATATGGGTATGCTCTTAATGGATATTACTCATGTATGAGTATTTTATTATGAGTATTTTATTCTTAACCATTGGATCAAATATCTAATGGTTGATATTTATAATCATTAATTAAATATTAAAAAATTAATATTTCCTATTTTGTTATTCTCTATATTCCTAAAATAGATAAAACTATTAACAGAAATAAAAAATTTATAAATGAAATTGTTATTTAAAAAATAAAACACACTAAAAAAATTAACAAACTCTTTTTTTTTTAATAAAAATCATTTTAAAGATTAAAAAGAAAAAAAAATGTATATTTATCTTTTTATAAAATTTCTTCATACTAGAATTCTAAATTGCATTACTGAAAATAAAAAAAAAATAATTTTAAGTTTTAAAATGTAATACACATAAAATGTATAATATTTTTTTTTAAACCTAAAATCTTTAATTTTATAATAATAAACAATTATTTATATGTTTTTATTTTTTTTTTAAATACTTGAGCTTACCAAATCTATAAGAACAAAACCAATGAAGAAAATTTGAACAAAAAAAATGAAGGAAGAAAAAAGTGTCATAAACATTATTGAATAATGACAATTGCCAACACATGCAAGAATTTCAGCACAAAAAATTATATTTGACCCCTAGACAAGATTATCATCTTCCAATCAATATATATATATAAAGGAAAGCACAAAGGGAGTTTAGGTGGCAACCTATTATTTTTTCTTCTTATTTTTTCTATTTTATCACACATTCTCTTATTTTATTTGAGAAATACACTATACATATAAACAAAAAGTCCCACATCATTTAAAAATCGTTTAGAAGTTATCCATGTAGGTTATAAGTAGTAGTTTTATCACTTTACTTTCTTTTATCTAAAAAATATTATTTTTTTATGAGTAATTGAATAATTTCTTACTCAATATTTTTTTTATATACATATTTATTTATATAAGTAATTATTTATTTTTTCATAATTAACTTTGTAGTAATAATTTTTAATTTTATATATATTTATGAAATAAATTTTAGTTTAAAAATTTTATTTTACTATTCTAAATTTTTATATGTTCGAGTTAAAAATAATTTTTTATAACTAAAATTAATTTACCAATCATCACTATATATATATATATCAATATATCAATCAATATATATAAAAGAAAGCAAAACAAGAGTTTAGGTGGCAACCTACACGTATAAACAAAAAGTCTCACATCATTTAAAAATAGTTTAGATGTTATCAATCAATATATAAATATATTTATACATATATATATATAAAGGAAAGCAAAAGAAGAGTTTAGGTGGCAACCTATTTTTTTTCTTCCTATTTTTTCTATTTTATGATAAATTCTCTTTTTTTCTTTGAAAAAAAAAAATACTACACATACAAATAAAAAGTCCCACATCATTTAAAAATGGTTTAGATGTTATCTATGTAGGTTATAAGTAGTAGTTTTATTATTTTACTTTCTTTTATCTAAAAAATATTATTTTTTTATGGGTGATTGATTAATGTCTTACCCAATAATTTTTTTTTTATAAATATTTGTATAAGTAGTTATTTATTTTCTAATAATTAACTTTGTATAATAATTTTTAATTTTATTTTATATATTTATGAAATGAATTTTAATTTAAGAATTTTATTTTACTATTCTAGATTTATATATTGTTAAGTGATCGAATTAAAAATAATTTTCTATAACTAAAATATTTTCTCATATATATATATATATAAAAAGGAAAGCATATTTTTTTTTCTTCCTGTTTTATTTTATTTTATGACACATTCTTTTATTTTCTTTGAAAAATACACTACACATACAAATTAAAAGTCTCACATCATTTAAAAATCGTTTAGATGTTATCCATGTAGGTTATAAGTAGTAGTTTTATTATTTTACTTTCTTTTATCTAAAAAATATTATTTTTTATAGGTGATTGATTAATGTCTTACCCAATAAATTTTTTTTATATATTTTTTGTATAAGTAGTTATTTATTTTCTAATAATCAATATATATATATAAAGAAAAGCACAAAGGGAGAAAATATTCAAACGACACCACAAAACAAAATATAAAAACTTTAATAAAAAATAGTTAAACTATTTTTTTGTATTAAGCAAAAAAAGTCTAAATAGTCTTTTAAAAATAACTATATCATCAGATACAAGGTCAGTTTATTAAATTTAGAAATAGTTAACTTTTTCATTTATTTTATTATAAAAGTACATGTAATTTCTTTGTTAATTTTACAATCTTTAATGTTTCTCATAAAATCACTATCTTTCTATATATTTTAAAAATAGTAAATTATATTTATAATTTTAATACTATTACTTTGTTTATAATAATACAAATTAAAATATTATATTTTAGATTATATCACTCAATATAATTGCAATATATATAAAGATTACAAAAATTAGACAACACCGCGCGAAGCGCGGCTTAGTTCCCTAGTCCTAAAAATATAAATAATGAACAACACCTCATTAATTATTCTAGGAGAATGATTCATGGTAATATCAAAAAAATCATTGAATGGTAATAATATTTTTCTAACAATGATAGCCTAAGTAAGAACTAATTAAGAAGTATTGTAGCGTTTTATTTTTAAGAATATGAATAATATTAAGACAATTGGATTCCACAATCAAACTCCTATTCTTCTAATAAAAAAAACACATTAATATACATGTAAATGATTTTTAGTTTTACAATAATAAATTATTAATAAACTCATAATTTCATAAAATAATAAAGTAGTAATTTTAATTAATTTTTAAAAATAATTTATAATTTTTTTTAAAAAAATAATTTTTAGAAACTTGCCATAAAAAGGTTATTAGATTATTACCTTATTAAATTTTTTTAGTTCCCATCAATGGGTATTACCCATTAAGAAGTGTTCCATATATGAGAATAAATGAAAATATATAGCGATAAATGAAAATATCAATTATTGATTAAAGATTCATAAATTTTAATATGTTGCTGACTGTTTTATTTGTGACTAAGTGATTTTTAATTCTCTTTATAATACAAGTTACAACCTTATGTATGAATATTTTTTTTTTCTCGATATTTATATATAAATTATTTAATATTAAATATTTATAATTTAACATTCATGCATATATCAAAATGTTCAACTCTTATTAATAATTAAAAATATCTTTATAAACTTTTCAGGGCATTAACCCTAACATGTGGACCACACTGGAACCAAGGGCCATACAACTAGAGCACAGTGACCATCGTCAAGGCATATCATTCTTATTCGAACAGAGCAAATTAAGTTTTTCCTCATGCCCAACACAAACCACATTTGAAACATACTAGAGGGAGGCGTTCAAACTTGAAGTAGCACAAGATCTTTTTGCTTCCTTCGTCAGGGAGAGAGGCCCCTACCATAAGAACAGAATCAAGTTTAATCCAAACTTGTAAACACATGTTCGTTCAGAAAAAACTCATCTTTCCTGACTTTACAAGCATGTAACTAGGTTCCCATACAATTCACTATAAGCACCGCTCCTCATAAGCTGTGAATATGGTGGGGACTCTTAAAGCACGAAACCAAATGGCCAAGGTGTTGTGATTTTATGCCCTAAATAAAACACATTTCAATATAGTCAGATTTACTAATTAATAAAAGATTAAAAATCATTTTATATTGCATGGTTCACATGATTGCTTTCATGATTATATATTTAATATATAAATTCTATTAAATCTAGAACATATAATTATTCATGATTATAGTGTTGTCAACACAGTGGAATATAATCATGATTATATGTTTTAAAAGTTTATGTCTCATGATTTGTCAGTACACTAGATTTACACTGACATGATAATTAGCGATAAAATTTACTTAGACATTGGATAAATATATTATGTCTTTTTCAGGGCATTGACAAAGTATGCTAGTATCAGATGTATGAAGTATACATTGAATTGGGCTGATATTGACATTGGATAAGATATCATAAACTTACTGTGTTATATAAATCTATCTAAGTCAATATCACCTAGTTGATCTTAGGTCAATAGATCTTAATCCTGATATGGTTAGGTTCGATCTTAACTGTGTTATTTATGTTCTTAGAGTTGTTCGTTAAAACTGACCAATTAGATCGGCCCTATACTCACATCTTTGGAACGTGATAGTATAATTGAGTGAGAGCGCTAATCATTGATATGAAATCTATAGCTTCTATAAAGGCATAGAAGTGAAATGATGATTTCCTTCGAGCTTGGCTTAATAGAGATAAATGATTGAGGCCTCATTTCAGTAATTATATTAGTTTATTGAAATATCAATTATAGGTAGCTAAGTGTTTTAAGGATAAAATACATTGAAGGGTAGAACAGTAAATTTATCCCTACTTGATGTAGATCATCTTTAGAGGATCTTTAATTATTTGAATTATACCAATGAATAATTAATAGCGTATATATATATCTTAAAATATATAAAGCGTTCTATATAATTAAGAGTGTCATTCTGAATCTATAGGGAGTCAAGAGAAATTAATAAATTAGAGAATTTACTTGGTAAATTCTAGATATACTTATTAGAAGTTTGAATATATAGGCTCATGGTCTCCACACTAGTTGAGATAATACTGCTTGTAGACTCAGTTAATTGATTTTAATTAATCAATTATAATTCTAAATAAGATTTTATGAATTTTCACTAAGGAAGGGCTTAATTATGAAGAAAAGAAGTTTTATGGTTTATTTGTTAATTAAGAGACTTTGTAAGATCTAATTAATAAATAAGTTAAATAATAATTTTATTTAATAATTAATTATAATTATTAAATAAATAATTTTGACATTTATAAGATTGAAATTGGAAAATATGGTATTAATGAAAGAAAATATAAATTGTTGAATAAAATAACAAAATTGTAACTAGTGAGGCCCACTATATATGGCCGGTCACTTAAGTAATTTTTAGCCATTATTTTATCTTTTTTAATCCATATAATTTAAATTCTAAATCCTGGTTGAATACTATAAAAGGAATAAGATGACTCTCATTCTCATCCAACTCTAATAACCAAGTTTTCATTCTTTGTCAGACAACTAGAAAATTGAGAGCCTCCTTCTTTGTATTTTGAAATCCCGTCTTCTTCTTCATCATCAATTGTGAAGAATCCAACCAAACTAAAGAAGAGAAAATTCAAGTTCAGATCTTGATAATGCTCTGCTACAGAAAGGAATCAAGGGCTAGAGATCTAAATAGAAGGAGTCATTATTATTCTGCTGCCATCAATGTAAGATTTTCTAAACTAAACTTTATATGTATTTTTTTCATCATATTAGGAAATTCATATTTAAGGTGTTAGATTATAGAATTATAATCAACATACATGTTAGTAAATCTAGATTCTGATAAAACAACTTCCAACATAAGGTATCCAAGTCAGCCAATTGCCATCGCCCGTCTTTTGGTATCGCATTAACCAAGATAAGACCATCACATGGAGACCAAGGAGCATTTGTTAAAATAGTGTGAGCCTTTGAAGCTTTGTTGAGGCAAAACACAAAAGTATTTTTGGCCACCTTGCATCTTCCATCCTTGAGATAGCTTCCACATACCCTTAATGACATCTCTCATCTGAACCTTAGGAACCAGTCTCTTCGCAAAGAATCACCCAACCAAAGATCAGGAGATGATATCTTTGGCAGAGCTATCATCAGTCGGTATCCATAAGGAAAAATCCTCTAGAGTAACCAAAGACGCCATACTCCCAGTCCTAAACAAAACACCCTGATAACACCTCTGTTGAATACATTTATCAATCTCAGAGCCACCACAAAACGAGATTATTAGGTTAGAAGTCACGAAATTCGGCGAAAGCTCACTTTTACTCAATGGGAAAATGAAGATGATTTTGAATCCTCACAAAAGGAGGCAAGTACAATTGTCTTAGGACATCGAAATGGGTCCACATCATCCTGCACCACCCCACTCATCACCGTACTTAACACAGAATGATGGACAAAATAGAATATTTTTGATAGTGTAAAAATAAATATTTTTTTAATTAAGTAGTTAAATTAAATATATACTCTAATTTCTATTTTATAATTTATCGATCAAAATTTAATAATATATTATTTTTTAAATTAATATTTATTGTAACCATTAAAAATGTTCCATATATATTATAACTTTTACAAATGCCAAAAAATAAATGTATATTTATAAAATTATGCTCAAAACACTTTTTTTTTCCTTTTGAACAATTAACTTTCCATTATGCTCAAAGCATTTTAATATCAATTATTCAACATGAAAATTTATGCCTTGTACTAATATCATATTATAAACTAGTATGATATGTTCTCACGATTGTTACCTCATATATCCCTAAACTTAATTAACATAAAGTATTAGAATGTGCTCTTTAATGATAGTGTTATTATTAGTGTGGTTAAAAAACAATTATTTCCTTCCTACGTGTCAAGCCAATATGAAGATAAAAAAAAAAGAAAAGAAGAATCCTTAATGATGTAATCTTATTATTAACAATATAAAGTGACAATCATTATCTTTATAGTTATACATAATGATCATCTTAAGACAAAAATAAATAAATACAAAATTTATTATATTCTTTTACTTTCTAAAATTCCATTCTGGAATAACACGTGTCACAATATTACGATGAGTGACACTCAATTTTGATGAGCTTTACAATTGTGTCCACAATTAAAGATCAAATTCTCCTAAAATTTTCCTCTATATATCAAACCTCACCTCACTCCAGCTCCTACTCTTATTCCTATTCCTCTCTCTCTTCTCTCTCTCTCTATAAATATATAAATATATATATACCGACGCGCTCTGGCGGCCGGAGAAATGGGTCTCACACGCGCCACCCTCTTCCTAGCTGTCTCCCTAACTCTTGCAGCATTTTCCACTGCTCAAATGATGATGCCACCGGCTACTGCCCCAACCGGTTCCATGTCGATGCCACCCTCAACCCCTTCAACTCCTTCAACACCGCCACCTGTCAGTGCCACGCCGCCGAGTACCATGGCAAGCCCACCAACAATGATGGCAAGCCCACCAACAATGATGGCGAGCCCACCAACTATGATGGCCAGCCCACCAACTATGATGGCAAGCCCACCAACAATGATGGCAAGCCCACCGACCATGGGTAGCTCACCTACGGAAAGCCCAGTTGAGACACCGCCGGGCCCAATGACACCTATGGGGTCACCGGCAGCTGGCCCGGGACCTGACAGTGGGAGCGAGTCACCAGTGGAATCGACGCCGGCCGGTGGCAGCGCGTGCGTTAAGGGAAGTAAGATGGGTATGATGGTAATTTTGGGAGGAGTAGCAGCAGTACTTCTTTTCTAAAAGAATAACTAAATAAATTGAATAATAATAATGGAGCACCGTTGTGAGGTGTGGAGATTAAATTGATGTAGATTTAAATATTTATTTGTGTATTCTTTTTCTTATTTAGAAACATATTGTTCTTGTTTCTGTAATTTTTTTTTTTTTGGTATATTTTTATGGATTCTTGGGGGTCTCCATTTGTGATATGTGAGGGTTTTTGGTGGTCTAGTTCATATGATTATGTTTTTCTTTTTAGCATTTTGACTTTAGCCAAATAAGTGAGACTTGATTATTGTTTGTATTTCATTATGTGATATTTTTTTAGTTATATTCACTTTTATACAATGAAAAATAAACGAAATTAAGTCTAATAATCAGTTAAATAACTAACATTTTTATATAGAGGAAAAGGGCATTTTTCAAAATAGAAATATTTACCACTATATAATTATGGTTCTCATCAACTTAACAAATTCAAGTAATTAAATGTAGATTTAACTATACAAAAGAGGCACTATAAAGTGCTAACATCACTTAAGTTAATATGAATTCAGATAATCACGAAAGGTGTATGTTTACCACAATAGTAATATTTTAATAACATAATAATTTTGATAAGGTTTTGATGGATATTATTCATTGGCTTTATTAGTAATCTCAAAATCTTACACAAATTGTTTTTTGATTTCTAAAAAATGTAATGAAATTTCTTTCAAAAAAAAAAATGCTAAAAGATAGGTTGAAAAGAGAAAAGCTTTAAAGACACTTGTAAAAAGTAGGTTGAGGTCCCTTAAGAGAAAAGAAGAGTAGATATGGGGAAGTAGTAATGAATGGGTAGAAAATGGTGGGGAAAAGAGAATATAAGAGATCAAGAAAGAAAAGGTTTTTGGTGCTGAGCTGTGTGTTTGTGTATATATATGTATATATATGTATATATGTAACTAGTGGTGAATATATAGTGAATATTTAGCTTTTGGGTAGGGGAAGAGAGGGAGCCATCAAAAGAAGTTGGCCTTTTATGGGTGGGAGGCATATTGATATGAGGATACAATGGCTTTGTAAATATATATATTGGTGGGTCTAATATATGATATACATATGTGAATGTGACAAATAATACAACACTAAGAAAGTGATATGCGCACATGGTGCCTTTGAGACTTAGCCCCACTCACATTTATGACTTTCACAACATTTCTGTCAAGAAATAAAACAAACAAACAAAATAATAGGACCGCCGACTAAAAATTTAATTACATCTTAACACAACCAAGTCAAGATCAACACCAAAGTCTTCAAACTTAATTACATCTTACTAAACTAAGATTGTGTTTACATATATATATATAATTACTATTTTTGTCTTTGAATTTTTACAATACCAAATTGTACTTTTATAGTACACATCTTGTAAATAATATCTTTTGAAATAGTAAAAAATATAGTATACCATAATTTGAAGTTCTAGAAATGACACTTTATGGAGCCAAAAAATTTATACTATAAATAGGTTGTATATAAAATTAAAAGAGCACTTAGTGATAAATTTTCTCATATACATGTAGAGAAAATTAGTTGTATAGATAGAGAATGGGTTGCCAAATTGTAATCAAGGTAATACATTGCACCATTTATTATGAGAGAGCTTTTACTCATGGAGCTATATTTTTTATTAGAGATTACAATTCGGAACAAAATGAGGATGCCTAACAATTTTCTTTGAGGTTATGTTTTGGTTGAGTCTTGAGCAATAAAACTTTTTTTGCTTACCAAAAGTTAAAAATATCATTTGAAATATAAATATTTTATTGGTTCTTTTATTGTATTTTATTTAATTTTATCGTAATAATAAATAAGTGAAGTGGTAGATGATAGTTGATTATAAATGAATGCAAAATTAAATATTATTCACTTATTTTACATTAATGAATTATAGAATAAAAGATTTTTTTATAATAATAATTCATTTTTTTATTTAATTTTTTTAATCATTAAAGTAAAAAAGAATGAAAAGTATTTAGTTTTTTCTTTTATTTATCAACTACTATTAATTGCATCATAAAATTGAATAAAATATAATAGAAGTACATACTACTAGAGATGAAAATTTATACCGCGGGGATGGGTAACCGCGGGGACCCGCCCCTAATGGGGTGGGGATTCCCCATCTTAGTGGTTAATGGGGCGGTGGTGGGGGACAGTTTCAATACCCGAAGCGGGGATGGGGCGGGGATAATACTATCCGCACCATATCCGACCCCGATATAGATATATATAATTTTTTTTGTTTTTTTTTCAAACTTTGAGACATATTTAGTTTTTATTTTCTATTATGTTATGCTTTTTTTAAGTAGTTTTATCTTTTATCTTCTATGAATTATGAATGTATAATAAATATTTGTGAGAATATTGGTTTAATTTATTTTTTTTCAATTATTTTAAATTAATGTTTTTTTTTTCATTTTACCTTAATGGATACCCGATGGGTTCCCCATAACCGATGGGTATTCCCCTACCCCGAATCCGTTGGTTATTAGACGGGGATGGGGCGGGGATGGGGGTATAAATAGGTAGCGGGGATGGGGGCGGGGATTGCATTCCCCGTACATTAACCGACCAATTTCCATCTCTACATACTACTGTAAAATTTGTATTTCAAGAGATTTTATTAATAAGTGGTATATGCACAGTTTGATAGTATAGTATCATAAAGTTTAAGTTATTTATTTTTTAATAATCAGGATTTACTATTTTGAAAAAGTATGTATTATATCACTATGTATTTATATGACACTCATTTGGTGTTAGGGTCCGACTTTCCCAATTTTATTTTATTTTATTTTTTTTTAAAAAAAAAAAAACTAAAAGCTGTGCTATAAATATTTTTAGTACACAATTAAAAATTAGCTTATATATTGAATAATTTATTTGTTGGTAGAACCTAAATATATAATATATTAGTAATAAAATATATAATATTTATACTAAAATAAAATAAATTTATTTAGGGTAAATACCATTTTGGACCCTGTGTTTTGCAAAAGTTACAGATTGGACCCTGTATTTTGTTAAATGACAAAATGGACCCTGTATTTTTTAAAATAGTAAAAATAGGACCCTGAGCTTAATTTTTGACAACTTTTTTTTTTTAATACAACCAACTTGAAGACAATGCTTAATACGAACAGATACAAAAAATGTAAACAGTTTTGTCATAGCACTTTTAGATCAGATTATAATTAAATTTTATTTTGACAAAAAATCAATTCAGGGTCCTATTTGTACTATTTTAAAAAATACAGGGTCCATTTTGTCATTTAACAAAACACAGGGTCCAATTAGTAACTTTTATAAAACAGAGGGTCCAAAATGGTATTTACCCATTTATTATATTAAAATATATTTACTTATTTATTATATAGTACTAAAAAAATATATTTAAAATAAATAATATTATAATAAAATAAATAAAATTTAAATCTTTAGTTTTTTTTTTTTTTGTTAAAAAAAATATTTTTTATTTATTATAATTTTATGTTAACAAACCATACAAATTAGTTTTTTTTTTTTTTTGAGTAATCTAAAATTTCTTATATACTTATTATAATTTAAAAATACCAAATACATATTTTTTTTTTATAAATAATAAATTTTTTGAATGTCCATAAATTAAAATAATAGCCTGCAATTCAATTGGGACATCTCCCTGTTAGAGACACGACCAGAGTTAGAATTAGAAAAATGAGTTAAATAATCAACCGCCTAATTCATAGATCAATGAGGACAAATTTCGTTAGTGAAATGCTCCTTTTTTGTTAGTAATGCATATCAATAATGACATTTTGTTGATGAAAAGTCGTCAGAAAAAGTTTGTTGGCAAAAAATATTATCAACAACGACATTTAAAATTGTTGGCAATATACAATATCAATGACGGCAATATCATCATTGATAATACTTAATTTTTTATTTTTTTTTTAAATATTTGTGCACATCACGACAATATTGTCATTGATTATGTTATCAATGACGACATTGTCGTCATTGTTAATTATGTTTTTTAAAAAATTTAAATTTATTTTGTTTTCATTTTTAAAATTATATTAAATATTTATATTTTTTAATTAATTAATATACGAAATGATTTAATTAATTAATTTATGAAATTAAGAGTAAAAAAAGTAAATATTTTTTCATAATAAATATTTAAAGTCACAAACATTACAATAAAGACTGTGTCACAAACATTACAATACTGCTTACTTAAATATAGAGTGAGTGTTTATAAAATATCAATAAACATAAAACTAATAGTTCGTAAAACTAAAATAAAATTCTAAGGGCTCGTTTGATACGCCGTATTGTAATGTATTGTATTGTATTGTGCTGTGTTGTGTTGTATTGTATTGTATTATATTAGTATTATTTAATACAATACAATGTTTGGTATTGACTTATATTAATTAATTGTGTAAAGTTATAATATATTTTTAATACACTTGATCCCAACACCAACTACGGGTCCGGGTCCCGGTTTGAGTTTGGGTCCGAGTCCGGGTCGGGGACCCGAGTCCGGGTCCAGGTCCGGGGTTCGGGTCCAGGGTCCAGATTCGGTCCGGTCCGGTTCGTGGTTCGGTCCGGTCCGGTCCGGTCCGGTCCGGTCCGAGTCTCGGGTCCGGTCCGGTCCGAGTCCGGGGTCCGGTCCGGTCCGGTCCGGTCCAGTTCGGTTCGGTTCAGTCCGGTCCAGGATAGTCCGGTCCGGCCGGGTCTCGGTTCGGTCCGAGGTCCGGGTTCGGTCCGGGTCCGGTCCAGTCCTTGTCTCGGGTCGGTCCAGTCCGGTCCAGGGTCTGGGTCCGGGGTCCAGGTCCGGGTCTAGGTCCGGGTCTAGGTCTGGGTCCGGTCTAGGATACGGGCAGGGATCTCGACTCCGGGTTCGGGTCCGGGGTCCGGGCTGGGGTCTCGGGTCCGGTTCGGTCCGGGTCCGGCCGGGTCTCGGTCCGGTTCGGTTCCGGGTTCAGTCCGGGTTCGGGTCCGGGTCTGGGTCCGAGGTTCGGGTCCGGGTCGGGGTCCGGGTCTGGGTCGAGGTCTGGGTCCGGGGTCTGGGTCTCGGTCTCGGGTCCGGGTCCGGGGTCCGGGCGGGGGTCTCGGGTCCGGGTTCAGGTTCGGGTTCGGGTTCGGGTCGGAGATTGGTGTTGACCCCAAATTCTTTGTAAATATTATAATACAAGCTAATACGGACTATTTATTATGTATTAAATAATACAACATATATTGTATTAAAAAATTTGGTCGTAATAATTAATACAATACATTACTTAATCCAAACATAGTGTTATGTATTATTTAATACAATACGACCCTTATACGGCGTACCAAACGAGCCCTAAAAGAAGTTTGTAGTAGCACTGTCATCATCACTAGCATTTCTAGGAACATTCGGTATTTGTGGGTAGTATGGCGGTATTTGCGAACTTGTCATCATGTGAGATGTCTACTGACCATGTGGAGTCGGCATCATTTGAGATGTCTGCTGCCCTTGTTTGTCGACATCATCTGAATATCGTCATTGATAATACTTAATTTTTTTTTGAATATTTGTGTACATCAACGACGACAATATCGTCATTGATTATGTTATCAACGACAACATTATCGTCATTGTTAATTATGTTTTTTTTTTTAAAAAAATTAAATTTATTTTGTTTTAATTTCTAAAATTATATTAAATATTTATATTTTTTAATTAATTAATATATGAAATAATTAAATTAATTAATTCATGAAATTTAGAGTAAAAATAGTAAATACTTTTTCATAATAAATATTTAGAGTCACAAACATTACAATAAAGAGTGAGTCACAAACATTACAATACTGCTTACTTAAATATAGAGTGAGTGTTCATAAAATATCAATAAACATAAAATTAATAGTTCGTAAAACTAAAATAAAATTCTAAAAGAAGTTTGTAGTAGCATCGTCATCATCACTAGCATCTCTAGGAACATTCAGTATTTATGGGTAGTATGGCGACATTTGCGAACTTGTCATCATTTGAGATGTCTACTGACCATGTGGAGTCGGCATCGTCTGAGATGTCTTCTGCCCTGGTTGTGTCGGCATCGTCTGAGATGTCTTCTGCCCTGGTTGTGTCGGCATCGTCTGCGATGTCTGCTGCCCTGGTTGTGTCGGCATTATTTGCGATGTCTGCTGCCATGGTTGTGTCGACATTGTTTGTGATGTTTGCTGATATTGCTGCCCTTGTTGTGTCGGCATTGTCTGCGATGTCTGCTGCCCTAGTTGTGTCGGCATCGTCTGCGATGTCTGCTGCCATGGTTGTGTCGACATTGTTTGTGATGTTTGCTGATATTGCTGCCCTTCTGTCGACATCATCTGAACATTTTGCGGCATCTGTGACATATGTTGTGTCGGCATCATTTGTGGCATTCGAGACTGTGACACATGAGACGTCTGAGGCAATTGCATCATCATATTCATCACTACTTGCAAATTTTTTGGCGACTGTGCCAAAAACTGCAAGTATGACTGATACATTTGACTGTGAAATTGTTCAGGAGTTAATGATGCAGACAAAGGAACAGGAGGCTGCTGTAGCAGTTGCTGAAACGAAATAGGAGTGTGCTGCGGCTGCTGATGATGAAAACCCATTGGCTGAAAAGATGGACCAAATCCATCTCCAGGCATTTGAGAGCCAGACAGTTGTGGACGCATTGGTTGGGTTGGAGCTGCATCATTCATCTCAACATCTATTGGTTCTCGACGTTCACGTGACAATTGTTGAGTCAACATCTGTATTTGTTTCTGCATCTCAACAATTATTTCCTGTAAGTCAGGTTGATCAGTAGTTGCAGGTTGTGAGTGTCGTCCTGATGATTGCCCTTTCAATTTGCGACCCACTCCTCGCTGATGGGCACGCCTCTCTCCAAGAGTCTGCCGAAGTATCTCAAGCTTAGAAACTTGTGAAGATTCAGGAGCACTATTTCGGGTTATCACCATCTCTTCCTATAATAAGAATAAGTTAGAAACCAACCAAAGTTACAATTATTTGAATATATTTAAAAGTAATTATTTTACATAGTCTTACATATTTATTTTTGGCAGCCTCATTGATAAAGGTGTGTGTGCCTTTCTTTGTATGACAATCTTTCCAAGTCTCAATGTAACTCTTTTCTTGCTGATAAATATAACTTGTTAAGAAATTGTATTTAAAGTAAACTTCATAAAATAGAAATTTAATATATTAACTTACATTTTGATGAAGAGTCTTAGCCATAGTTATCGACCCTTGTGTTGAAGAATATTTCATCTTTTGCCGATTGAGAGCGTTTTCCTTAGACCGTTGAATAAATTCAGAAGTTGTGAATAATTGACATATTAGTCGCCATTGTTCTTCACTAAGTTCATTGGGAGGGTTCTTGACTGCATTTTCAAAGTCTTCTGGGTTTTGGTAATATTTTTTGAAATGTGCCAGTCTAATATTCTTTCTCGTTTTGTATTTCTCGGCCATCTCAGCTATCGAAATAGCTATTAGTTTTGGATTGCTGTCCATCTGGTAATAATGCTGCGTATGACAAAAAAAAAATATTAAAATAACATTGTAATAATGACATTTATTAATTTAGATATAAATTTCAAAATATTTACCTTAAGTTTGGTTAAGATGAGGTGTTCAAACTGCTCCGGGACATTTTCCCAACTTGAATAATGTCCAGGCACATGCAATGTAATCTCTCGCCCTATCAAACGAGGAAAAGTTTTACTCTCCAATCCTACTATTTTGTTTGAGACATTGTCAACTTCTAATGGCAACGAGACACCAGCTTTTTTTCTTCTCTCTTCTAAATTTACCAAAACATTCTTCCCACGGCCTTTCCTCGATTCACCGCCTATGTTGTCATCGAAAATATATATGTATGAACATTTGAATTAACAAATTAAATACTTAAATAGAAAAATAACAAAAATACCAGAAGTCTCGCACGCAGCAGGTACCCCAGTAGAATCTAACGGGTCATCCCCATCGCCATCTCCACCATGATAATTAGCAACATTTGCTGACATTTTTATGCTAAAAAAGGAATAATAAAATCATATGAGCCCTTACTTAAGAGAATACGAACAACCCATTAATTATTAAATAATAATACAATGATAATTTCTTAAATCAAAATGAAAGAAAAATAATTAGTCATCAATACAAACAATACTAAAATCCATTATTCACAATCATCATCACTAATGAAATGTAAATTTGTTGCGGGCACATCTTAAATTTCATCTTCAAGATGATCAATAAGCAAATCATCATCCACGTCTTCTAAAATTTCTTCATCTTTGTCATCCCTAATATCATCAACATTTGCAACCATCTCGGAACTTTGAGGGACATCTACAATTCTTGGTGGTTCATTAGTTTGTTGCTCAATCAACTCCCCCAAATCCACTGATAGTGTAAAATTTGATGAGTTTGTGTCACGTACAACATCAACATCATCCGTCTCATTTGAAGCATCCAAAATATTTTCCCAAATTTGGCGGTGATGGATATTATGAACAACTCTCCAATTTTTACCTCTAACTAGATCATTCACAAAGAAAACTTGTTTAGCTTGATTAGCAAGAATGTACAGATCATCTTTGTACCATACACCACTAACATTTATGCTAGTGATATTATTTTTGGTAATGATTTTTTTCTTTCTCGGATCTGTGTTGAACCACTTACATCGAAATAATACTACTGGATATGCACCACTAAAGGACAAATGTAATATTTCTTCAAGTTTCCCATAATAGTGAAAACCTTCTGTCCTTGCAACAGACACCCCACTATTTTGAGTATAGTAATCTTTATCTCGACTGTGTACAACAAATTGAACTCCATTAACTAACATGCCGGATATGAATACACAACAAGATCAGAGCTAGATGCTAAAGCTAGCAATTCATCACTATGTTCTAATGACTCGCGCTTATACAAATCAAAAAATTTGAAAAAAGACGCATAACAATCAAGATTTGAGAGATTTGATAATTTAGATTAAGTAAATAATATGGAAAGAAATACTTGCACACAAATCAAAATTTTTGAAAAAAGACGCATAACAATCAAAATTTGAGAGATTTGATAATTTAGATTAAGTAAATAATATGGAAAGAAATACTTGCACACCTTCTTATGAAACCACGAAGGAAATTATTTTTTGTGTAAAAGATTATGGTTAGCATTCGGGTCCTTTTGTCCGATTACTTCTAGGTGCTCTCTATTAAAAGAGAAAAAATTATTACAAATTTAGCTAAATAGAATAATACAATGTTATTCATTAAGCATTATGTAATAATTTGATTAACTTATGTCATATAAGGTTCGATCTCGATACAATTCTGTAATATGTACCACTTAGTTCTTTTGCGAGTCTTCTTGTCGAGAGTTGTTATTGTTTGCTTACCAAGTGGACGACATTGAGATTTAAAAACTATTAAATATGAGATAGAATAGGAGCATTTTCATTGCCCTCATGACAGTTGAATTTTTTATGCACACTTTTGAAGTACATGGAACAAAATATTAAAGCCTAATATATATCGTACCTCTCAAAAGGGTACATCAATATCATAAAAATTGGCCCACCCAATATGGATTCCTCAGGTAAATGTATCACCAAATGTATCGTGATATCAAAAAATGCTGGAGGATGAGTTCTCTCCATTTTTTACAAAATGTGAATAAGGTCTCCCTAGGCCTTCTCCATGTCTTTTACATTCAATGTCCTTAAACATAAAATTTTGAAAAAATTACACAATTCCATTATGGTGCTTGATACTTCCTTCGACAAAAACTTGCCAATACAAATTGAAAGTAACCTTTGCATTATGACATGACAATCATGGGATTTCAATCCAACAATATTGTCATTAGTTACTTTCTTTTTCAAGTTCGAACAAAATCTACCTGGCAATTTAACTTCCTTCAAAAATTTACAAAACACTTGCTTATCATTAGTAGTCAACACATAAGGGGCATGGGTTTTAGCAATCTTTTGTGAGCATCTTTGAAATCCATAAGGATTGATAAATTCTCATATTTTTCAAATCTAATTGTCTAGCATTAGTGGTGTCCTTAAACTTGTCATTATCCAAGAGAGTGCCAAGAATACTATCACAAATATTCTTCTCAACATGCATAACATCGATGTTGTGTTTCAACTCATTTGTACTCCAATACTCAAGTTCATAAAAAATACATTTTTTCCTCCATTTAGTATCAGTCTCACCTCTTTTTTTTTCCCCGGAGCTCGTTCTGATAGACCATTCACTTGTTCTAATATTTCAGAACAAGTAAATCATGTTGGCGGAAGTCTCTTCTCAACATTTCCATCAAATTCACAATCCTTTCTCATACGATGATTGGATGGCAAAAAATGTCTATGGCCAACATCAGATGTCTTACCAATCACTCGAATGGAACTAGTATCCTCGTTGCATGTAGGACAGGCATTATATCCCTGTCCACTCCATCCTGACAAGCTATTATGGGCAAGAAAATCATTAATTTTCCAAAGAAGAGCTGCGCGCATGTTGAACATTGAGTTGCTTGTAGCATCTCTTGTTTAAACACCATGAGTCCACAATATGTTCAACTCACCCACCAATGGCCTTAAACATACATCCATGTCCGTACCAGGTGACTTCGGTCCAAGAATAAGGAGAGTCAACATGAAATTGTTATCTTTTATACACATCTAAGGTGGCAAATTGTAATTCACCAACACTACAGACCACATATTATATATGAAAGGCTCATGTTGCCGAAAGGATTAAATCCATCAGTAGCTAAGCCTAAGCGAACATTCCGAGGATCTCTTGTAAAGTCAGGATGTATGCTATCAAAGTCTTTCCACACGGCAGAATCAACAGGATGACGCATAACACCATTTTCTCTCACACGACCAGTACGATGCCATACTATCTCTTTGGTTGTATGTCTTGAACTATATAATCTTTTCAATCGAGGAGTCAACAAAAAGTAACTCATCACTTTATGCGCTACTCTTTTTCCGCTTGTGTTCTCATTAATTCATCTACTGGTCCCGCACACCGGACAAAAATCTTTCGAGGCATGCTCATTGTAAAATAAGCAACAATTGTTCTTGCATACGTGGATTGATTCGTACCCTAATCCTAATTTTCTTAATTTCTTCTTCGTCACATAGTGTGTTGCATGAATTTTATTCTCCTTCGGAAATGAAAACTTCAGCAACTTCAACAATTCATTAAAGATATAATTTAGTATTTTTTCTAAATTTTTTAAGTGCATCAACTTTGCTATAAAGTTTAGGGAGGATATCCAATCACAACCAGGATACAACTCTACCTCAATCTCCTCAAACATGTCATCATAATATTGACCCCTCAGCATGTCATCATCAACAGCTCTTTCGTCATCATTTATAGGAGGGAAGAAATCTTTAATTACATCAACCATCTCATCTCCATTGACATTGATGTTAGCCTCGACAGGTTCATTCGACTCCCCATGGTAAATCCACCTCTCATAACTGCTTTCAAAACCCTTTGTAAAGATGTGGACCTCCAAAGTCTTCAAAGGATGCAATTTGGTATTCTTGCATTTAACACAAAGACCAAAAATTCTTCTCTCACAATCTTTGTGTTTAGACGCGAGTGCAATAAAGACTTGGAGACCTTCCTAATAACTTAAATCCTTACGATTTCTCATGATCACCCAAGTCTTATTGATTGTCATCTACCAAAAAATTTACGTTGAATGAATTATAATCAAACTTTTTTGTGAAACAAAATTTTTATGAATTTATATAAAAGTTGAACTAAGTCTAATTTTATGTCATTTTATGAAACATTATTAACTTTTATTTTCAATATTATTTTGATAATTCTAAATATTTATTAATCATAAATTCTTTTTATGGTAAGGATTTATTAATTATTAAATTAATTAAATATTTAATTATTAATTATTTATTTTCAACTAATTATATTTATTTATTAATTATTTAATTATTTATTATTATTCTCTAAAAAATATACAGAAATATTATCTTAGTTAATTAACTAATTTTTAAATTAGCTACATAAATTTGTTATATGTTTATAAATAAATAGATACTAAATTATTTAAATTATTTTTATTTAATTGAATATTAAATTAATTATCTAACTACTTATTATCTATTAATAATTAATTCTTTTTATTGTAAGGATTTATTAATTATTAAATTAATTAAATATTAAATTATTAATTATTTATTTTCAACTAATTATATTTATTTATTAATTATCTAATTATTTTATGTTATTTTGTAAAAAATATACAAAATATTATCTTAGTTAATTAACTAGTTTTTAAATTAGTTACATGAAATTTTTATATGTTTATAAATAAATAGATGCTAAATTATTTAAATTATTTTTATTTAATTTAATATTAAATTAATTATCTAACTACTTATTATTTATTAATTATTAAAAAGGATTTATTAATTATTAAATTAATTATATTTATTTATTAATTATCTAATTATTTATTATTATTTTGTTAAAAATATACAAAAATATTATCTTAGTTAAATCAATCACTTTTTACATTAATTTCATTATAATTTTTTTATATGTTTATAAATAAATAGATATTAAATTATTTAAATTATTTTTATTTAATTAAATAATAATCTAATTATCTATCTATTTATTATTTATTAATTATCTAAATCTTTATAATAATTTTTTTAATAAAAAAACAAAAATATTTTCTTAGTTAAATTACTTAATTTTAAACTTTATCCATTAAATTTTTTAAATAATTACTAATTTAAAAAATAACCCATTTTAATTTTAAATATAATTTTATTATGAAATTACTAAGAGTGCGTTTGGAATTAAGTAACTATGTAATTACTAGGTAAAGTAATTACTAGGGTGGTAATTACATAGTCTAGTAATTACACTATACTTTAAAATGCAAGGTGTGTTTCGATATAAGGTGGTAATTACATATGAATTCCTAATATCTTGTTTGATAAAATAGTTAGTAATTACATGAGAAAATAATATTTTTTAGTAGCTAATGTTTAATATGGAAAGTTTTTAGTAATTACACAGTGTAATTACATTCAATTCTCATGGGGGGCCATGAGAATTAGAGAGTGTAATTGGAAGCCCTCAATTACTTCCAATTACATAGTTACAGGGTAATTACATGGTCATGTCAAATTGTATAATTACCTCTAATTACACACAAATTCAGTTACATTGTGGCTTTCCAAACGCACCCTAACTAATTTTAAATTATCAAATTAACATAATTTTTTTTTTTATTATGTCAAAATTTTAATCGCCATAACATTTACATTTTTGGATATCCAAAAATATAAAAACCTACTCTAAATACTTCAAAAGTTTCCAAATACATCAGAGTTTTATAATATTTTTACATTTACAGTTTTTTTTTTATTCAAAAAAATTACATATTTTCAAAATATATTAAACAATTTATTAACATTTAGAAAAAAAAAAATTCACATATATAATCTATTTTTTATTTTCAAAATTATAATAAATCTGTTTTTTTAAAAAAATTATACACAATTTTTTTTTTTTTGTAAAACAGATTTATATATTATAAAAATTACAAATATTTACAAGTAACAAAAATAAACATATAATGAACAAGTATAAGAAAAAAAAAACTCACGATTGCATTATAAAAATATTGTCTGAGTTGCTTATAGTGACTCCAGTATAGATAGTAACACAACTATATCTAAAAGAATTTCAACAAAAAAAATAAAAACAAATTATTAAAATAATATATAAATATAAATAAATATACATATTATATATAACTATTAAAGAAAATAAAATGATATTACCTGAAAATAGCGGCGGTGAGGTGGTTCGGCGACGTTCAGGCGGCGTTGGAAAGGAGCCGACAACAGTGTGGTGGTCCGACAAGGGTTGGTGACGACACTGTGGTGGTGCGACAATATGGTTCAGCCACAAATTTAAGATTTGCAAAAAAAAATAGAAAAAAAAAGGAAGATGAAGAAAAGGATAGATGAAGAGATGGAGATGAATGTTGAAAGTGGGTTTGGAAAACGCAGCTAGGGTTATGGGGTTGGTTTGAAATGGGAGAAATGATTTAATGGGGATCAGATGGGGAATTTAGTCCCAACGACTACTACTAACGACATTGTCGTTAGTGGTAGACTGACACGTTGCAGTGTGTCAGTGTGTCTTTTATTGGAGGGAAAATTGCCGCCTCTTTCAACGGCTATAATTCAAAAGAAAAAAAAATTATTCCTAACGACAATGTCGTTGTTAATATAATTATCAATAACGACATTGTTGTTGGCAAAAAACATGTCGTTGTTAATTACAATTCTGACAAAATAATAATAATAATAATAAAAGCTACCAACGACAGGTCGTTATTGATAATGTGATTAAATTTGATCGAATTATATATATGAAGGGTCTTGCTTTTTTGGGTGTAGGAAAAGCTTGAACGAAAATAAATAAAGCATTGGATTCTCTCTCTCTAAATATATATATTTTTCTATTAAAAAATATATATATATTTAAAAATATATTAGTATAATAACTCTGAGAGGCTGTTTGGAATAGGTTAATCTTAGTAAGAGAATGGTAATGTGAAACATTATCTTGTTTGTTTTGAGGGTTTAGCCTTGGAATGTTATTCCCCTAGTAATATAACTACCCTTGAGGAGGGTAATGTTCATACCTTAAAAAAAGGTAGGATTAAATTATTACCTTCCATCATATTAATTTGAATAATATTTTTGAATTAATAAATAAATTTAAATATTAATAATATTATCATTTATTATAAATAAAATATTACGATATATATATATTTAGTTTGTGAGATCAGTTTTTTTTAACTGAGTTATTTTATATTATTAGCAATAACATATATAGATTTATTACACAAAAATTTTATGCGAATGATGTACATAAATAACATATCGAACAAAAATAAATAACATAGTAATAAAATATATAGAAATGTTCTTTTTAATTAATAAAAAATACAATAAAATTTAATGTTTACTAATTAATAAATATATTTCTTTAATAAATAATTATTTTATTTTTATATGTAATTAACATTAAATAGATATAATAAAAAAAATTATTTTAATTTTTCAAAATAATATATATAAGATTCCTGCACTTAACCAAACAGTGTAATTTAATTAACAGTAATATGATTACATATTACCCTACACAGCCAAACACAGTTTACACATTTCCTTATAATCATATTCTCCTTCATAATATTCCCTATAATCAAATTATTTTGAACACCTCGTACCAAACGCCCCCTGAATCATATGTTTCTTTCCATTGCTTTAGATTTTTCCACGTGTAGTGCATGCATGCTGCAAAAGCTACTTTCGATTAAAAGACTTAAGAAAGCAACTACCAAAGATAAAATATATTATTAGGGAGTGTATTAATAAAATGGAATTGAAATGTATTATTACAGTATAACTTCTATCTAAGAATACACTTGACACTAAATAAATTATATTATAATTGGGAGGTTACACTAGAAAAAAAAAATAAAAAAACCAAAAAATATCAATGTAACAATAATAACAATAAATAATTATTAATACTATATCATAATAGAAATATTTTAGAGTAAATATAATTCATACATGTATTATAATTTAAAATAAAATTATTAATTTTACATAAATAAATTTACAAAATACATGTATATATTTTATTAAGATATAATTATTCTTATATAGAGGTATACTTTGTTAATACGGGACTTAAAAAATATATAACTAATTACAATTTAGAGGTTATTCTTATTTATAATTGGCCCAAATTGGGACTTGATTTTTTTTTTTATAACAAATTAGAAATTATTCTTTAATAGAGTATTCTTAAATAAAGATTGTACTGTATTAATTAAGTTTACTTTCAGCAATGAAATGGAATGAAATTCTCACCCCCAATGTATCTCTTTCTATTAATAGTGCTATTACAAAGACTAGAGCCAATATTTTTATTACTATTATTTTGGATAACTACACTAGAGCCAATAATTACTAATAAAGGGAATCAATAATAAAATAATAATTCTTTTATATTTGTGTACTTACATCATCAAAATTAAAAAATAGAAGAACTCGATTAAATAAGGGATAAAAAAAAAAGAAATACTTTTTCTATCAATTTTATAAGAAGTGTCATTAAAAATAATGAATTTTATTTATTTTTTAATTAAATATATAATGATAATTTTGTTCTTTAAAATATATCTTACAAAATAATTATCATATACTATAGTTTAACTCAAAATGACAATTTAATCAATTTAAACATTCCGATTACGTTCTCGATAAAGTAAACAAGATAAATTATTATTATTCTATTTTCGAAAAAAATTAGTAAACAACTTATTACAAATATTGATTTTGATTATTCTTCATTTATTCTGTTTCATTTCTCTATTAATTTATTCTGATTCTGAATATTGTATAGTAAACGTGCCAAAGATACTATCCTCTCGGAAATGGTATATACTATATATTGTACATCGTGCTACTAGGTAAGACGTTATTTCACAAACACTCCCAATAGATGAAAAATTATGAAATTAAACTTTTATAATATGCAATAAAGTTTAGCTATTTTGCATATTAGTGAGACAATTATTTGATAGGCTAATTTTAAGTGCTTTCTATGAAGTGGTTTAAAGGTGTGTTTTAATTATATTCATTTTGTGCAAAATTATATTTGTTTTGTACTTGTTTTAGGTTCAAATGGTAAAATTCATAATATAAATTGAAAATAAGAAGAAACATATTAAATGAAATGAATATGATGGATTTATCATAGAATTTAGAGTTCTAAAATATAATGGGTGAAAAATTCTAAGTTTTGGATGCTCAACATGCTCCGTTTGTGATCGAAAATCAAATCTGAAGCTTTAAGCCAATTTTTGACTATGATATGTGTTGACCGAGATTTTCGGCAACTATTAAAATATAATTATAATAGGAGCTGTAAGAAAGTGAGATGAAGACTTTTTACGTGGTTGGGGCGTTAATGAGCCTTAGTCCACGAGCCACTGCTATTAATGGATATATTTAATACAGATTCTACACTTGAGAGAATGTTTTTCTCTTAAATACAGAGAATGTTCTTGGTGAGTTTTTTCTCTTCGCTTCCGTTGCAAACCAAGATTCTCCGACCCCATTAAATGAGCTGAGGGGGTATTTATAAGGTTTTGTGGGGTAATCCCTAGAATCGTTCTTACACATGTGTCCGTAAGTATCCATAAAGTCGGGCATTTCCGATGAATATACCATGGGTGATGCATGGTCAAATCCCTGTGTGCCGTAGGTTTTTATGGAGAATGTCCTTTTGTCTTATGATTGACGTGACTCTTCGCAGCAGCCGTCGCTAGACTTAAATGATCATTACCGTAGCGCCGCTGCTCTCGGGTTGTGCCGTCGACTTTATTGCGTGTTACGTCCCCAACACGCTTCCTCCCATGCAAAGCATTAAATGCGACTTGATTTCTGGGAGAGACTCCGACACATCCCGAGGGCCTTCATGCTATACTAGCTTCAGAGTAACTTGTACTCCGGTGTCTCCTCCGGACCCATGCTAATAGCGCTTCCTCGGTGGCATAAAAAGACTTAGCAAATCTTTCCAAGTTATCCGATCCACGTGTCCCCCGACCGGTCCACGTATTTCGGGCGAATTTTGGAGCAACATTTACCCCCAAGCCTTGTTTACTTAGTAAAAATAAACCAAGGCTTGTTCAAGTTGTCTCCTGCTGACCCCTCGTTTCCCTAGCTCGAGCCTCGAGCGCGTGGGGGCAAATTAAATGATGTCATTTAATGCAAGAATATGCTTTTTTGCAGAATGTTTCCACCGCCTCCTGGCCTTCCGATACGACTTGGGGGCGCGTGGAGGTGTGTCTAATAATGGCATTAAATGCGCGATTCACTTTTGCAGGTCGATTTGTTTCACGCCCCATGATTGATGCGCGCATTGATGGTGTCGACTGATACTCAAACGTTTCCACCGCCTTAATGGTAGATTGATCTCGGTCCGTTGATCTTTCGGGAATTCGAATCGTGCGTTTCCCCCACCGTGCGATTGGTATGTGAAGACGCCCGTTCCTCATGCACTTTCGCCTATAAGAGCCACCACCTTTCCTTCATTTCGAGTTACTTTCCATTCCTTGCCATTTTCGCTCGAATTTCTCGTAGAGAAAATTCCTCAAAGTAGCACAACCGCTTTTAACACTTAAACACTTCTTTTAATTTTCCAGTTGTTCGATTTTGCCGTCAGCTTCTCAACTCTCACTCAACCACACTCGCACTCCCAACAATCGACCGTAAGTTTCTTGCATCTTTAGATAATAACATGCTTACATTTACTTCGCTTGTTTTCCGGGTTCGCACTCGCAGGCTTCGGGTGTGTGAGTTGTTTAAGTTCTTCGAGTTCTCGCTTTATGTTTATCGTGTTAGTTGTAGAGTCGCCATTGTCATGCCTCTCGTTGTAGGCATACAAACCTTTGTTTGAAGAAGGCCATGTGTTCTTCGTTTAACAATTGCTTGTGGCATAGTGAAGGCTTTTCTCTTTTCTTTTCCTTTTTGCAAAACCACTTTTCTTCGCGATTTTACCGCACCCGACACTTGTTCGTGGATTCTCTCCGCAGTTTCCTGTGTGACACGTGTCCGGAGGGGGCCTCTTTCCGGGGCTGCTAGGGGACCCCCACTCCCTTTTTCCCGATTTAGGGTTTGGCATGGGGCCTAACTCGGCGGGTTTTTCTTTTTTGTTTTTCTCGAACATAAAATGTCTACTTCGGCTCGAAATCTTCGAAGAAGAAAGGGAAAAACATAGCCACCCCGGGAGGAGGTTTCTCCGGGGACCCGTTGCCCAGTGAGGGGTACAAGTCCCGCGCAACCGGCCGGGGAAGCGCCGAGCTTCGATCGACCCCCGACTTGCCCTCACCAAATTCGGAGAACATTATTAATGTGGCCGGGATCAAACCCTCACCTCGGGGACCTTCCACCGCCTCCTCGTGACCTCGAGACGCCTAATCACAACTATGACGCGCTTCGGGGCTTAGAGTCGACCCATTTGATGGCCGTGCTATGCTCCCGCTCCAAGATTACTTTGTGAATTTTCTTGTATTTGCCTGCCTTGCGCCATACCAACTTATTCCTCAAGCTTACCGCCCGCTTCTCGGCTTATTTATTTTTTACACCGCCCGTGGCCGGGGGTCTCCTGTACCCCGCGGAAATTTTGTATTTTTATGAACTTGTATCCGTCCCTAAGAAAGGGGACAAACTTAAGGATAGTTTTTATGGGTTCGATCCACCCCGCTAACGAGGATGGTTCCATATAATAGGCGTACCCATGTTAAGGAGTACCGCCACCGCTTTTTCTTCTCGTCCGGTTCGTGGCCGTGGACCACCCGAGCTTCTCACGGAGTGGGTGCGGATCCCACCCACACGGACGCTCCCCACTCGGGCTTTCCTTCGAAGGGCCCAAGCCTTCGCCTCCTACGACCATGCCGATCTTGATGCTCTGGGCCCGGTCACCACGAGAATTGCAGAAGGCTAAACTTATCCTTTCTCATCAATCCGTGGATGACTCCAACCTCTCAAAGGTCATCCGCCCCAATGTGAGGGCGCTTGCGGAGAAGGCCTTCCGGATGAGCTCATTGCTACTACAGAAGAAGTACCAAGATTATCTCTACCGAAGGCCCAGGAGAAGGCGTATTCTAAGGCCTGTGCTGCCCTCGGGGAGAGGCTTCGCGTGGGGAGTCCTGGTGGTGCGAAGGAGCCAAGCCATCGCGGAAGTCCGAAGCTAAATTTTTTGACAAGATACTTCAAGAAGAGACGGGGGTCCTTCCCGCCGGAGGCCCCTTCGTCTTGAAGGTTCTTCGAGAACCGTACTTCCCGCCTTCGCCCCTCGAACCAAACTCGGGTGCTCCTACAAGGCACTTCGGTGGCCGGTGGTAAGTCTCCCTCGATAATTCGCTATGTTCCTTCCGTTGATGAATATACCGCTCATAGGCCCATAGGGTTTGACGAGCGTCTCCGTAGGTTTAAGATGCCGTCGACCCGTGGGGGGATCATTTGAAGGAATTTTATTTTACGAACTTAGGAGATTACCTAGGTCGGTCCCGGATGGGCTTACCTCCGAACCTATTCCCTTAGGTCCGTCGCGCTTACATAGCGTCCAATGGTTTCGGCCTCTGCGTTATCTTGGAGATGATGCCGCGCATTAAAGTTCGGACTTTGCTGGTGGCCGAATTAGGAAGTTCGGTAGGGAGTAGTTTATTTGTCGCACCTTTTATAAGCAAGCTCACGAACTTCTAACACTTGCTTAATTTATCGGAACAGTACCTCCATGGGATGCCATCCCGGAACAAATTGCCGGGGTTCATACTCCCGTGGGCTCCTCCGACTTTCACCCCTCTCCCCCGGCTCCTTCCTTGAAGGTTCCTTCCGCACTCCCCCGAAACCATTGACTTAGTGGATGACGAGGAGATGCTTCCGGAGAAGGCCAAGGGAAAGTGGTGGGACTTCGAGGAAGCCGCCGAGGGTACCGGAGGAGCCTCAAGCCCTTCCAAAGGGTAGCAGAGGAGGACGAGGAGGAGCCCGCTGGCTCCCGATTCGCAAGCGCAAGTGGCAAGATGATTGCCCAGACGAGCCGAAGAGGCACGTGAGGGCCGACACTCGCTCATGGCCTGGGACGATGGGGGTTTCCCCGATGGAGGAAAATCCCCGCTCCTCCTCACATTGATCTTACCCCGATTCCGGGGATGAGGTGAGGCAGAGCTTCGCATAGCCAAACACAACTACGCTATGGACGAGTACTCCCGGTGGCCGCCGAGGTGGAGGCCCTTAGGAGGATTCTGCGAGCCGAGGTTGAGGCGAGCATCAACCATCCGACTATCATGATCCGTGGAACCTCAACCCGGACCCTTAACTGACCGGTTCCGTCCCCTCCTGTGGCCCACTTTGGCTCTCTTTGCCGCGGAAATGACCGGTGAGTTCGCTTCTCGCCTACACGCTGCGCGCCCAAGCGGTTTGCCACTTGTGCCTCCTTGAATCTCTATCTTCCAGTCCGTGACCTCGCCCATTCCTCACAAATAGTAAGTACTTTGCAATTTTTTGCGTTTCCTTTTTGTTGTTTGTATTTTGTTTTCTTCCTTTCGAGAAATTTTTCCTTATACCTCGTTATGGTTCGCCTTGCCGCCGAGGCCGGTCGCCTCTCCAGAACATCATAAACCATGGCTTCGCCTCCGTCCGACTTTGGGGACATGAACGACGTCGTGAAGGTCCTCCAAGACCTCACAATGGAGAGGCGCATCTACCAGAGGCCGCCGAGCGCTGAGGTACGGCCAAGGCCAAGGAAGAGAAGGCCACCCGAGGAGGCCTCGTGAGGCCATGATCCGTGTCGAGGCCCACGGAGAGGCAGATGGAGGCCCATCATCGCAGGAACTAAGCGGCTCGTACCGAGGCCGCCGAGAAGGCTGTGCGAGATCTTCGGAGGCTGTGGAGGCTTTGGATGAAATGGCCGCGCCAAGGTGAGGTCTCTGTGAGGAGACTCACCATGATATCGAATCCAAGGCCGCTCTAGCCGCGAGTTGAAGGAGCTTCGGACTACAAAGATCGCCTACCAGAAGGCCAAGAGGGCCGAGCTCCTTTCTCTCTCGTTCTCGCGCGTGCCCGAAGCGCTTGATGATGGGGTCTACATGGCTGGGCCACCAATGATCGTAGTATCAAGCTTACTTTTTATCCCAAACCCGAGGACATGATTGCCAAATTTCGGAAAAGAAGAAGAGGCTCTGACGCCGAGCTTCGAGGCACCCGATCGGACCTCGTCTTCCACCGCGGCCGACCGAGCCGCCGTATTATTGACCCGCATTCTACCCGTTCTTCTTATAACTTTTTTTTTGTTTGTACATATTTGCCGCGCCTTAGAACAATTTACATATAGGCGAGCCTTTTATTTGAAGCGGGGAGACAATTATATCTTAAGGCTCCGTCCCCGGCCATTTACATGTGTAATGACTCCGCCCTTTCGGGCTAGGATATTTTTATATATGCGATCTTTATTTTTCACACTTATATATTTCAACTCCGTCCTTTGGCTCGTGGTTTTTATACTAACGCTCTTTATTTTTTTCGCGCATATTTTTTGACTCTCGCCCTTTCGGGTCGATATTTTACTTAGATAGATTGACCCGCCCTTTCGGGTCGATATTTTTTTTTTTAGATTGACTCGCCCTTTCGGGTCGGATATTTTACTTAGATTGACCTCGCCTTTGGGTCGTGATATTTTACTTAGTTTGTTTTTGTTTGTCCGTGCGTATACCCTAGTACCCCCGAAAGGGCATAGAAACTTTGTTTTTAAGGCACTCGCCTTTATTTAATATGTAGGAGGCATACATTTGACTCGTACAAACCCTTTGAACAAAATCTAAGTTTAATTCGCTATTGGTAATATTTTCCCGAGGTGATCGCATTCTGTGCTCTGGGACGTAGTTCCGTCCATTCTTTTCAGCTTGTAAGTGCGCGAACCGATTTCGTCCTCGATTTCATATGGTCCTTCCCAATTTGGTCCAAGTACCCCCACTCCGGTTCTTGGGTGGCCGGGAAAGCCCCTTCTAGACCATATCCCCAATAGCGAATTTTCTATTTTTAACCTTGGAGTTAAAATACTTGGTCACCTTCTTTTGATAAGTCGGCCATCCGTATTTCCGGGACTCATCCCGAGTTCTTCGACTTTATCCAGAGCTTCGGGAGCAGGCTCGATTGGTGGCCTGGATCATAAGTCGTCCTCCCGTGGGACCTGAATAATGTTTCCACCGGACCATTGCTTCACAACCGTACGCCATCGAGAACGACGAGTGACCTGGGTTGTGGTTCCTGGGGTCGTCCGTAGGCCCACAATACCCTTGGCAATTCTTCGGTGCCAGCTTATTTTTACAGCCGCAGCCTTCTTTTTCAAGGTGACCTTTAGGATTTTATTGATCGCTTCCGCCCGGCCGTTTGTTTGAGGCCGGCTACCGCGGAGAAGCTTTTGACCACTCCGTGTTGGTTGCAAAAGTCGCAAATTCCTCGCAATCAAATTGCTTTCCATTGTCCGAGACTATCTTGTGAGGCAAGCCGTATCGACACACTATGTTTTTGATAACAAAGTCCAACGCCTTCTAGGCTTATAGCTATTGTCTTCATAGGCTCGGCCTCGTCCACTTGGTGAAGTAGTCTATCGCTACTATTGCATACTTTACCCCTCCTTTTCCCGTAGGTAGAGACCCGATGAGATCTATTCCCGTACCGCGAAGGCTGTGGGCCGGTCATCAAAGTGATCTCATTTGGAGGAGCTCTATGTTCGCGTACCTTTGGCACGAGTCACACTTTTGGACATAGTCTATACAATCTTTTTCATCGTTGGCCGAAGTATCCCCGCCTCAATATTTTCTTTCGAGAGGTCGGTCCTCCCGTATGGTCTCCACAGAACCCTTCATGGACCTCCAAAGATGATTTGTCTAGCTTCGTGGTCCGATACACACCTTAAATAAGGCATGCCGAGTCCTCTCCGTAGAGAATTTGATCCATCATTACATAACGATGAGCCCGATACATCGAATCTTTTCGAGATGCTGCCTCTCTCGGGGCAACTCACCCGTGGTTATGTACTTTATGACGGGGACCATCCGCTCGGGTTCTTGCCCAACCGTTTGTGTGGTCTCTTTTATTTTGATGCTCGTCTCGCCAAGCGTTCCATCGGTACTACCCCCCCCTCTTCGATTTCGCCGTCGGAGGCTAACTTAGCGTGCATGGGCCCGCGTGAGCGTTCTTTTCTGGGATTCTTTTCTATTTTATAGTCCGTGAACTCGTGGAGCAGCTTCGACTATTGTTACGTACGCGGCCATCCTTTCGCCGCGAGTTTGGTATTCTCCGAAACTTGGTTTACGACCACCGAGAATCGCCGTAGACTTCCACCCTCTTGGCTCCTACACCTTTGGCCAATTTTAGCCCCGCTATCGTGGCCTCATATTCGGCCCATACTGTTCGAAGCCGTGAAGCCGAATCGAGTGCCGCCCCGGAGCCGCAACCCAAGAGGGTGATATCATAGCCACTCCGGCCTCGAACCATTCTCATTAGAAGCTCCATCCACAAATACTCTGGGGATGGGTGGCTCCGTGTATTGGCTGCTGCCTCTGATCATTACATTCGGTGATGAAGTCCGCCAAGGCTTGGCCTTTTATGGAAATCCGTGGCACATAACGTAAGTCGAACCGACTCGCCCATTGCCCACTCGAGGAGTCTTCCGGATGCTTCGTGCTTCGGAGAACTTGCGGGAGTGGATGATTGGTCGAATTCGATCTGATGGGCTTGGAAGTATGGTCTCAACTTCCTCGATGCCATCAAGAGGCGTAATACTAATTTTTCAATAACCGGGTACCTTGTCTCGCCCCTACCATGCGTTTACTAACATAGTACACGCGGTGCTTGAATTTTTCTTCCTCCCGACCAAGCAGCAAGATCGACCGCATGCTCGAGACGGCCAAGTAAAGGAACAAGTCTTCTCCAAGGACTCGGTTTTGATAGGATAGTGAGGTTTGGCCATGTGGTCTTTTAACCTTTTGAATGCCTCCTCGCATTCATCCGTCCATTCGAACTTTTGGCATTTCTTCGCATGTCAAGAAGGGTATGCACTTGTCCGTGGACCGTGAGATAAAGCGGCTCGCGCGCTACCTTTCCGTCAAACTTTGCACGTTCTTATGTTTCGGGGGATGGCATGTCCAGGAGAGGTTGGATTTTCTCCGGTTCCGCCTCGATCCCCTTTGGCCGACTATGAAGCCCAGAATTTTCCCGACTTGACCCCGAAGGTGCATTTTTTCTGATTGAGTTTCATGCCGTATCTCCGACGACTTCGAAACATTCCTCTAAGTCGCTTTGCATGGCCGTTGCATGCTTTGGACTTGACGAGCATGTCGTCTACATATACTTCCATGTTTCGTCCCCAGTGAGGCTTTTAAACATCCTGCTAACCATTCTTTGATAGGTTGCTCGCGTTTTTCATCCGAAGGGCATGACTAGGTAACAAGATACCCCCTTATCTGGCCCCGAAGCTAGTGCACTCCCGGTCCGCCGTATGCATTTTTATTTGGTTGTACCCAAAGATAGGCATCCATGAAAGACAAAGAAATTTAAATCCGACGTGGCGTCTACCATCCGTGTCGATCCCGGGCGCTGGAAAGCGGGCGGGGCCTTGTTTAGATCCGTGAAATCTATACAAACCCGCCAAGTCCCGTTCGGCTTGGGCACTGTGGACCGGATTGGCCACCATTCCGGATAGTATACGTCGCGGATCATGCCCTTGGACAAAAGTTTATCCACCTCTTTCTCTAAGGCCCTCGCTTTCACCGAGTCGAGCGGGCGTCTCTTTTCATTGTAGAGGCATGTCCGGGGTTGACGTTGAGTACATGGGTGATGACATGAGGGTCGATGCTCTGGCCATAGTCTTCGGCGCCATGCAAAAATGTCGATGGCGCCCTTCGGTTTTTATTATTTTATCTTTTCCTCCGGATCTAGGCTTCTCCCTATCCGGAAAGTACTTTGGTGGAGTCGTCGTCGCACACCGGTATTTCTTCGACGTCCTCCATTGGTTCTACGACCCTTTCTGGATCCTATGCGAGGATCCACTTCGTCTTCTTCAAATTTCTCTCTATCCCGGGGGCCCCCGACCATGAGTACCGGCAAGTGGGTGGCAACATTGTAACATTGCTCGGCCTCTCCTCGATTTCCCCTCACCGTTCCGACTCCGGCTTCCCGGGTAGGGAATTTTAGGCATAGGTGTCGGATCGGGGTTATTGCACCAAAGTCGACGAGGGCGGCCGGCCTAAGATTGCGTTGTAGCCGTTGGAGCCGCCTACCACCACGAAGGTGCAATACTTGAATGTGCTTTGGGGGGTATCCGGGCACAGGGTAACTGGGAGCCTGACTTTTCCCATCGGGATTAGCGTTGTCCCGTTAAACCTTGTGAGCTGCGATCCACTGGGAGAGATGTTAGCCCAAGATATGTTTCCAAGAGGGGGGGTGAATTGGAAATTTAAACTAATTTCGGAAAATTAAAACTTTTAACACAAAATTACGCAATTAGTCAATTAATCAAGTAAAAGCAAGTAGTATGGCAAGCAATATATTAAGACAAATAATTAAACTTGTAAAGTAAAGAGTTTAAGGATTAGAAAATGCAAACTCTCGATTTTTACAAGGTTCGGTAGAACTATGCCACCTACGTCCTTGGTCTTCAAAGCTATGGACCTAGCTTGAGTTCCAATATCGAGCCAAGTTAACGGCTTCGACTAACCCTTACAACCGGAAATTTTCACCAAGGTATTTCCAAACCTCTTACAATAGTTTCGCACCCCCGAGGACTATTAACCTCTTTCTGGATTGTTAAAGTGCCAATCTCACTATTTCCTGGTTGTTTACAAAACCTATACAACCTCCCCTCAATCACAATATGGAAATGTGTTTGATAGACAAGCTAAAATCACTCTAGAAATATGATGATACAATGGAAACCTAGAGTGAAAAGCAAGCACACTTAAGATGAATAAAATCAAATTTTGGCTCAAAGTGTGTGAAATGTGTTGGTTTGGATTTCAAACTTAGAAGCTCCTTAATCTCACTTAGATAGGTTAGATATATGTAATAAATGCTCAACCAACTTGATTTTTTGAGTGAAAATCGAGTTTATATAGTGTTTGAGTGAAAAATAGCCGTTTATAGCCGTTGGGCACGAAAAACGAGACTCCCTCTCGGGGAAAATGCTCACCGTTTACAATAGGGTAACTGTTCATGGAGAACCGCTATACCTCTTTGAAAACCTAGTTAACCTAAACTGTGCAAAGGGAAAAAGTTCGATTTTTCGCACTAAAACGGCCATAACTCTCTACTCGATTATCCGATTTCAGAAATTCAAACTTTGTTCTCTTAGTTAAACAAAATGTGATTTAGAAATTCAATCAAAAAATTTTTTGAACTATCGTGTGAGAAAACTTGTTGCACAAGTTAGTGAATGGGCCAAAATTCAAATTTATAAAAACTTAGTGTGCTATGCAAATCACTTTAACAAGACTAAAGTAGATTTATACCATTTAATTTTGAGTAGTCTTGATGTAGATGAGCCTCCTAGCTTGATTTGCATGTTTTTGATCCCAAGTTGACTTTTCCCGAGAGTTGACCTTGACCTTGACTTTGACTTTGACTTTCGGGTTGACTTTTTGACTTTGCGCTTTTGAAGACCTCTTTTGAATAGGGTCTTGAGTTGTTGATCCCTTGATGAATCTTTTGCTCTTGATATGCTTGTTGAATCCATTTAGTGTTGCTTTCAAAAGTTTGGTAAAAATACCAAAATATTTATTTTCTCTTTTAAATTTGCTACAAAATCAATAAATCATTAGTAACAAATAATAATCAAATATTTGCTAATCATCAAAACAAGGAGATCGAAAAGTTTGAGTTAACAAGAGAGGTCCCGGTCGGTCAACCCTATCGCAGTGAAGGCTTCTTTGAAGAGCAAGTTCACGGAACTTCCATTGTCAATCAGGACCCTAGTCACCACTTTATTTGCGATGGGGGTCTCTATGACCAGCGGGTCGTGATGAGGAAAACGCACCGTCTTGGCGTCTTCTTCCGTGAACGTTATGGGTTGGTCCATTAGCCGAGGCCTTTGAGCTGGGAGTTGAGTGACCTCCCACACCTCACCGTGTCTGCGCCCCCAGATATCTCTTTCGCTCCTTTCGAGTGTTTCCTCCGATACGGGGACCTTCGAGATCATGGCTACCCGTCCATTAGGCCGGGCGTAGTCCGGCATATGCCGGGTGTCACCCGCGGAGCACGGAGGCAATACTCCCCGGCCGTACCCCCGGTGTTCCCGAAGGCATACCCCCCCGCCACCTCGCCCCGATTAAGGTGGGGCAACCTATTTTTGATCCACCTCATAGAGGTGGCCCAAACGGACGATTCTCAATCTCATCTTTGAGATTTTTACACTCATTGGTGCCGTGGCCAATGTCGCTGTGGTACTCGCACCTTTACTCGGATCTCTCCGGAGCCGTCTCCGTACAATGGCCGGGTCTCCAGAAGGCGTATTCCGCCTTGTGGCAAAATATACACGTTCTCGAGAGTCCGTGAGCTCGTGTACGGGTGTACGGGGGTGCGTACCCCTTCTTGGCGCTTCTCTCCCGTTCGGTGCCGCCCTCGGGAAGACCTTTTCGCTCCTCGACCCCCGGGCAGGCCCTCGCTCGCCGCGCCGGGGGCGCCCGTGGAAGGAGCCCGTCCATTCACCCCGGACGGTTGCCGTAATGGGAAGATACCGGGGGCAAAGCTTGGCCCTCGTCGTATCCGGAGTAGCAGAGAACCGTATGCCACTTATCGAGGGTCGCGTTCGGACGCACCCGAGGCGATACTCGGCATGTATCCCGGCTATCCCGTGGGATAATAGCCTCCGTAAGCCACGATCCGGGCTTCTTCGAGGTTAATATATTTTTGGACTCGCTTCCGGAAGTCCCGAAGGCGTCGCCAGCCGCCTTCGTCGTAATTCGTTCCGTGGGGGAGTCCTGGGCAGCGCATTCCCTCGCTTGGAGAAGCGCAAGCCGTTGTCCGTCGTCGACCTTTCGGGTTCGAGGCTTCCTCTCGAACCTCTCGATGTAATTCTTCAAAGTCTCGGGCGCTTGCTTGATGTTGGTCAAGGCACTAACCTCCAAGTTGACCTTCCCGGCGGCGACAAATTGTCTCCGAAGTTGGTTTGGAGTTTGTTCCAACATCCCACCGATCCCGGTTCCAATTTCTTGAACCATTCCTCCGCCGATCCGCCGAGTGAGGGGAAGCATAAGCATTTGGCGTCATTGCCGACCCGCATAACTCGTCATGACTCGCTGAATCGTGACAAGTGATCACCGGGCTCTGAGTTCCCGCATATGCCGCCATTTCGGCATCTCGAAGTTTTTAGGAGCTCCGCCTCCAGGATATGTTTGGCACAAGGCTCCCGATCCTCACCGTCCGAGTCGCGAGTCATCTCCCTTCGCCTCCGGAGACTCGGCAATATCTTTTCGAAGTATGGCAAGTTCTCGCCATAGTCCCTTCGTTGGCGCACCCGAGGAGACATCACGGCTCCGTATCTTTTGGTCAAGGTGATCCCGGAGGTCACCTTGATTCCCGTTGATTTGATTTCTCGCATCAACGGGTGGACATCTCCGTCCTCCTCTTCCTCTACCCCCGGTTCCCGGTGCACGAAACGCTTTTCCTGGTCCCCTCGATCCCGAGGGCCAAGACTCCCTCTTTGGGCTTGCCCCTCCGCGACCTTCCCTTTAGTGGAAATCCGAGCCGACCTTTCGCGATCCCCGCGCCTTTTTCTTTCGACCAGGGGCGTAAGTAGGGTTTTTTGTTTGGTTTTTCTCACAGGGGTGCCTTATGGGCCAGGTTCCCAGGCCTTTGCCGCCGGGAATTAGTGCGAAGACGTCGCCGGCTCCCCGTCGAGTCCACGGCCATCGCCTCGGGATGCACGTGAATACCACCGCCTCCGTGGCTTTCTCTCGCATGGCTAGCATCACTTCATGCATTTTTTGATTTTGCACTTTCGAGCTTCGATCTCGGCTTCATGATCGATAGCTTTTTGTCCGAGGAGCACCACTTGGTAGCTTCCATCATCATGTGCATACTCGTCGAGGTGTTCCTCGTGGTTTTCCTCGGGAATTATTTCTTCTTCTTCCTGACTCTCTCGCTGCCCTCGAGGCTACATCTTCCTCATCGGGATCTCGAGCGTCATCTAGAGGGCGAGGATGACGTGTAGCTCTTGTCTCCACCATTATCGTGAAGTTAAATGCTTGTTGTGAAGCGGTTTTCCTCACTCTCTCAATGAAAGCACCAAAATGTCGACCGAGATTTTCGCAACTATTAAAATATAATTATAATAGGAGCCGTAAGAAAGTGAGATGAAGACTTTTTACGTGGTTGGGGCGTTAATGAGCCTTAGTCCACGAGCCATCGCTATTAATGGATATATTTAATACGTATTCTACACTTGAGAGAATGTTTTTCTCTTAAATACAGAATGTTCTTGGTGAGTTTTTTCTCTTCGCTTTCCGTTGCAAACCAAGATTCTCCGACCCCATTAAATGAGCTGAATGGGGTATTTATCGTGTTTTGGTGGGGTAATCCCTAGAATTGTTCTTACACATGTGTCTGTAAGTATCCATAAAGTCGGGCATTTCCGATGAATATACCATGGGTGATGCATGGTCAAATCCCTAGGTGCTGTAGGGTTTTTATGGAGAATGTCCTTTTTGTCTTATGATTGACGTGACTCTTCGCAGAGTAGCCGTCGCTAGACTTAAATGATCATTACTGTAGACGCCGTCGTTCTGGGGGTTGTGCCGTCGACTTTATTGCGTGTTACAAATCCCAACACGCTTCCTCCCATGCAGCATTAAATGCGACTTGATTTCTCGGGAGAGACCTGACACATCCCGGAGGGCCTTCATGCTATACTAGCTTCCAGGAGTAACTTGTACTCCGGGTGTCTCCTCCGGGACCCATGCTAATAGCGCTTCCTGGTGGCATAAAAAGACTTAGCAAATCTTTCCAAGTTATCTGATCCACGTGTCCCCTCTTGACTGGTCCACGTATTTTGGGCGAATTTTGGAGCAACAATATGTACGTTCACTTTCAAGAAAAATATCTTGAACCGTCCAATTCTGAGAAATATCAAAAAAGTTATGGCGAAAACAATATCGGTCGTCGCACCAGAAAGCTTGTATAGCCCAAAAACCAAGTACC
Organism: Cannabis sativa; assembly: GCF_029168945.1. Classification (NCBI taxonomy): domain Eukaryota; kingdom Viridiplantae; phylum Streptophyta; class Magnoliopsida; order Rosales; family Cannabaceae; genus Cannabis; species Cannabis sativa. The sequence continues at coordinate 70,281,771 of NC_083605.1, read as the reverse complement.
CGGACCGCAACATTGAAATGGCTATGTCGCGACCCACCTGCTTTTAGAGGCCTAATAGGGTTTCTAAACCCTAATTTTGAAAATTAAAAGGGGGGCTTTGGATATACAACTTTGGAGGCACCAAATTTAGAGAGAAAAAAAGGGATTTTTCTAGCATAACCATTGTTCTTCATCAATTCTTCTCTTCTCTTCTATCTTTTATTTTATGTTTCCTGTTTGTTATTAGCAATTGTTTAGAAAGACAATGAGGAGTTAAACACCTAATTAGGGTTTTTAATGGATATTTTAATTCTTTTTTATGGTTTGATGCAATTTTAAATTTTCTTCAATTTCTTATGTGAATCTATTTCATTCGTGTTTAATGTTTATAACTGCTTGATCCAATTATTTATTTTATGATTTCAATGCAAAACATGAAAATAGAGTATTGATTATGCTATAGTGAAATAGACATAGATTTCGTATTTGATAAAAACACCTGTATGGTTTGTGTAACAATTAGGATCTTTATATTTAATGCGAATTATATGTGTAATTTACCACAAAAGTGTAGGGTTTTTTTTTCATATGATTTGGATTCTATATTTCCTAATAAGAATATAGATTGAATTTTAATCCGCTATCACATAAAATTAAAAGAGTAATTAGATTGTATTTTTCCATAGAAAGTTGATGCGAAGTTAAATTTTCTATATTTCTAAATCGTTGTTATTTGCTTCTTTTATTTATTTGTTTATTTCTATTATTTTTGATACTTTCAACATCAAATTATTTGTCTGACAAATATAAACAAAAATTCAATTATTTAATTGGTACTTAGCTACAGTTTTTGTGGGATCGACTTCACTCACGCGAGTTTATTACTTGAAAACAATACGTATACTTGTGCGGTTGAATTTTCACTATTTATTGAGTTAAAAATATTTTATTATTATTTACTTAGCTTTTTTATATATACGTGTTATATTATTATATTGTATTTTATAAAATGAATAAAATATATTAAAAATATAATATTTAAATGATATAGAGAAAAATAGAAAAATCATGATGTAAAAATTTAAGGTATTTTAATAATGTATTTTAAAAAATAAAATACTAAATGTTTGCATACACTTTTTTTGATGAATTTCATTTTGAAATAAAGGTTCAAACCAGAGCAAAAAAGAAAAAAAAAACAACAACAGAGAGTTAGATGGCCACAAAAGGGGCCAACTCCTCAACTGACAAGAAACTAAAAAAACTAGAATTACAAGAGGGGCCATAATCCCCTTTCCTCGAAAGAAGCATTGGGGATTTTAGAGGACCAAAAAGAAGTATCTAGACCTCCCCAATGCTTAGCCTAAAAAACTCTACTCCACATAGAATCGTCCCCAGTAGCAAGTTTCCACCCAAGCTCTGTCACCAAAGCGAGATTGACATCTTTATATCTTTTGAAATTGAGACCTCCAAAATCAAAAGGGAGGTAGAGTGATTTCCAATTTGTGAGAGCAAGGAAGCGATCCTTCTCGGCACACCCCGTCCACCAAAATTTGCAAATTACCTTGTCCAACTCTTGACACAAGGATTTCAGAAACAAAAAAATCGCCATAGAATAGATTGGAGTGCAAAGCGCGACTGAACAAATAAGGGTAGATCAACCAGCTTGCGAAAGCAAGTTACACCTCCAGTCTTCGATGCAAGAACAGATCTGATCTTTAAGAAACTTGAAATCACGAATCTTGCTATTTGACCAAGCCAGCAGATTTCCCAAGGATTTATCCTCCCTATTAAGCTCACGGAACCCCAAGCTATCCACAATTCATGGATAATATTCTGCCTAGCATTTTTTGAACAGATGTAGGTAGATTTATGGACATTCAAACTCTGTCCCGACCACAAACAATACATGTTAATGCACTCCTTGATAACTTCTACCTCCGTCAAATCAACCTTGCAAAAATAAATGTATCATCTGCATACATCAGATGGGAGATAGTCAAACTGTGGGTGCGAACCTAGAAAACAGAGATCAAACCTTGCTCCTCCTTTCTCAACAACATACGGGACAAAACCTCACTAAAGAGGATGAACAAATATGGGGAGATAGGATCTCCTTGTCGAAGCCCCTATTGAGGGAGAAAATACTTAAGCGGCCCCCCATTCAGTAGGACAAATATAGACACAAAGTTGACACATTTCATTACAAATTTAACAAATTTAGCTCCAAAGTCAAATGCCACCAAAGTCTTTTCAAGGAAGCTCCACCAAAGATTTGATCATAGGCTTTTAACATGTCTAACTTGTCCAACAAAACTTTCTCGACCTTAAGCCTTTTAAAGGAATCCAAAATTTTATGAACCATAATACTATTCTCGGTAATTCATTTACTGTGAACAATTGTAGATTGGAAAGGAGAAATCAAATCTTTGAGGAGCGATCGTAAGCAATTAGCTAACAACTTTGCTACAATCTTGTAGGCGAAATTTCACAAGCTAATAGACCAATAATCGTCAAAATTATTAGCTCCTAGTTCCATAGGAATAAAGACCACAAAGGTTTGGTTCAGAGCTAGGGGTGTTCATAAAATAGCCGATCCAATCCAATCCGCACGATCCAATCCAATCCAATCCGCAAAGTGCGGATATCCGCACTTGTGCGGATTTGATTGGATTGGAAAATTTTAAATCCGCACTTGTGCGGATTTGATGTTGATTGACATGTAAAAGTAACCGATCCAATCCAATCCACACATATTTATAACAAAATTAAAAAATTATTTATACAAATAACATTTTAATGTAAAGAAAATAGAAATTTAAAAGTCTAATACATATAATACAATTATATTGCAAAACTTAATAGATAAAATATATATTCTATTTTTATATTTTTTTTTTATATACATACAATTTAAAATAAAATTAAATATTTTTTTATATATACAATTTTTTTTCCTTTAAATTTGTTATGTGTTATTTATTAATTTAATGTGTTATTGTAGACATAAAATAACTATAATTTATTTTATTTTGTTGCTAGTTCAGTGAAAAAAAAATATATTTTTTATAAATATTAAATAATTTAATATTAAAAAAGCAACCAATCCAAAGTAATCGATCCAATCCGCACTTTTGCGGATTAGATTTGAACTATTGTGCGGATTGGATTGGATCCAAAAAATGAAATCCGCACTTAGTGCGGATTGAATGTTGTTTGACCAAAAAAGTGCGGATTAGATCGGATGAACATCCAATCAGAGCCTTGACAAATTCTACTGTTTCAAAAAAATTGTATCACTATTGCCACCACATCATCACAAACTGTTTCCTAATGATCTTATAAAATTTACCAAGACCTAGAGCATTGAGAGATGGCATAGACCACACCACCCCTTTAATTTCCACTGCTGTTGGGATTTGAACCAATCCTCTATTCATCTGCTCCGAGACTTGGGGGTTAATCAAGCTATCAAGTAAAGGAAACACATGAGTGAAATCACGAAGTTAAAAAAAAAAAGGACAGTAGAGAAAACTAGCAAAAAGAAACTTCACTCTGATTTGGATTTTCCCATTTAAAAAGTAGAACATTGTATAAACATGAAGAAGTACAAACAAGAATCATAAAATTGCTTTGTATTTTTCTGGCAGAATTTCTCTTCATATGTCAGTATGGTAATCTTCTCTAGACTACTTGGTAAAACATGATAATGGTAAGGACACTTCATTGCATTTGCATCATATATTAATTAATATATATATCTTCAGTCTATTTTTTTCTTTGTCTTCTTCTACATTCAAAACAATCAGAACATGGATAATTATTTTTACTAGAAGAAGAAGTAATGTGCAGCTTTTCAAATGGTATTTTCAGCTCTTCCACTAATACTTGGCGAAGCTTCTCATTCTCTTCTTTCAACTCTTCAATTACTTTCTGGTGTTTCAATACCTATGCCATAAGAAAGTGTTAAACCATATTGGTGCAGTGCCATTTGAGACCATAATCATATCAGAATCTAAGCTATCAATTGTTTGCATTGAAGATTACCATGTGAAGCATGGTGTTTTCTGTCCTTTGCCGGCCATCCTACAAAATACAAAATCATACATTATAATCCCAGAAATCAATCAAGGATGTGATGATCAGTAAAGATACTCTACAATACTCCCTCTACTTCTCCGGAAACAAATGCTTTAATCGGTGTGCAACATTGTCATATAGTGTCATGACATACTGAAACATACACATTCATTACTAGAAAACCCAAGAAAAGCATATGCAATCCATGCAGGATCTCTATTCTTTATTGTGGAGCTGAAATGAAAAAAGTGTTTAATCTGCCTTGTTCAGGGGAGCAAGTTGTTTTCAGGATGCTCAATCATTTCTCAAGACTATATAACTAATCGATGCTACAATCCCTGGTAACGAACAGAAGACATCACCTATTTCTATAATTTTCAGAAATTGTTCAGACATTTCCAAAAGTTTGTGAGCAGGCAATCGATAAAAAATCAACAGGTCTGAACAGCCTTTTTCAAGAAAAGATGTATAATTTTCTTCCAGTAATATAGTAATAGCAGTTATAGTTATCAATTGGATGACAGACACACAACGAAAATATTGTGAGAATTTGTTCACAAATCAGTGTTCCATCTATCAGTGTGGTTCTAAAATAGCACAAAATAAATACAATTACATTTTTTTTTTAACAAAAAAGAAAAATAGTAAAGGCGATTTCTATGAGGTGAAGTTTGGTTGGTAACATTTCCAGCCAAACCATAACGAATTATAGACTGAAGAAGGTGATGTGAAGTGATGCTCTGAACTCAAGAAAACCAATAGAACAGTAGCCAAACAGTAAAAAATATAAGTGAGCATTATTGAACTAGAGGAAGAAGGTTACAAACTATTGGAGCCTTTAGGCCCCTGTGATGCAAATAGTAATACTCTTCTTGCATACCATCACTCTCCCCCTATTCTTCTATCTATACTGTCCTATTCCCTCCCAATCACTACCCTAATACAATAACTCATATACCCTCTCCTACTAATCCTGGAGTCCAACAGAAGGTTAAAAACTGAAAATAAACAAAAAACATTCTAAGCAATAACACATGGAAACCTTTTAAAACAGGCAGAAGTGTGCAATACACAAAAGCTAACAATAATTAGTGATATTGTTCCATCCATATATATAACATACCACTTCTTTTAGTTCACTTGTCTCTCCCTTCAGAACTGGATTCTGTAGAAAATTGCTGAGAACCTTTTCTGTCCTACTACCATAGGGTGTTTCAATTGAAGGGTTTTTCGATGAAGTAATTGCATAACTTGAATCTTTACTTTTACTTTCATATCCAGTCAGGCCTTGAGATGCATTGTCTGGTACTTGTGTTGCCAACTGCATGATACTTCCCATTGGATTTTGGCTTGAAGAATTATTCAGCAAGCTCATACCTCCTTGCAATGAGCTTGGAAGGACTCCTTGACCAAAAGGTAATTGGGGACCAAGACCCAACTTCGTCATCACCTTTGACATGACTACCTAGCAAATATTTTTAACTCTATTTTCAGGTCTATGATTAGCTAATGATTAATAAGCCGCATTACACATAACAGAGATGATAATACTTACAGCAAAAGAAACCTGAATTTTCTGCAATGCGGTCGGTTTCAAAGCAAGGCCTGCCATGTGAGGACAATGTTTAAGACAAACTATTATTTTAAGAGGAAAGTTGTATCAATAATTGGTTCCTAAAATATACTTAATCATTACATACCAATTCCAAAACCATGGCCAAAACCAACTCCACATCCTACGCCAGCTTGAACGTTCTTAGCTCCAATCTTCTTAAACTTGAAGAAAAAGAGATATTGTTAGTGTTAAAGCTTTTGATTACCATTTTCATTTTCCGATTTCGAGTCATAGAAGCAAAGAGGTTTGCCTATTCAAAAAGAAAAACAAATAACAACACAAATTTGACTTACTGAGTCGTTTACATGTCTGGTAGCACCAGAAAATGCATATGTTGCACCTCTTGCAGCACTCATAACTTCATTCAATACAGGAATAGAACCTGGCACACGGTTAATCCAATTCATCAGAACAATGAATACCACCATAATAATCAAATTCTAATTTGAAAATAACAAAAATCTCAAAAATTGTCACTGTCATTATATATCTACAAACACTTTCGAAAAAAAAAATTATACTCTTTAGCCACAAAATCGGCTGCGTACAGTCTAAAGATACAAAATTTAACAGAGAAAAGTGAAGTACATGGTGTCTTAGCATCTGGTTTCAAATGGGTTTCACCATCTTTGGATTTAAAGAGCTTCCAAAAATCCATTATTAAATAATACTATATCTTCTGAGAGAAAAGATAAGCGGAAAGAATTAGAACTGCACAACGAGAAAAGGCAGTACCGAGATTTATGGGGCGACCCACGCCGATACCAATACCGCAACCAAAGCCAAAGCCAGTAAATACTTGACCCACTTTCAAAGTAAATGGATTCTCCAATCGGATTCCCTCACTTGGCTTTTTCTGATTCGCAACTAAAACGCCATTGTTAGTGATACTGCTGGTGCTGCTACTATTCTCCATTCCTAACAAGTTTTTGACAGTGGAAACTTCTCTCTCTAAAGCTTAAAAGGTAAGGCGTTTTGTCTTTTCCCCTCCATTAAAGCTAAAGCTTCATTCTTACAGAGCTCAAAACCTCTCCGCCCTGGAATTTCCCTCTTTTTGCCTGAAACGAATTAAAGAGAGAAACAGAGCTTAACTTATTCTCTGGAGCCAAATCTTTTCTCCTTGCTTAGGTCTAAAAGAATTCACTAATAGAAAATTGCCACGTAAGCAAATAATATTTGCTTCGACGTCAGTTGACAGTTTTTCTTTTAAAAAAAAAAAATCTTTATTAAAATTGATGTAAATATTCACATTCTTTTCATTTCTAAGCAATTTGTTAATTTTTTTTTAAAATAAAATGTTATTATATTAAAACATGAATGTTATAATTACAATAGGCATAATTGGTAGAGGCATCTTCTCATACCATGAACATTAGTATCCACGGAGAGAGTAAATTTTGCCAGAGTGATATTATTAGCAGATCTAAACACATGAGGGTCTGACTACCAGGGAAATTTGACACTAAAAGAGAAATATTATTTAATAAACAATGAAAATTTTAAAACCGGCATTTTGGGAAGATTGCAATCCTTTAACCACCAAAAGAGAGTCAGTCTCGATAAAATGAATTGGTAGTTGAAGCTCATGAAGCCATTTCAAGCTATGCATTAGTGCCATAGCTTCCATGATCATTTATGGTTTAAAGCATCCTTTAAAGGGGACCGCCATGGCAACAAGTATATCTCCCGAACTATTTCTAAGGACTGCACCAAAGCCTGTAACATGTTTCGTTATGTCAACTGCAGCATCTGTGTCAAGTTTCAGATGGCCTGAAGGGGCATTCAACCATGAAGCATCCCAAGATACCAATTTTGCACTCGATTGATTGCTAACAATGACACAGTTTTGGGCTTTCCTAGCTTCATGATAATCCTCCAGATAGGAGAGAGCAAAATAAAGGATAGTATCAGCTTGTTTTGGCAAAGTACCATGCCTCTCTTTATTTCGTTCACTCCATATACTCCAAAGAATGGTAGCAAATTTTTCCAACTGCAATGAAGATCATGATACAAAAAATTGCATGATTAATTCTTTCAAACTCCTATTGTTAGAAAACAGACCATCGAGACAAAAAGAGGAGCGCTGCCACACTTGTCGAGCCCGTTTACAGAGGAAAAGAGCATGAATTATTGTCTCTTTGTCACCATTGCAAATAAAGCAAGTGGTCGAATCATTAATATACCTAGTGTGAAGAATATTAGCTACTGGAAGGCAATCATGATAGCACACCAGAGGAAAATTTGAATTTTCGAGGGTAATGACAGCCCTCAGAATTTTTTCCACCATTGTTGAGCTTGAATACCACTAGCTGAAGGAGATTGGTCTTTCAAATGCATAGCCAAAGCATAACCCGATTTGACTGTGTATATTCCATTAGATTCATGATGCCACATAAGAGTGTCTTGTTGTTCATCAAGCATTAGCGGAATGTTAAGAATTTTGTTGACATCAGAATCCAAAAATAAAGATCTTAACATGGAATGGTCCTATTGTCGAGTAGCCAAAAGTAAAACTAAAACTTTCAAAGTTTTGTCCTGTCCTTGAAAAGTCAAAGGCTTAAAGGAAGTGAATCCTAGCCAAGGGTCTGAAGCGCAAAAGATATTATCACCATTACCAACCTTCTAACGAAGACCGTTGGCAAGTAATTACTTACCCCATATAATGCCCTCCAAATTAAGGAAGGATAAGAACCCAATTCAGCATCCAAGAAAGAACAATTTTTAAAATACTTGGGCTTTAGAACACGGCTAAGCAGAGATGAGGGGTTAGCAAAGATCCTCCATGCTTGCTTTGCTAATAAAGCTTGATTAAAATGGACGAAGCTCTTGAAATCCATCCCACCTTCAATCTTAGAGTGACACAACGCTTTCCAAGTCTTCCAATTGATTCTATTATATGAAGAGTTTGAGCCCCACTAAAATTTATTCATCATAATCTCAATTTGTTTGGTTAAAAATTTAGAGAGACGGAAATAACTCATCGCATACGTTGGAATTGATTAGGCCACAACTTTTAGAAGAATTTCTTTGCCAACAATTAAGAACAATTTTTCTTGCCAAGCAGAGAGGAGATTCCATAATTTTTCTTTAATTTCCCCAAAGAGAATATTTTTGTCTCGACCAAAATAAGAAAGAAGTCCCATATATCTTTCATGGCACGGTTTGATGAGCATTTGCAAGATCTGATGTATGTGAGCTTGTACTGCTGGACGAGCATTTGGAGAGAAGGATAAGACATATTTTTCTGTGTTTAATCACTGACCAGAAGCACTATAGTAAAGATCAAGTGAGCGCTTGATTGCAACAACAGATTTATGATTTGCACAGCAAAGCACAAGGCTATCATCTGCAAAAAATAAATGCGAAACAATTGGGGCACCACGGGAGACTTGCAAACCATGTAAGTTGCTTATGTTTTCTTCCTGCTGCAGTAGACAAGAAAGACCTTCAGTGCAAATAATAAAGAGGTATGGGGACAATGGGTCGCCTTGGCGAATTCCTCGGGTAGGAAAGACATGACCTTGGACCTTACCATTAACAGAGAAAGAGTAAGTAACGCTGCTTATGCAATGAGTAATTAAATCCACAGCAGCTGAAGCAAAGCCCATAACCAACATAATATTTTGAACGAAATGCCACTCGACCCTCTCAAAAGCCTTACTCATATCAAGTTTGATGGCAGCATAACCCTATTTTCCTTTCTTAAAATGTTTTAGAGAATGTAATAATTCAAAAGCAACCAACACATTGTCAGTAATAAGTCGAGATTGAAGGAAGGCACTTTGCGATTCAAAAATCACCAATGAGAGAAAAGGCTTTAAACGAAGCACAATAGCCTTTGAAACCAGCTTATAAAGCATATTGCAAAGGATGATGGACCTCAATTAAGACATAGAATTTGGCTTTTTGACCTTTGGAATCAATGTTATCAATGTCTGGTTCAAGCTGCTAGGTTACCTCCATCATTAAGAACTTTAAGAACAACAGTAGTGACAAGATCCCCCACCAAATGCCAATAATTAGTATAAAACATTAGTAACATACCATCCAATCTGGGGCTGCTATCATCACTCATTGAAGAAAGTGCATTATAGACGTCTGAAACTATGTACGGTTTAGTGATTTCTTCCTTCATAGCAACAGTAATGGAGCATGGCACTGAAGAAATAACTTGTTGAAGAACCCCATCATTAACTTCTGTAGTATAAATGTCTTGAAAATAATCTACAATAACACGACTGATACCAGCGTGAGAAGACTGCTCAATACCATCGTTATCAAGAAGAGATTTAATGTGGTTAACATTCTACCCGCTGGTGGCTTTCTGATGAAAAAAATTGTGTGTTAGAGTCTCCCGATTTTAACCACAAAGTGTGAGATCGCTGCTACCAATAGTCTTCCTCTTGAGCTAATAAATCATCTAATACACTTTCACTTCTCTTAAGCTCATCAAAGTGAGAAGGACTAACATCATAGGATTTATTAAGAGCAGCAACCTTTTCTTGGGACAACTTAATCTTCTTTGGAAGATCTCCAAATTTAGACCGATGCCACAATTGCAATTGAGATGAGCAAGCTGAATTTTTTTTAAGAATTTGCTTAGCAGGATCTGTAGCAGTGGATTTCCAATTGGTTGCTATGATAGCAGGACATGTCTCCTCTTGAAGCCAAAGTTTCTCAAATCTAAATCTAGATTTTGTATTTTTGAGGGGGACAATGTGCTAGTGGTAATATTGTGATCTTTAAAGCTCTATGGTCCGATTGGAAAAAGTCCAAGTGAGCAATGACATGTAGTGTGAAATTGTTAAGCCAAGATGAGTTAACAAATCCATAATCTAAATGCTCTTTAACATTGATACCACTAGAGTTCTTATTGTGCCATGTGAATATATCCCCATCAAAAGAAAGTTCTTGCGATTCACAGAAGTCTATGGTATTGTGAAAAGTATCAATTTGTGACTCAGGTTTCAACGGACCACTAAGCTTATCCGAGTGAGAAATATTTTCATTAAAATCACCCATGACAATCCAAGGCATTAATGGGGTTGTGTCTTTTAGTTTCTTTAAGAGTTACTAAGTCAAGTGTCTTTGAGTAACACAAGGAGTACCATAGAAACTAGAGTAATGCCAAGAAGGGCCATAATTAATAGACATATAACAATCAACAAAGTTCTTGCCATAATTCAAAATAGTTACATTGACATCAGCTTTTCAAAGAAAAAGAAGACCACCACTAAGACCTATTCTAGGAACTTCTATACTATTAGGAAACTTTAAAGCATTACAAAATTTAGAAAGAGAACCAATACTAAGTTTAGACTCCATAATAAAGATTACATCAGGTTTATTTTGAGAAATGAGCAGACAAAGTTGGTGGAATGCTCTTGAATTGCTCAAGCCCCGAGCATTCCACGTGATAATAATCATGGCAATTGGCGAGGCTGAGTATCAGCCTGCACCAAAAGGGCACTAATTCCCTCTTCCCCCAATGAAATTTTAGAGAATTTAGAGGAGGTGATAAGATGTTCATGCAACAATGAGTTAGTAGAATCAGCAAGAGGTGTGGCTCTTATACGACATCATTTAAGCACATTTCAAACATTTTCGCCTGAAGTAACCAATTGCCTTTAAGTGAACATAGAAGACATCCGATTTTCATTAATTGTGTCCACATCAGTCGAAGAAGTAGCTGGTGTGTTGTTGACATCAGTAGCCACATTAGGATGAGTATTAATCAAAGTGGAGTCAGTCAAAATGGTCCTTGATTGAGATGTAGTAAAGGTGTTATTCAGTGGTGGTGAAACATGAAAGTAAGCAGGAGGGACTGCCATAGAGATAACCGCAGAATTTCTTGCAGGATGATGTGATGTGACAGTACACATAGCATTGGACTGGTCATCAGATGATTGATTATATGATGTTGTTGTAGTCGATGTAGCACAATGAGAAGTGAGAACAGGATCAGTGCTGCAGTGTTTGTCAATCTTGCAATTAGTATCAAATGTAGGAGCAGCATGTGGAAGATCAATGATACAATTTGGCAGTTCTACACTTGTATTAGGCAAGTGATCAATTTCCTCCCTAGAACTTTCAGCAATATTCCTTTTTCACGGTTAGTAATTTGTGGAGGGGCAGCAAGTAAAGTTCTTTATATAGGGATAATTGGAGAAATAGTGTTGCGTGCAAGATGAGTAATGAATGGCCATGGATCTGCCTTTGAGAAATCCTACCTATAACGATCATAACCAGTCTTGGGTAGTGCAGCACCTTCTATCCAAGGTCCATAGGAGAGATCAGGCTCTCTTCCTTCATCAATCTTCTCCAAAAATAGTGGGCATATTTCATTAAGGACAATAGGGAATGGAACCTTTCTTTGCTAAATACTCACTTTTCTCCAATTGGTATTTATCGGATCCTCACAATACTGCTGAGTTTTTTCCAAAATCAAGATCAGCTCATATGGCATCATACGACTGTAGGGGTTTACACAGTCAAGTATGGTTTTCATTTAGCTGATTCCTTGGTTGAAGTAGATGTGTCTTTCACATCTAATAATCGCAACAGTTGGTGGAAAAGTTTATGGAACCTAAATTTGTCTCCCAAAATAAAGATCTTTGCTTGGAGGGTTATCAAAAGTGCTTTGCCTATTGCCGTCGCACTAAAAAAGGAGAAAGTTATTGACTCAACGACTTGTTCGTTGTGTAACCATGCTTGTAAATCTATAAGACATGGTTTGTTTACTTGTTGGTATGAAAAATCAGTTTGGAAGACTTCACAATTCATGATTGACTACCAGAAAGCTCATAATATGTAAGATGAAGGATATGTGATCCATTTATCCTTACTGTACTCAAAAACTGAGTTTGAAACTCTAATCTATATAAAGTGGGCTATATGGTTAGAAGGGAATAAAGTTTTTCATGGTGAAGCTAAACGTGATGGATCCTATATTGCTTCCTATGCAATAACCTACTATGGAAACTTTATATTCTCTCACAACCCTGCTACAACGCCTGCTGTTGTGGCGACTCATGTAGTAACTAAACAACGCCCAGACCGACGGAGGGAGTCCCATGGAAGCCACCTAATCTGAATGGTATCAAACTTAATGTGCATGCAATAGTCAATCTGACCACCAAAACTTTGGGTATTGGAGCAATTATTCGCAATCATAAATGAGTTCTTCTTGCTGGCATTTCTAAACCAGTCCAAGGTTGCTTTCAATCAGATGAGATGGAAGAAAATTCTCTTTTTCATAGCATCATGCTAGGCGAGTCAACTAAAAATTCTCATAACAAATATTGAAACACATATTTTACGCGTCTCTACTGTATTATCTACAACATCTTTAGATTTATCTTCCTTTTTAGATTTAATCTCTGATGTTCGTTATCTTTTATCTTCTTTCCCTAAAATTATTGTTTCTCATATTTGGAGACATACTAATCAAGCATCACATGGTTTAACAAAATATGCTCTAGAGTTAGATAAAAATATCTATTGGATAGGTGAAATACCTTACCCTATTTTTTCTATTATTGTGAATGACTCTTAATTTATAATAATAGTAGAATTTTATTTTCAAAAATATATATATATAATTTAATATAATTTTATAATTTAATTATCACTAAATAAAATATTGCGATATATTTCCTATTATGTTATAAAAATGAAGAAAATATATATACATAGGTTTTTTCTTATAAAAACAATAATTGAAAATAATATTATTAATAAAAGGAAAAGTAAAATTAATATGCGTCTGCCGGGAGTCGAACCCGGGTCTATTGCTTGGAAGGCAATTATCCTAACCGTTGGACTACAAACGCTTTGATGGTTGATATTGGTAACTAACTGTAGTACTCACAACATATTTTGATCTTTCAATTCATATTACACTTATATATATATAATAAATTGAGTAAAAAACTTAACAAGAACATAATACTGCCAATAAACCAACTTATTTTTATTATTATTATTTTGAATGAAAATAATCTTTATTAGACAAAAATATCCGCTAATACAAAGGACTAAAGAGCAACGAGAATATCACTCTCAGAAAAAAAAAAACCGACCTGACCAATAACAAGCACCACGTGCCATATAGTGCGCGACTTTATTAGCAGACTGTTTAACATGACCAATAAAAACATTACTTAAAGAAGATAAAATAACTTGACAATCTTTAACAAATAAACTAAAAATAAAAAGCATAGATACCGAACCACGAATAGCTTGAACAATTAAAATGCAGTATGTCTCTAAAATGACATTTGAATAAAAGATACACGATAATTATGAATTGATATATAATAAAATTTTTAAGTTTCGATTGGCATCTATTTATTTATAGAATCCATCTTCACAATCACTTTTAACCCAGAGACATTCTCGTGATTATCGAAATAATATGGAATTGCCATGATAAATCCTTTGGATATCGATCCAATCCAATTAGAAACACGAAGTGGCAAATTCCCTTTACGAAATTCCAATTTATTGGTTCCAAAATCGTCCCAACTTGCAACTTGATCCTTGAAGCTTAGATTTTTCTTATTAGTTGCAAGATCATACTTGGATGAACATTTTTCTAGCTTCATCACCATATTATTATCATTGTTGGACTCTTTCACATAAGAGAAAGAGAAATATTCCAAAGCCATTTTAGTACCAAGCTTGGTCTCAGCCTTCTCAACGCAAAGCAATGCAATTGTATTATCAGTAATAGGAGGGTTGTCTTCATTTGAATATTTGACATTAAAGATGATTGTTTGATCATCAGCAGAGTTGTCTTGGCTAGCACTTGAGCTAATAACATCTGTTATATTTGATGCAGGAGTGTATTTTATATTTGGAAGATAAAATAAAGGTCTCTCTTTTGTTACCATATTTTTGTGGATGTCAGCCCATTTTCTGAGAAAATTTTCCTTGAATAAAATGTCAACTAAAAAAAGGCTGCAACTTATCCCAAAGGAGTATCCACCACATGCAAATTTTGTCACCTGAGAAAGAAAGAGAGATCAATCAATATTATTACTTTTTTCACATTTCAATTTTTACTTTTATATACCGTATTGAAAAATTCTACACCTATGTACTTTTATTTGTTTTGGCAATACAGAATAATTTTTTAATCAATTTTTTTTATGGTCATATACGTTGTAGTTATTTACAATATTCTATAGAATTTTGTAAAATTTGAAAAAATTTAACACGCTGAAAAATAAAATTCAAATAATATATTACACGAGTGATTCTTTTTATTTTATATATACTTATAAAATAATCTATTTAAATATTACTTTCTATACTATAAATTATATTCCATATTTTTTTAAAATTTTTACATGATGTCTTAAATAATTATAATGTATACGATTATAAAAAAATTGGACTGAAAAATTCTCCTATATGCCGAAATATAGATAGGAGTTGCATTAATGTATCCTTTTTATGGGGGTCAATGTAGAAGTACCCTACCATATATATTGGAATATATTGTGCCCCTAAAAAGAGTACATCGATGCACTCCCTATGTGTTGTCATTCTGAAATCTTTTTAGTCTAATTTTTTTAAATAATCGTATATGTTATAGTTATATAAGACATTTTGTAAAATTTTGAAATATTCAAGAAAATTTAACATACCAAAAATAAAGTTTAAATAGTCTATTGCACGTGTGTCTTTTATTATTTTATACGAGTGTGAAATAAACTATTTAAACACTATTTTCTATATTATAAATTATTTTAAATTTATCAAAATTTTACAGAATGTCTTAAAAAACTAATGACAGTCCCTATAATACTATATATAATGATATCTATTTTTTTTTTAAAAAAAAAAACTTATATATATCTGACATTAAATATGGATATCGAACCGAAATTATTAATTTGACGATTCTTTTTTATTTTCTGTTAAAGTTAACGATTAAAACTAATACTGTTAAATTAATCAATTAATTATCTTTTTTTAAAAAAATAATTTTAAATATCTTTAATTTATTTATCAAATTATAACTTAAATTATTATTTAAAAGTATCAACAAAACTAGATAATTATTTTTTTATATAATTTTTAATTTAAATTTAAATTAGACGTAAATTTATTTAATTAATCACACTTTATAATAAATCTATTACATATATTGTTTAAATATCTAAATTTATTTATTTTATTGTTTGATTAAATTATAGTTAAATGTATTTTCTTATAAATATAAATTTAAAATTAGATTATGTTTTATATATTTGAAAAATATAATTGAATTGTATTGATATAATTATTATTATTTAAATTAATAATTAAGTAATAGCAACTCTACAAACATGCATGGTATGTTTCTAATATCTAGCATACATATTATATTAATGTGGATATGTAAGAAAAATGATGTTCTCTTTTTTAAAAAATTGTAATTCAAATTTAAACATACTGTATATATTTAAAATTGTAATTGGCTATATAACAGAAATTGTTGTTATGTTTTTTAAACATTACAATTCAAATTTAAACTCACTTTATATTTCTTTTATCTTTTATTTTATATTAAATGTGCCAAGATAACATAATATATATTTAACATTGCACATATCTAAAATATATCTTCCTACTATTTTTTTTTTTACCTAATTCACATATTTAAAAAAAATATATTTCTATTTTTGTTTTCTTTTTAAACAATAAAATAAAAACAAAGACTAATTAGCAATTTTTTCCCCCAAACTTTGACATGTACTAAATCATGCCCCCTGAACTTTTTTTGCCGTTAAAAATTCCCCCTGAACTATTAAGATTGTTAAATTTAAGGACTTTTATCTAATTTTAGTAAAAAAATTCTAACATGGATGAAAGTTCAGGGGGCATGATTTAATACATATAAAAGTTTGAGGGGCATGATTTGGTAGATATCAAAGTTTGGGGAGCATGATTTAGTACTTGAAACAGTAAAATTGAATGAAATTAGACAAAAGTCCTTAAATTTAACAATCTCAATAGTTCAGGGGGAATTTTTAACGGCTAAAAAAGTTCAAGGGGCATGATTTGGTATATGTCAAAGTTCAGGAGGAAAAATTACTAATTAGCCAAAAACAAAATACTTATACTTTTTTAAAGAATCATTGTTACGTCGGTACCTAAATTATCAAAAAATATCTTTCTATATATTATTATTTTTTTAAAAAAAAATAGAAAAATGATATGATATTTCTAAAAATATAAAAAAAAATATGATTAAACTAAAATTTATAATTAACAACAAAATTTGAATAATATTATATTTTTGGCTAAATACTATTTTAGACCTTGTATTTTATAAAAATTAAAAATTGGACCCTCTGAAATAACAAAATGAACCTTGTATTTTCTAAAATAGTATAAATAGGACCCTAAACTAATTTTTTTGCGAAAATAAAACTTAATAATAATCTGACCTAGCTAGAGGTGTTATGACAAAACTGGTTAAATTTCCTACATCTGTTCGTGTTAGGAATTAACTTTGTCTTCAAGTTGATTATATTAAAAAAAGTTGTCAAAAATTAAACCGATGGTTCTATTTGTTTTATTTTAACAAGTATAGGGTCCATTTTGTCATTTAATAAAATAGAGTGTCCAATCTATAACTTTTGCAGAACACAGGATCCAAAATAAAATTTATTATATTTTTTTTATAAATAGCACTTAAATTAAATATTTTTTACAAAAATTAATATTATTTATTGAATATACGTAACAAAAATAAAAATTATAACTAACTACAGGTGTATTGAATGTAATATTAACTTAATATATGTATATCTATTCTACATAAAAATTCTTAGTTTATGAAAAATTATTGGGTGACTTTTTCTTTTTAAATAAAAAAAAATAACAAATTATTAAATGTTGCCACGTAAATGGTCAGCATATGTAGTTAGTTAAACCTAAATATAATTAATCCACCTTAAGTGTTGTAATTAATAATAAATTTGTTCATATTGTTTATTTTTTTATTAAAAATTATTTTAAAATTTTGATATTTAGAATTAGTTAAATTTTAAATTAAATTTGAATGTTTTGATAGTTTAACTAGATGAACATTTTCATTAATTCCGAAGATAAATTTAAGACGAATAATAATTTTTTTTAATTACTATTACAAAGTATAATAGTAATTTTTATTTTTATTTAAATCACTATTATGCTTCAAATTTCAATGATTATCACTACATTAAATATTATTAATTTTAAAATTATGATATTAAAAAAAATTAAAAACTAACATACGTGACTTGGCACGTAATATCTATCTAATTTATATATATATTTAGTTTATATATATATTTATATATATATATATAAATGTGTGTGAGAAGTGTGAGAATCATTAACTTATTACCTAATTTCTACTATATATATCACTTGTATATTATGGTGACCTAAGAGCATCTCAAATGGTGTTTTTTATTTTTATCCAAATTAACTTTAGCTAAACAGTTAAAAAGTTAAAATAGAGAGTTACTTTTATTATTCTTGCTCCAAACTATGCTTGTTACTTTAGTTAGCATTTAATTATTTTAATAATATTTTATAACTTAAATTTTATGAATTAATTTATTACAATAATAAAAAAAATGTAATAGTATTTTTATTTTAGTAATATTAAAAAAAATAGCAAAAAAGTAGAAAGTTTTTTATCCATTCTTTATTATAGAGAACCATTATTTATGTTTTTTTTTTCAAGTGTTTATATATACATACATTGCACAATTTGAGACTCCAACCCAAATTCCCCCTCACACACCCTCTCATGCCCCCCTCAAATAATTTTTAAATTTTAGGAGTACAACATGAAGACTTCCTAGGATGTCACTCATCTTATAGTACTACTTTCCCTTAAGTATGTTTAACTGCCGAGTTCTAATCAGGACCGACCCTAAGGATATGCTAACTAGGCGTGCGTCTCGGGCCCTAAAATTGTGAAAAAAAAAATTATTCATATATAAATAAAATTTTAAATAAGAAAAAAGTATAATAATATTATTTGGTGTATACTTTAAGCCAAAAAGCTAAAAATCAATTTCTGATCCCTACTTTTTTAAAAAAATATTTATATAAATATATTTAATGAGATTCAGTACATTAGTACTGATATATTGCACTCAACTAATTTTTATGGTTGGAACTTAATTTTTAAGACTTATTCTCTATTTCAATTAAAGAGTGTTGAAAAAACGTGATTAAAGATAGAGAGCAGTATTAAATTCCATTTCAATTAAAGAGTGTTGTGATTGAAGATAGAGAGCAGTATTAAATTATTGGTTGTAAATGCATGTGGGCTAGAGTAGACTTTGTGACGCAGGAGCTTATTATGAGGCACGTATACATACACGATATCATAAAAAAGAGAAATGCTAAAGGGTACCAGTATTGTCAATATTACTATTGGTTCAATTAAGTATCGAGTCTCATATAATTTAATATAATAGTTTTTAGAAAGTATCAAGGCAAATCACGACGTATAACGTATATGCCGAGAAGGTCACCACTAATATTTAATAGAATAGTAATAGTGCATGCAAAATATATGATGTGAATTATTGACCATTCTTATTAATTACACATTATTATCTGATGCCAATAAATACTATTCTCCTATTTGATGTCTTCGCCAATAATTAAATTAAAATATATAAAAACCATTTTTAATTGTAAAATATTTCACACAACACCAATTTTGACCAACAAACTCATAACAACAAGTTCAGAAGCAAGCATCACGTGTAATTTAAGTGCAAATGCTTCTAATTTGGCAAAGTACTCTATATAATTTTTAGTTACATATAAAGTAAGATAATAACAAAACTATGAGATAACTTCTGTCAAGGAAAAAAAATTGGAGATGATTAATTTATTTTAGAAGTATTTGAAGTATAAATATTTAATATTTTATCTTCTATACATTAATCGTATTATTTATTTTGTTTCAACAGTTTAAATAATACTTATGACATTATTTTTATTGTCACCACTTTGTTATAGTAACACTTGTCACCTTGTTATTGGACCACATCATAACTTTATTAATAAAAATAATTCATTTTAAAAATAAGAAAAGTAACTTAGAGCATCTCCAAGGAGCTCATCAAATTTGGTGTCACACTATCACCAAATTTGATGTTAAAAACTATCTTCACTCCAACCACAACACCAAAAATTACACTAAAAAAATATTCCTTATTATTATATTAATTTTTTAATAAAAAAAAAACTAAAAAATCTGTCAAATGCGAAAACAAGTAAAAGTATATCAATATACTACTTTTAAAAAAATACATTATAATTTCATAAATTCAATTAATAATATAAAATATATTAATTAAATATAATATATTATATATATATAAAAAAAAAATTTTGAAAGTCTCAAAATTTATTTTCGGTATGTTAAATTTATTCAATTTTTTTAAAAATTTTGCAGGATTTCTTAAATAAGTATAATGTACGCTACTATAAAAAAAAAGTCTCAAATTTTGAAACAAATAGAAGTACATCAGTGTACCACTTTTAAAAAGACACATTGTAATTTAATAAATACAATTAATAATATAGACATATATAAAAATTAGTTATAAAAAAAAAAAAAAAGTATGTCGTGTGAACAGTGCACGGCATATATGCCGTGCACTGTAGCACACACAACAATTTAATGTAATATTTGCAGCTACGTTGGAGGACTAATTCTACTGCATCACTAAATTTGATGCCTCCTTGGTGATGCTCTTACCATATCAACATGACACCAATTTAGATAAAAAAAAAAAATAATAATATGTCACTACATAATTTACCTAGTAATTTTTAATGTTTTTTTAATTTAAAATGTGTAAGAGTCTATATTAAAAAATATACTAATAATAATACACTTATTTTTTTAATCGTGCTGTCAGTATAAGTGTCATTATTTTTAATAAGACAATACTTATAATTAGTAAAAGCACACACATTATTTTAAAATATATTTTTTTTATTTTCCTTCTTATTTACGTATTTAATAATTTTTCATACAAAAATTAATCTAATGATTAATAATTTCAAAAATTACTTACTAAAGTCTCACATGCTACTTTTTAAATAACATTTTAATGGGCTGGTTTGATAAAGTAATTTTTTTTTAAAAAAAAGGTAAGTATATTCCACTTGACCGTACCAAATATAGACAATAATATTAATAAAATGACTTTAAAAATATTAACCACATTGTCCATGACAAAAATCACTTTATGGGCAAATCTATCATTTTTTTTTTTGAAAAGGACAAATCTATCATCTTAAAATATAATATTTTATTTGTCTTTCATTTACATTATTTTTTGAAATTTTTACATGAAAAATCCATTTTACATAATTTATTACAAAATTACTCACACACGCCTATGACTACATTTTTACTTACAAAGTTGCTTTTATTACACAAATACCACTTAGTCATCATTTCATCCATCATCAATCAAATCCTACTCTCTTCCCTCTCTTTTTTCATTTTCTATCAATCAATCCATCATTTCACTCTCTTTTTTTTTTCTTTTCTTTTTATTTTTAATTTTATTTCAGTTTTTAATTTTATTTCAGATTTTAATTTTTTATTTTTAATTTTATTTTCAGTTTTTAATTTTTAATTTCTTTTCCATAACAATTCTTCTTTTATTTTTATTTTTAATTTTTAATTGTAAAGCTAGTTTCTTATATATTGTTGCTTAGGTCTAGGATTGACTTCTATCAATCAATCCATCATTTCACTCTCTTTTTTTCTTATTTTCCTTTTATTTTAAATTTTATTTCAGTTTTTAATTTTTAGTTTTTAATTTTATTTCAGTTTTAATTTTTAATTTTTAATTTTATTTCAGTTTTTAATTTTAAATTTTTTTACATAACAATTCTTCTTTTCTTTTTATTTTTAATTTTTAATTGTAAAGCTAGTTTCTTATATATTCTTACGAAGAAACGGACCTTGATAACATATGGAGCGACTGTGTAGAGAATAAAGCCAGAAAGAGTATAGAAATCATTGTGCTTCTTATGTATGTTTGCTCAACAAATAATGCAGAGATTTCATTGTCAACGTTTCTGGGAAAAAAGCTAATGTTGGTGCTGATGTTCGAACCGAGGTTTGTTTTCGGTTTCTTTTTGGTTTTCTCCCATATTTGAAATTTTACACCTTCTATATGTATTTTTTTAATATGTTTTTTATCTAGTTGTTTCCTGTCCATTTTTATATCATCAATGGGTAACAATGAGATTTATCATGGATGTTGATGTTCAAAGAGTTTTTCCTGTATTTTAGTTTGTATACAGTTGTTTTGTAGTTTTATTATAGTTTTGCTACTTGCATATGTTATTTCACTATAAAATTAATATGCAACTATTTGCACAAAACTTACTATGTATAACTACTATTTTTTAGTCCCCATCAAATTAAATTCTTGCATAATATATAAACTATCATAAAACGATAATGCAACTATAAAGCAACTATTTGCACTTGCATACAGTTGTTTTGTAGTTTTATTATAGTTTTGCTACTGGCATATGTTATTTCACTATAAAATTAATATGCAACTATTTGCACAAAACTTACTATGTATAACTACTATTTCTTAGTCCCCATCAAATTAAATTCTTGCATAATATATAAACTATCATAAAACGATAATGCAACTATAAGGCAACTATTTGCACTTGCATACAGTTGTTTTGTAGTTTTGTTATAGTTTTGCTACTTGCATATGTTATTTCACTATAAAATTAATATGCAACTATTTGCACAAAACTTACTATGTATAACTACTATTTCTTAGTCCCCATCAAATTAAATTCTTGCATAATATATAAACTATCATAAAACGATAATGCAACTATAAGGCAACCAAAACAAAAAATAAATCAAAATGCAATTGTATATAACGTAGATGTATTATTCATGAGGTTTTTTTTTTAAAAAATTTTCACATCATACATTGTTTTGGATTTAGTGGGAGCTCCAGATCTGTTTGTTACAGATCTACATTTTATGAATATAGATTTCGATATTAGGGGGAGTTATTTTGATCGAATAAAATAGAAAACAAATGTGTAATTTCAGTTTCTTCACAGTTTTTCTGATTTATTTTTCGTCATTTTCAGTTTAGATCATTGCAGGTATTCTATTCCAGTTGATTTTGCCAGAATTAATAGTTGTATTTTTCTCGTTTTGGTTTCATTTTGGTTGTTTTGCGGTTTTGAAACGAGCGCGTATTTTCATCTTCATGGTTCGCTCTGTACAGCTGAAGGCTTAGTGCATGTGGTATTTTTGTAAATATTTGTATGTGGACTGTATAAATGTTTAATGGGCCGGCCCAAAGTATTTTTGTAATTTTTTTTCCTTTTTTGTATTTTTTTGTTTTTTTCCCTTATTTTTTTGTTACCTTATTATTAAAAAAAATACTTCAATGCTAAATAACTCTTAAAAATTAAAAGTTGTCCTACAGCTTTTAATATATATTTATTTTAAATTCTTACTTTTTTTATTTTAATTTTAATTTTAATTTCTTAAAAAATAAGAAAAAAAATGAGAGATGTTACCGTAATAATAAATGCCGACTAAAATCTCTGTAATGCAATATAGCTATTCTTTAAAGTAACTACCATTAAAACATGTTGGAGGTGAGTGTGTGAGTGTTAGAGGTCCTGAGTTCGAATTCCAAGTAAAATATGTTATAATATATAAACGCCTAAATAAAAAAAAAAAAAAAAAAATAAAACAGTAACTACTATTAATTTAAACCTGGATACACAAGTTGACTCAATTTTTACTTAAACCTACTATCCAACCCATATTTATAGCTTTAATAATTAGGCACCATGCCCAAAGGTCCCAGTCCCAATATAAAAGGAGGTAAAAAGAAAAGTCAAATTTTAAATTACCATAGTTTATAAGAGTTCACAGAATAATATTACTATAATCAATATTAGTCAAAAAAAAAATATTGTCCAATGTCCATATCACTATTTTTAGCTGCATTTATTTATAGTGATTTGATCTCTATTGGAAAACTTAATCAATTCACCTTTTCTCATCAGTATTTAATATTGCAGTCCATTTTTATTATATATAAATTTCAAGAACAAAAAGGGAAATAAGACAAAAAAGAGAATTAGTAGATCCTGGACAAGTTTATTGACTTTTTGCAATTTTAATCCCACAATATCTTGTAACATATCATTATATGACATATCTATAGATATAATTAATGCCCTAATAATACATATAAATATACCAGAGCCAACTTACCAATTTAGTTTTATTAATCTCATTATTATTAAATAACTGATTGATATTTATCACCTCACAAATTATATGCATGTTATATCAAATCTAATGGCCAAAAATTTTCTAACTAGCTACCCAAATAACTTATTGCTTACATCAAGTAGGATATCAAACTTTATTACTAGAGAAAATCATATGCATGGTTTTTTTTTTTTGTTGAGAAAATATTAAAATTTTCAATCATAGTTTTCTTAAATAATTACAGTAGAACCTCTATTTAAGAATACTCTATTCAAGAATAACCTCTAATTTGTTATAAAAAAAATCAAGTCCCAATTTGGGCCAGTTATAAATAAGAATAACCTCTAAATTGTAATTAGTTATACATTTTTTAAGTCTCGTATTAACAAAGTATACCTCTATATAAGAATAATTACATTTTAATAAAATATTTTGTAAATTTATTTATATAAAATTAATAATTTTATTCCAAATTGTAACATATGTATTACCATTATATTTACTTTAAAATAATTCTTTTAGAATATAGTATTAATAATTATTTATTGTTATTATTGTTACATTGATATTTTATAGTATTTTAATTTTTTTTTTCTAGTATAACTCTATTTAGTTATAACCTCTCAATTAGAATATAATTTGTTTGGGACATGAATAGAGGTTCTACTGTACTTAGATTTATATTTATTGTATAAAAGAAAATATTATTAACTACTTCAGCCTAGCTCAAGTGACCATAAAAAAGTACGTGTGTAATATATAAACAAAACTGAGGACAAAACACAAAAGAAATATATAAACAAAAGAAAGAATAATAATTATAATGAAATATTACTAACCTGAACATAAAATAGAGGACAAAACTGAGGATCTGTTTGATCAACATCTTTCCAAAACACAAGCTGAGCCTCAGCTTCCCTCCTAGTGGAGCCACAAGCACGATCAAGATGAAGTAAAAACTCCGACACGGTGACCGGAAGCCGAGCCTCGATTAATCTGACTCCGGCATCATTAGCAACAATTCCGTAATTAACATCATCTAGTTTCTGAAGCCTTCCAGAGAATAAGGGTTGTTGGGAGAGAGCTATGGCTAGAGACTCCTTGATCCAGCCGGCGTGAAGCGAGCCAGAGTCCTCCTCCTCCTCGGCTAATGGCTTCTTGTTGTAGTAAAGGACCGTGTGAACGCACCCTCCCCAACCCCAAACGTACTCACCCATGGCTCCAGCCGCCGATGACATCACTATTTGACGGACCTTTCTTGGAGCCGTTATCTCTAACGGTGGCACCGTCTGAACCGCTTCCATTTCTGATCTAACAATCACTACTGATCCACTGCCACTACCCATAATGTTTTGATCAGTTGCTGATTGTGATCTTTTATACATTTATTTTACGTGATCTTTATACTCATGTATGATATATATATAGGCAAAAGCCCTATCTGTATATGTCATATTTAATTTTGTTTAGTTGGTAAAATTGTAATTTTTGTCAAAATTATAATTGAATAAATGCTATGATTGTGATTGATATTTACTAAATATATATATAATATATATAATAAATGATGGCTTTTAGACATTAGTTAGGGATACATTTTAAAAGTTATTAAAATTAAATTATATGAAAAAAAAATATATAAATGTATAATTAGTACTAATAGTACTTTTAATTTTAGCATTTTTTTTTACAAAAATGTATTAAATGAGAAAAATTGAAGAGGTTCATAATTGAAGATGGTAGCCGGCCAATCATAAATGTATAAATGTATATAAAAAAAATGTAGTTGAGTGATGTAATATGATATTATTATTACTTCAATATATTTATAAAAATAAGTAACAAAATTTATTTCTAAATTGTACGTGAGCTCGTAGTTTAAATACTTTTTCTAATAAATTTGTAACATGTTAATTCTTTGTCTTAATTTGTAAATTAATAAAGACTAAAATTATTTATTAATTTTGTAGCTCTTAAAAATATTTAGGATATTTTAAACACGTTCTATTTTTATAAAATAGAATATTATAAAATTTTTTAAGAAAAAAATAATTAATACATAAAATACCTAATTAATTTTATAAAATAAATAATACATACATGTTATGAAATATTATAATATATAGATATTCAAATCACCCAAATTAATTATACCATAAATATTATTGTATTTTTCTTTATTTCATTAATTTAATTTTCCATTATTCTAGTCATATTTTTGTATAAATAGGGTTCACCCGATTGAAATAAACTATTAAGAAATTCTCATTTAGTTTCTCTTTCTCTCTTCATCTTCTTCTTCGTTTTTTCTTATCTATTTTATATTATTCATATATTAATTTTATAATATGTTAACCCACGTCCAACGCGTGTAATTAAGTCTTGAATGTTCTTAACTATAGTACGATTGACCATAATATCAACCTATACTCAATACTCTAGTAGTACTAATGTGATAGCATCAATCAATACTCTAAGTACAACTAGCCATAATACCACAAGAAAAGAAAATAGCAGGGAAGCAA
Organism: Cannabis sativa; assembly: GCF_029168945.1. NCBI lineage: Eukaryota > Viridiplantae > Streptophyta > Magnoliopsida > Rosales > Cannabaceae > Cannabis > Cannabis sativa. The sequence continues at coordinate 70,255,256 of NC_083605.1, read as the reverse complement.
ATATGTAAATCTCAGCTCAAAAGACTGAGTGATGCACCAGTATATTATATAGCCAAAAGGCAGGGGAGAAAATATTACAAGGGCCAATTGAAGGCCTACACGTATGAGTTTGTTAAAGCAGAAAAAGGGAATATTGTATATCCCTATGCTAACGGTAAAAGGACACAAAATCATCAAAGATTCTATTACATCAGCACTCCTACATTCTTGGAGTAACAGTAAGACAGAATTGCCCCTCTGCTAATACTCTGCTACTGCTCAATTCTCTTAACTCCACCCCTCAAGTGAAGCGGTGACTCGGTCAGGCTGAGCTTGTTCACTAAGAATTGGAAGCGTCTTGGTGATAGACTCTTCGTCAGGCAGTCAGCAACCTGATCGTGCGACGGGATGTATCGAATTTCGAGTTTCTTCTGCAATACCTTGTCTCTCACAAAGTGTACATCAAGTTCTATATGCTTGGTACATGCATGATACACTGGGTTTGAAGCCAAAGCACTAGCACTCATGTTATCACACCAAATTATTGGTGTTGTTTGCATTTCATACTTCATCTCTTTCAACAGTTCTTGCAGCCATGTTAGTTCAGCAGCAAGGTGTGCTAGTAACCTATATTCCGACTCGGTGCTGGAGCGAGCAACTACAGTTTGCTTCTTTGATGACCAGGAGATTAGGGACTCCCCAAGAAACACACAATACCCTGCCACTGATCTTCTATCATTGGGGCAGCAAGCCCAATCCGCGTCAGAGAAGCCTTGTAGGCTTAAATTGTCACTCGGCGCAATGTGAATTCCATGGTGCATAGTCCCTTTAAGATATCTCAGCACTCTCTTAGCAGCCCCCCAATGAACAGTGGTTGGACTCTTAAGGAATTGACTCAACTTATTGACAGCGAAGGAGATGTCCGGCCGAGTGTGACTTAGATATTGTAGGGCACCAATTATGCTCCTATAGAGAGATGGATTCTCAAGTTGAGCCCCATCATTAATGGATATAACTCTCCCTACTGTCATTGGTGTTGGGCTTGGATTGATATTCTCCATTTTGTACTTTTGCAAGAGCTCTGCTATATACTTTCTTTGAGATAGATAAATGCCAGTGTCATCCCTGTATACCTCTATCCCAAGAAAGTAGTTCAATTTACCCAAATCCTTGAGTGAAAAGACCTTGATAAATCTGTCAATGAATTGCCCAATTTCCTTAGAGTTGTTGCCTGTTATTATGATATCATCTACGTAGATTAGAACCATAACAACAAACTTTTGTGTCTTGAGCATGAACAAGGATGAATCGGCTTTAGAGTTGACAAATTTCCAGTCAATTAAAGTCCTTTTAAGCTGATCGTACCAAGAGCGAGGGGCTTGTCTCAGTCCATAAATGGACTTCTTTAGCTTGCAGACATGGTGTGGTTTGGTGGTGTCTTCAAAGCCCGGTGGTTGCATCATGTAGACATCTTCTTCTAGTACTCCATTAAGAAAGGCGTTGTTGACGTCAAGCTGTCGAATTTCCCAATTGTGAGCTACAGCAATTGTTAAAACCACACAAACGGTAGAGGCTTTGATTACGGGACTAAAGGTTTCACCGAAATCAACTCCTGGGCGTTGGTGAAAGCCTTTGGCAACAAGGCGGGCTTTGAAACGTTGGAAGCTGCCATCAGGATTATATTTAATTTTATGAACCCATTTGCATCCAACTATGTGGGGAATATTGACAGAGTTTGGATCAACAAGTATCCAAGTACGGTTGCGACGGAGGGCTGTCATTTCCTCACCCATAGCACGGTTCCACCCCTCATGCCGAAGTGCATCTTCGAGGGAGTATGGTTCATGGAGCGAGAGATCAAATTTGGCATGATTAAGGTATACTTTAGGCTTGAAGATACCTGCTTTTGACCGAGTAATCATAGGATGGGAAGGCTTTGAAGAGGGAACTACAGGAGGGTAGTTGAGTGGTGATGTGCCACGGCTGTCAGCAGGGCTGTTGTGTGCCTGTGAAACAGATAAAGGCGTCTGGTGGTGTGGTGAGATACAAAAATCAGTATTAGGAATAGGAGAAGATACCTGCTGTTGTGAAGGCGCTGGAGACTGTAGAAGTGGTTCTGCAGTGTGGAGACTAGCAGGAGTATTAGCTGAAGGAGAAGGAGCCAAAGTTGAAGCTTCTGGTGTAATTGCAGCTGGGTGGTGAGTGTTTGTAATAGTGGGAAGAGAAAACCAGGCGTGAGGAGTGTCAAGTGTAACTATCTTTTCAGATTGATAGTTATTAAAGAAACCATGTTCACATGGAAACTCGTGTTCATTAAAAATGACATGTCTGGAAATGTAGATACGGCCATGCGGACTGAGACATTTATAGCCTTTGTGCGCTTCACTATAGCCAAGGTTGATGCACTTAGTGGAGTGAAACTGAAATTTGTGAGTTTGGTATGAACGCAGACAAGGAAAGCATGCTGAACCGAATGTTTTCAATGATTTATAGTCAGGTTTTGTGGAGAACATGACTTCATATGGAGATTTTCCATTTAGTACAGCAGTGGGGAGTCGGTTAATAAGGTGAACTACTGTATGAAATGCATCAGTCCAGTACCGCAGAGGCATGTGTGCCTGGGCTAAAAGGGTGAGGCCGGTTTCGACTATATGTCGATGCTTGCGCTCAGACCTTCCGTTTTGTCCAGAAGTGTGGGGGCAAGAGTGTTGGAAAACTATTCCACTTTGGTTGACAATGTCTGTGAATGCTTAGAATTCACCCCCCCCCCCCAATCGGTTCTTAAAGCTTTGATTTTCCTATCAAATTGGTTTTCCACTAAAGCTTTGAATCTAGTGAAAGCCGCTAGAGCGTCGGACTTGTGTTTTAAGGGAAAGAGCCAGGTGTAGCAGCTGTGGTCATCCACAAAATGGATGTAGAACCTGAAATTGGTATGTGAATTAACAGGCGCTGGCCCCCTGTAATGACCGCTCTAGTAATGTGGATTAGTGAAGGCAATTAGCACTAATTTTTATTATTTTATTATTATTTGTGAATTAATTTAAATGTGGACCCCAATATTTAGAAATAAATATTAGAGTTATAATCTCTCAATTCCGGAGATTTTATTAAACTCTAGGGGTATTATTTAACTTATATGTGAAATATGTTAATTTTGTAATTTTTGCTCGGCGACAACGGAAAATGCGATGGATGGCTAGATTGATCACATGGGTAAGTTTAGAACCCTATTTCATAGTGGGAAATAATTTAGAGGAAATAAATTATCGGGATTGAGCGGGGTTATGGAAATTGACCATTTTACCCCTAACTTTAGAAATACCCTAGTTTAAAGTCTAAGGGCATTTTAGTCTTTTATTTAAGGTTGAGTGAGGTGGCTGCCCAAGTAGTTGACACCTAGCAATTTAATTTTCAGCTAAGGGTTAATCAATCCTTTTTCCAATTTAGAAAATCAAAGAAAAGAAAAGAAATTAGAAGAAATACCTTTCCTCTTGAACTCTCTCTCTCTCTCTCTTTCTCTTCGGCTGAGGCAAATCAAGGACCAAAACCAGATTTTTCCTTCCATTTCTCTGAATTTAAGCAAGGATTCAAAGCTAGTACAGTGAGGTAAAACCCTAGACCTTTGATTGTTGTGTTTTTAAGCTTTTTCTTTGATTTGAGTTTGTGAAATTGTAAGTTAGGGGCTGTGAAGGTTTGAAGTGCCTAGGGTTCGAATTTTAGGGTTTAGTTGAGTTGATTCTAAGTCCTAGCTGCTGGTTTTAGTGGGTGTTGATGGTTTTATGCAATTTTAGGTTTAAAGTTCAAAGCTTTGAGCTTTAATGGCATAATTGGATTTATTGGTTTGTTCTGTGAATTACTGCTTGGATTCTATTGTTTATGCATTGTATAGGTATAGTGGAGAGTTTGGTAAGGTTTGGGATTGATTTGAATTAAGGGGGATGATTTTTGCTTCCCAGCAGCAGAACCGGAATTCCGGTTCTGGGAGACCAGTACCAACCGGTCGACCAGTTGGTGACCCAGAACTGGATTGCCGGTTGGGAACCGGTCTACCTGTTTGGGGAATTTCCAGAACCCTAGTTTTGGCCAATTTTGAGATATTTAGGGTATTGCCATGAGATTTATCGATAGGGAAACTTTTAGTTTCAAGTTTAAGTCCCGGAAAGTGATTTAGCGAGTCACTCATCTGTGTTGCAATTGTTGTGATTAGGGCATCCATCTAGCACGTGAATTCCGTTCAGGTCGGCCAGCACACTTGAATTCGGAAAACAGGTAAGAACTGTGTATAATGTATGATGTGATTATCTGAATGTGTGTATATGTGTTTATATATGCATGCTTGAATTATGTTAAGCACTACCAACACTTGTATGAATAAGTTATAGAGTGCATTGGTATAGTGACTATTGTGATTGTGAGTACGATACAGTGATACCAACATAAGCATGGGAAAATGCTAAGGTGTGTGGTACATCACTTAGTGTTACTCAGTGATCGGGGTAAACCCTACCAACACTCGTACAGTGAGGTACGATGTGTATGTGGTATAGTGGTTGTACCCTGGTATTGAACGTTCATACTCATCTGTTAAGCTCTGTAAATAGGTGTATGGGCGCCTATTTACAGGTCGGAAATTATATGGTATGTTATATGCATTTTTTACTGAGTCTGTTGACTCACAGTTTCTGCTTCTATGTGTAGGTAAAGGAAAGGCGAAGGCTGAACAGGAGTGAACCTGAGCTCGGGTGAGGTTGTACATGTCAAGCGGCGCGACCTGGAGTGTTCGGTCTCGGGACATCTGGGAGTTATATTTTGAAAGTCGCTGTGCGACCTGAAAATTATGTATTTTGAAATGTAAAGTTTAAACAGTAAATTTTACAAAGTTTAAAATCGGGATCCCGGAATTTGTAAATATTATATTATATTACAAAGTTTAATATTTAAAGCAAAAGTTTTAATTTAACACGTTTTTCGAGAAATTTCTTTGATTAGCAAAGATTGCACAATAATTGAAAGAAACACTGTAGCGTGCCTTAGCATTAGGGCGTTACAACCCCATAGATCCGTATGCACGAGATCTAAGATACCATTGGCACGGCTGGTTGAGATTTTGAAAGGCAAGCAATGAGACTTCCCATATTGACAGGCATCACAAAATTCTAGTTTTTCATTCATAATAGGCCTTACATCAGTAGTTTTTAAAACTTGACTCAACACAGCATGAGAAGGGTGACCAAGCCTTCTATGCCACAGATTTAAGACAGACTCACTAGCACTAGATTTATTTGACACTGAAGTTGCAGTAGCAACACCCGTAAAGGGAACTGACTCGGAATTTAAAGGCTGAACATTAGATTTGTTTTGCTGCGAGATGAGAGATGTGTTGAGCTTATAGAGGCCGTGTCTAAGAGCTCCTTGCAGAACCACTCTCCCTGTCTCCCGATCCTTCACACAACAAGAAAAAGGAAAGAATTCAAGAGATACATCATTATCAGCAGTAAGTTGAGAGACACTAATTAAATTCTTGGTAATATTTGGGACATGGAGCAAGTTCTTTAGTATTAAAGGTGAATGGGAAGTAGTTTTAAGTTGGCCAGAGCCAATATGAGATATAGTCAGTTTATTACCATCACCAATAGTAATCTTCTCCTTACCACCATACACAGTCTTGTTACTCATCTGTCCATCCTCAGTGGTTAGGTGATTGCTTGCTCCACTATCCACATACCAACTATCATCATTTAGAACCTGTGGAGTAGCCACAAGAGCATTGAGTTGCTTGTTACTGGGAATGGATTTTCTATCCAAGTATTCGGCCAGTATAGATTGTAGGCGTAAAATGGTGACTTTTCAGCCGGAAGGTGAAGATCCATTTGTTTATGTTGGATCAGTTCAGGGGTCTCGGATCCCGTTTATTTCTGTGCTGAGGGCTAGGGATTTACTATGCAATGGTTGTGTAGGATTTCTAGCAGTGGTATTTGACTCCAGCAGACCTGAAACATTTGGGCCTGAGGTAGTCCGGGTGGTGAAAGATTTTCTTGATGTGTTTCCCGAGGAGTTGCCGGGATTGCCGCCACAGCGAGAGATTGACTTTGTAATTGATTTGGCACCTGGAGTCGAACCTGTTTCTAAAGCTCCATATAGGATGGCTCCAGCGGAACTCAAGGAGCTTAAGTTACAACTTCAGGGGATGCTTGATATTGGGTTTATTCGACCCAGTGTGTCGCCCTGGGGAGCTCCGGTTCTTTTTGTGAAAAAGCAAGATGGTTCCCTCAGAATGTGTATTGATTATCGGGAACTAAACAAACTGACGATTAAGAACAAGTACCCGTTGCCCAGGATCGATGATCTGTTCGATCAGCTTCAGGGAAAGACAGTGTTTTCGAAGATTGATTTACGATCTGGTTATCATCAACTCAGAATTCGGGAGGAGGACATACCGAAGACTGCTTTTAGAACCAGATATGGGCACTATGAGTTTCTGGTAATGTCGTTCGGATTGACTAATGCTCCTGCGACCTTTATGGATCTTATGAATAGGGTATTCAAGGATTTCCTCGATAACTGCGTTATAGTGTTTATCGATGACATTCTTGTATACTCTCAGTCAGAAGAGGAGCACGAGCATCATCTTCGAATGGTGTTACAGCGACTTAGCGATCACAAGCTGTATGCTAAGTTCAAAAAGTGCGAATTCTGGTTGTCCGAGGTGTCCTTTCTGGGTCATATTGTTGGGAAGAATGGAATTATGGTCGATCCAAACAAGGTAGAATCAGTGAAGAATTGGCCGAGGCCCAAGTCTGTGACAGAAGTTCGAAGTTTTCTCGGGTTAGCAGGGTATTATCGACATTTCGTCGAAGGATTTTCTAAACTTTCTATGCCCCTAACCGAATTGACCAAGAAAAATCAGAGATTTGTGTGGTCAGATAAGTGTGAGTCAAGCTTTCAGGAGTTGAAGCAACGTTTGATAACAACTCCGGTGTTAGCTTTGCCATCAGATCAAGAGAAATTCGTTGTTTATTGTGATGCATCCAGACAGGGTCTGGGATGTGTTCTGATGCAAGCTGACAGAGTCATAGCCTATGCCTCTCGTCAACTGAAGGATTATGAGCAGTGTTACCCAACTCATGATTTAGAGCTCGCTGCTGTGGTTTTTGCATTAAAGATTTGGCGACATTATCTTTACGGTGAAAAGTGTGAGATTTATACTGATCATAAGAGTCTTAAATACTTTTTCACCCAGAAAGATCTGAATATGAGGCAGAGAAGGTGGTTGGAGTTAGTTAAAGACTACTATTGTGAAATACTGTATCACCCCGGGAAAGCCAATGTTGTGGCCGATGCTCTAAGCAGAAAAGGTCCCGGTCAAGTGTGTACTACGGTTATGATAGCCCCTCAACTAGCCTCGGAAATGGTTAGTGCAGGAATTGAGTTCGTGGTCGGGAAGTTACATAATTTAACACTCCAATCTGATCTGTTGGAAAGAATCAGAAAAGCACAGCTGGAAGATCCCGAGCTAGTTAAAGTTCGAGATGACGTAGTGGCTGGTCGGTCTCGAGGCTTTTCAGTCTCGAGCAGTGGAATGTTGTTGTATAAAGCTCGAGTTTGTGTCCCTAGTGTTGAGGAGCTTAAGAAAGAGATACTTGATGAAGCTCACACCACGCCTTATTCGTTGCATCCGGGAACCACCAAGATGTATCAGGATTTGAAACCCTACTTCTGGTGGTATAGGATGAAAAGAGATGTGGTAGATTATGTGTCCAAGTGCTTAACCTGTCAGCAGATTAAAGCTGAACATCAGAGGCCGGCGGGGTTATTGCAACCTTTAGTCCTTCCGGAATGGAAGTGGGAGGACATTGCAATGGATTTCGTAACTGGTTTGCCTAGAACTACGGGGATGTATGATTCTGTATAGGTCATCGTGGACAGATTTACAAAATCAGCTCACTTTCTACCAGTGAAAGTTACATATTCAGTGGATCAGTATGCTGAATTGTATGTGAAGGAGATAGTTCGTCTCCACGGAACCCCTAAATCTATTGTTTCAGATAGGGATCCAAAGTTCACATCGAAATTTTGGGTGAGTCTTCAGAAGGCTATGGGTACCAACTTAAAGTTTAGTACAGCCTTTCATCCTCAGACTGATGGTCAGTCAGAAAGAACTATCCAGATTTTAGAAGACTTACTGCGAGCCTGTGTCATGGACTTTGAGGGTTCATGGAGTAAGTACTTGCCTTTAATTGAATTCTCCTACAACAACAGCTACCAAAGTACAATAGGGATGGCTCCCTATGAGATGTTATATGGTAGAAAATGTTGTTCTCCTATTCATTGGGACGAGACAGGAGAAAAGAAGTACTTGGGTCCAGAATTAGTGCAGAGAACCAATGAAGTTATTGATAAGATCAAGGCTCGGATGCTTGCTTCTCAAAGCAGGCAGAAAAGTTATGCTGATCCGAAGCGCAGAGATGTTACATTTCAGGCAGGGGAACATGTTTTCCTGCGGGTTTCACCAATGAAGGGTATTAGGCGCTTCGGGAAGAAGGGTAAGTTAAGCCCTAGGTTCATTGGGCCATTTCAGATACTCGAGAAGGTCGGGCATGTAGCGTATCGGCTAGCCTTACCACCAGCTTTATCAGCTGTTCATGACGTATTTCACATCTCTATGTTAAGGAAATACGTGTCAGACCCGACTCATGTCTTGAGTTATGAAGCCCTTGAACTACAACCAGACTTATCCTATGAAGAGCAACCTGTTCAGATTTTGGATAGAAAGGAAAAAGTTCTTCGCAACAAGATTATTGCACTAGTTAAGGTGCTCTGGAGGAACAATAAGGTGGAAGAAGCCACCTGGGAATTGGAGTCAGATATGAGGACTCAACATCCAGAGCTATTCAGGTTAGATTTCGGGGACGAAATCCTATTAACGGGGGGATAATTGTAATGACCGCTCTAGTAATGTGGATTAGTAAAGGCAATTAGCACTAATTTTTATTATTTTATTATTATTTGTGAATTAATTTAAATGTGGACCCCAATATTTAGAAATAAATATTAGAGTTATAATCTCTCAATTTCGGAGATTTTATTAAACTCTAGGGGTATTATTTAACTAATATGTGAAATATGTTAATTTTGTAATTTTTGCTCGGCGACAACGAAAAATGCGATGGATGGCTAGATTGATCACATGGGTAAGTTTAGAACCCTATTTCATAGTGGGAAATAATTTAGAGGAAATAAATTATCGGGATTGAGCGGGGTTATGGAAATTGACCATTTTACCCCTAACTTTAGAAATACCCTAGTTTTAAGTCTAAGGGCATTTTAGTCTTTTATTTAAGGTTGAGTGAGGTGGCTGCCCAAGTAGTTGACACCTAGCAATTTAATTTTCAGCTAAGGGTTAATCAATCCTTTTTCCAATTTAGAAAATCAAAGAAAAGAAAAGAAATTAGAAGAAATACCTTTCCTCTTGAACTCTCTCTCTCTCTCTCTTTCTCTTCGGCTTAGGCAAATCAAGGACCAAAACCAGATTTTTCCTTCCATTTCTCTGAATTTAAGCAAGGATTCAAAGCTAGTACAGTGAGGTAAAACCCTAGACCTTTGATTGTTGTGTTTTTAAGCTTTTTCTTTGATTTGAGTTTGTGAAATTGTAAGTTAGGGGCTATGAAGGTTTGAAGTGCCTAGGGTTCGAATTTTAGGGTTTAGTTGAGTTGATTCTAAGTCCTAAGCTTTGGTTTTAGTAAGGTCTTTGATGGTTTTATGCAATTTTAGGTTTAAAGTTCAAAGCTTTGAGCTTTAATGGCATAATTGGATTTATTGGTTTGTTCTGTGAATTACTGCTTGGATTCTATTGTTTATGCATTGTATAGGTATACTGGAGAGTTTGGTAAGGTTTGGGATTGAATTGAATCAAGGGGGATGATTTTTGGTTCCCAGCAGCAGAACCGGAATTCCGGTTCTGGGAGACCAGTACCAACCGGTCGACCGGTTGGTGACCCAGAACCGGATTGCCGGTTGGGAACCGGTCTACCTGTTTGGGGAATTTCCAGAACCCTAGTTTTGGCCAATTTTGAGATATTTAGGGTATTGCCATGAGATTTATCGATAGGGAAACTTTTAGTTTCAAGTTTAAGTCCCGAAAAGTGATTTAGCGAGTCACTCGTCTGTGTTGCAATTGTTGTGATTAGGGCATCCATCTAGCACGTGAATTCCGTTCAGGTCGGCCAGCACACTTGAATTCGGAAAACAGGTAAGAACTGTGTATAATGTATGATGTGATTATCTGAATGTGTGTATATGTGTTTATATATGCATGCTTGAATTATGTTAAGCACTACCAACACTTGTATGAATAAGTTATAGAGTGCATTGGTATAGTGACTATTGTGATTGTGAGTACGATACAGTGATACCAACATAAGCATGGGAAAATGCTAAGGTGTGTGGTACATCACTTAGTGTTACTCAGTGATCGGGGTAAACCCTACCAACACTCGTACAGTGAGGTACGATGTGTATGTGGTATAGTGGTTGTACCCTGGTATTGAACGTTCATACTCATCTGTTAAGCTCTGTAAATAGGTGTATGGGTGCCTATTTACAGGTTGGAAATTATATGGTATGTTATATGCATTTTTTACTGAGTCTGTTGACTCACAGTTTCTGCTTCTATGTGTAGGTAAAGGAAAGGCGAAGGCTGAACAGGAGTGAACCTGAGCTCGGGTGAGGTTGTACATGTCAAGCGGCGCGACCTGGAGTGTTCGATCTCGGGACATCTGGGAGTTATATTTTGAAAGTCGCTGTGCGACCTGAAAATTATGTATTTTGAAATGTAAAGTTTAAACAGTAAATTTTACAAAGTTTAAAATCGGGATCCCGGAATTTGTAAATATTATATTATATTACAAAGTTTAATATTTAAAGCAAAAGTTTTAATTTAACACGTTTTTCGAGAAATTTCTTTGATTAGCAAAGATTGCACAATAATTGAAAGAAACACTGTAGCGTGCCTTAGCATTAGGGCGTTACACCCCCATAGATCCGTATGCACGAGATCTAAGATACCATTGGCACGGCTGGTTGAGTTTTTGAAAGGCAAGCAATGAGACTTCCCATATTGACAGGCATCACAAAATTCTAGTTTTTCATTCATAATAGGCCTTACAACCGTAGTTTTTAAAACTTGACTCAACACAGCATGAGAAGGGTGACCAAGCCTTCTATGCCACAGATTTAAGACAGACTCACTAGCACTAGTTTTATTTGACACTGAAGTTGCAGTAGCAACACCCGTAAAGGGAACTGACTCGGAATTTAAAGGCTGAACATTAGATTTGTTTTCCTGCGAGATGAGAGATGTGTTGAGCTTATAGAGGCCGTGTCTAAGAGCTCCTTGCAGAACCACTCTCCCTGTCTCCCGATCCTTCACACAACAAGAAAAAGGAAAGAATTCAATAGATATATCATTATCAGAAGTAAGTTGAGAGACACTAATTAAATTCTTGGTAATATTTGGGACATGGAGCAAGTTCTTTAGGATTAAAGGTGAATGGGAAGTAGTTTTAAGTTGGCCAGAGCCAATATGAGATATAGTCAGTTTATTACCATCACCAATAGTAATCTTCTCCTTACCACCATACACAGTCTTGTTACTCATCTGTCCATCCTCAATGGTTAGATGATTGCTTGCTCCACTATCCACATACCAACTATCATCATTTAGAACCTGTGGAGTAGCCACAAGAGCATTGAGTTGCTTGTCCTGATTTTGGTCTGTTGATGGCTGTTGTCCCATGTAGCTTTCGTCGTATCTATTGTAACAAATAGCTGCTGAATGGCCGTACTTACCACAGACTTGGCAAGTCGGCTTGGGTCCTCCAAAGCGACCTCCACGCCCCCTGCCACGGTTTCCATTCCTTCCACGGGAACCCGAGTTATTTGACGACCCACGCCCCTGTTGGTGTTGCTGGTTTGTGTTTCTTGAGCCATAGTGACTAGTGGGTCTGTGTGCCAAGTTAGCTGAGGGAGAGTTCAGATTTTTGTGGCTCGGAGGCGTAGCAGACAATCGTTCCAGCTTATTGTCAAAGCTGAGGAGTATGCTTTGTAGTTCCTGTCAGGTAGTTTCAGATCTGGACTCGAGTAGAGAGACGATTGAGAGATACTCGATCTCTAAGCCAGAGAGGACATTAGACACAAGGTGCCTTTCTGGGTATGGTTCACCAGCGAGTGCGAGTGAATCAGCCCACATACGCTTCTGTTTGAGGTACTCGGTCATGGTAGTCGAGCCCTTTCTAGTTGTCTGTAGTCTGGTGCGAAGATCATCAGTGTGAGCACGCGAATAGGCTCCGTAGAGGTTCTCAAGTGCTGTCCAGATGGCATAGGCAGATTGACAGCCCATAACTTCGGATGCGATGCTTTCCGTCATGGAACCGTTGTTAGGTTATAATTAGCCTATGTTTCAGGTCTTTAAAGTTAGCATTATCTCGTCTATTGGTGTCTTTTGGAGCAGTTTTACGCTTGATTTTCATTATTTCAGGTTCCCGGGGTGTTAAAGTTTGAATTCAGTCAAATGGCGGAAAACTGGGACAAACTTGGAAAAAATTGGAAAATTCGGCTCCAGACGCATCAGTAGTCGCGACCTCCAGAGAGCCAGGTCGCGACCCTTTTTCCTGGTCGCGACCTTGGTCGCGACTTCGAGAATTGGCAGAAACTCAGTTTTTCGAGTTTTGCCTGCAGTCGCGACCAGCTTAAATGCTAGTCGCGACTAGGTACGGAAATCGCAGATTTGACCTAATTTTGATTTTTCTCTCAATTGGAGGCACACCACTCATCCCTATATAAGGAATACGACATTGAAGGTCAGAGGCAAGCAAAAACAGACCTAATAGTGGAGGCAAGTGGAGAGGAAGCTATCTTGAAGACCCGGAGCGATATCACCTTCTAGTTTCTTTCTTTTACCCTTTTAATTCTTGTTTATGTTTGTTTTTATTTCTGAATTAATCATGGATGTTTTCAGAGTTATTATGAACTAAATTTCCCAATAAGGGAGGATGATGATTGTTGTTTAAGTTTATGCCTAGTTAATAAATAATTGCCATTCCTTCATCTTATGTGTGAATACTATCTTTATTTGTGTTTAATTCCATGTGCAAGCTTGATCACCTTTTACATGTTTAATGATCTCAATTCGAAATCTGAAAAGTGAGAATTGAGAATGCTAAAATTTGGATAGTCTAGGTTCTGATGTAAAACGAAAGTATTTACATAGCCTCAGTGACTAAAAGATTATTGCTTAATGCTGATTTTGTGTTGATTTAATTAAGAAGTTAATTAGAGAACATATTATTTAGAACCTAAAAGATCTGAAAAGAGTTAGGTTAATTTATAATCTGTCATTCACATTGAGACAAGGATAGCAATTAGGTATTAACATATGTAGCTTATCAACAGGATTCACCTCCCTAATCTCTCATCTTGATTAATCTTCGTTTATTTTCTCTTTAATTTCTGGGTTAATTTCTGGGTTATTTTAGTAGTACTTAATCCAATTCCCTGTGGTTCGACCTCACTTGCGTGAGATACTACTTGATTGCGTACACTTGCGTATAAACATAATATTCGTAACAACCGTAAAGCCAACCCATTAACAACTGGTCATGAACAAGCCAGTTCTCATAGTCAGGATTAATGGAGATAATGTAATCAGGGGAATCAGGGATACCTGAAGTGATGAATTCCTCTGGACAAGCCTTTTTGCCATTGATAAAGCCTTCGAGTCTGTGACCTCGAATGATTGTGAACACCATCGTCTTCCACAAAGGGAAGTTGTTTCTGTCGAGCTTCATTGTGAACGGTTGGCTTAAGGTTCTACTGAAAGGAGTAGTCACTAGTATGGGACTCATCGTTTGTGTTGATGGTCTCGGTTGGTACTGGTGCGATGTCTCTGAGGTTGGAGTTCCTGAGCCTTCGACCTGCTGCTGTGGAGTCGAGTTTGGATCTGCCATGGCATTCGCCGGAGATGCTCTGATACCAAGAAAACAAAATAGCAGGGAAGCAAATATGTAAATCTCAGCTCAAAAGACTGAGTGATGCACCAGTATATTATATAGCCAAAAGGCAGGGGAGAAAATATTACAAGGGCCAATTGAAGGCCTACACGTATGAGTTTGTTAAAGCAGAAAAAAGGAATATTGTATATCCCTATGCTAACGGTAAAAGGACACAAAATCATCAAAGATTCTATTACATCAGCACTCCTACATTCTTGGAGTAACAGTAAGACAAAATGGCCCCTCTGCTAATACTCTGCTATTGCAAAACATATATTTGTCGATATCCAGGTGCAACTCTATGTACACAAATTTTGCTCATGCTGATATGTTATCTAATTGACAAACATAAAACATGTACGCTAAACAGTGCATTTGTTATACTAATCTTACCTCAATTTATAATCAGGTGTGTCAATCAACCTGAGTGGAAAAGCCGCTAGATAATCAAAGATCCTAAGTCAATTAATGAACAATTGGTAAGTGTCTCACTAAGACACTTTCAAAGACTTAAAATTCATATTTTGAAGTTTCTCAATCGATAAATAATGTGGCAATACCATAAATATTGAAAAAACATGAAAATTGGGATACCCAAAAATCACCCCAAATGGGTAACCAGATCCCCAAACGGTAACCCGTTTACCCAAGCCTTGGTAGAAGAAACAATGAACCGTTTCTCCATAAACGGTGTACCATTTCTATGTAGAGCTCAAAAACTCAATCTTTTTTTATCTCATTTCTACCCCAAACTTACTCAAAATTTTCAGAATCCTTATAATCATGTTCTAAACATATTCCAACACTTAAACACATTGAAAACCTCCTGAAATAAAATCCACCATTGGAGACTAAGGTTTGAGTTTCTAAACTCAAAACTTGGTTCCAATAGCTACAAAAGCTACAACAGCCTTAATTCAACCATAATCTGATTTAAAAATAATTTTAAAATCCATGCACAAGCTACAAAACCCTATTTTCCAAATTCACAAAAAAACAAGATACTTCCTTTAGAAATTGAAAGAAGAAGAAGAGGCTCACGCATACCTTGAATTAAAGTTCTAACTGATAACCCTTGCTGAAACAACTTGAATTTTGTCTGAACAATTGGTTTGTCCTTGGGTGAGCTAGGGCCGAAAGTAAAGGTTTGGAGAGGGAATGATGTTTTGTTATTTCTCTTGAATAATCTAATGTTTTCTAGCTTTAGAATCTAAGTATATCTCTAATATTCCACATAAATCAATAGTAATCCACTACAATCAATCAATTAAAATTTATTTAGAAAATTAACATAATATCCTTACTTTACCAATAACACAATCTCCATAGCTAGGGGTAAAATAGTCATAACCAAATACCTTGCATAACCCCGATATTCTAGATGTCAATAAATCTTGCCCCGTTAAATCTAAAATATTAAACTGTATTAAAGCCGTGACAATGTTTCTGGCCAAAACATTGAATTTCCACTGTTATCGTGCATAAAATATGAAAATGTCAAATTCTATATATAACGCGTATGGCACACCTAAAATTTAATAAAATCTCCGTAATTGAGAACTTATATCACTAATGTATATTTCTGACTATAGAATTTTTTTCATGCTAATGCACATATAAAAAGTGTTACTACCCTTAATATACAACATTATACATTCCAAAAATAAAAGTATAAAACTACCAAGCCTTGTAACCTATCATAATTAAATCAATCAAAAAGAAAAAGAGCTCTTCCGAAGATACTTAAGCCGACCTACCTATATCTTAGCTCTCACAATATAGTACTTGTACCTAATGATTAATAGATATAATAGTAAGATACAACTAATAATTTCATGCCAAAGAGTATTCTACGTTATTACTAATTACATTAAGATTAAGAGATTAAGCAAATCTGAACAAGTGCCATGGCCGTAGCCAGGGGCAGAGCCACATGCACCCCAACAGGGGCTGTGGCCCCCCCAGAAATTTTTAAAAATTTATACTAAGACATAATTATATATATAAATACACCATTTTTTATAATATATATAATTTTATTATATATGAATTTAAGTATCATAATTATATATAATAATTATATTATTCTTTTTCTATACTTAATTTGATTTGTATTAATTTTAAAAATATATTTAATAAATTGTTTAATTAATAGTAATAAAATTAACCAATTATATTATTCTTAAAATCAATATGATTTGTTTTTCCTGAAGAAACTACATATCATTATTAATTTTGGTAATATTAAATTGAACTCCGTCAAATTTTAAAGTATCACTCGTATTTTATATTTAATTTAATTATTTGATTATTTTTTAAAATATTGTACAAAATATTTATAAAATTTAAAAATCATAATATTTTCTACAATTGACATACATCCTTAAAAGATATTTTAGTCACCAAAATTTAAATTTGTTGTATACTGCGTTGTCCGATATTGGCCCCCCAACTATTTAATTCTGGCTCCGCCCCTGGCCGTAGCTTTGGTGTTCTCATCATCATCAAGCAATTTTTGAGAGCCAATATGGTGCGTGGTTGGGGTAGCACTAGCACTGGATTATTAAAGGGTCCAAATCCAGCCGAAATTTCCGATATTAATCGTCAAAGCTCGAATTAATAATAATAATAACAATAACAGCAAAGTGCGTTTGGGTGGGTGGTGGAATTGCTGGCCTTGCCACTGCCGTATCCCTCCACAGGTACATATATATATACCTTAATTTTTAACAAATATATACATATTATAGAAACATAATTAATATATAATATATTATATATATATTTAAATTAATCAGATTAGGGGTTGGATTATTAGTGGTTGAGCAAGCAGAATCACTTTTTTTTTTTTTAGTGTAGCGTAATGGGATTTTATAATTATATATTAGCTTAATAGTTTAAAGGTCCTAGGTTCAAACCCATAACCTCTCTTTTTTTCCCATCCCTCCCTCGCTACTAAGCTAGCCTTAGTGGGTTAAGCAAGCAGAATCACTTGGAACTGGTGGAATCGCACTGTGTCTTTACAAGAATGGGTGGCGGGTGTTGGATATATATGCAATATTGGAGTTGGGTCTCATATCAGATTCCAATTTATATATTCAGCTTCAAGGGTACCTACCTACCTTAATATATTTATATATATATATAAAAAAAGCTAATTAATTATTGTGTCTTTGGTTCAATACATAAAATTATTTTATTGTATGAAACTGGGCAGGTTGATAGTACAATCAAAAGATGGAAGTACTACTCCGGTCCTTCAATTTCAAAGATGAGGACGAAAGGTTTATTATAGTAATGCTAATAATTATGATACATTAATATATATAATATTCTTGTCGATATATATTATTTTCTAAAAAAATTTATTGAAAGAATACTATATTTTTCAATAATTTTCTGTTTAAAGTTATTCTGTCAATAAGTAACTTTGTAATATCTCATGGTTATTCATTATTCAAAAAATAATAATAACTATTTGTAGTCATATTTTGATTAAAATTAGGTTAGGAGGTTATTTAATACTTTGTTAAAAGAAATAAGTTTGAAAAATTAATTAGTAAAAAATATACAAAACCAATAAAAAATATAAAAAAGCTAATTAAAATTTTTGTCTAAACTTTTTAGACTGTTAAAAGTTTTTTCAAATTATTAAGATTGTTAAATTTAAAATTTTTGTCCAATTTTACTAACAGAAGCTTAACGTGGGAAAAGTTCAAAGAGTACGACGATTTGATATATGTCAAAATTCGGGAGTATGATTTGGTACATCGATCAAAGTTTAGGAGTACAATTTAGTATATAAACAATCGCTACATTATGAAAAATTGAATAGAATTGAACAAAAATTATAAATTAAATTTAACAATCTCAATATTTTGAAATAATTTTTAAAGGTTTGAAATATTCAGTAAACATAATTTAATACTTATTAGTCATATTTGTAAGCACACGCCTTCATTTTCTTTGAAAATTTTGATATACAAATGTTAAATATATAGCAAAACTTAACACTATACCTCAATACTTTTCTAAGACTTAGCTAACAAAACGGTGCCTAATCAAAATGTATAATATACAGAATTCGATGTATATACACAAATATATGTATAACTTAAATTATTTGTTTAGCCAAGAAGTGCATGCGAGGTGTTGAGAGAGGAGCACTACTAGACAGTCTTGCTACCCGAGACTAATTCGTTTCTCGTCCAATTTGACAAAGATTAGTAGGACACAAATTGGAGATGACACCATGTTGGAGCTAGCCGATGGAACTCGTTAATAACTATATTCTATATATAATATATACATATATATATATATACTAGCAAAAATTACATGCGAGGCACGTATACTAAATTTTATGCTAGTTTTTTTCTATATTATTTGAAAATGATACAATTAAAAATTAAAGAAAAAATATTATTAGTTATTAGGTGAGATTATTATTATGTGTATTTAAATATTATAGTTTATAATGCTGTCAATTAAAAGTGAATACCGAATGTAATATATTAGGAGGCGTTTGGTTGGGAGGAATGAAAATATAGGAATAGGAATGGGAATAGGAATAGAAATGGAATGGAATAAAATTTAAAATGCATAAAAAAAATTATAAAAAAATCATTAATTTTTTTTTCTTGTTACATTGGAATGGTCATTCCACCAATACTTTAAAATGCAACCAAACAAAGGAATAGAATGAAAATTATTTCCTTTCCATTCCATTCTATTTCATTACCTCCAACCAAACGCCACCTTAGTGTTTAAGAAAGCTTGATGATTTAAATATGTTCTTAAGTTAATCCAAAAATAAATTAAAAGGTGATGTTCCAATACTTAAAGAAACATTACTTAAATGGGTGTAAGATAGAAAGAAAATTAAAAATCAATCTCTAAATTGTTGATAATTGAAGATAGCATTTGTCTAAAAATTGTAGATAAGAAAACTAATGATAGTCATTGGTGGATTTCAATCTTCATTTGCTTCGATAGAGACAATAGTGTAATTTTTGTATTTTGCACTTTCCATTCTAGCCGGGTCCGCATATATCTGAATTGTCCATTTTTTCATTGATAAATTAAATATGCTAGTGTCGACAAAACGGCGGTGTTCCTACAAATCGTGATGTATTTTCATTTAAAATGATTAGACATGGTGTGCATAGCTTATTTACTTAAAAAAAATCAACTTATGAAAGGCATGTAAAACTATTTTATTTTTTTTTAAATTACACCTTTGCGGTATATTTCATTAGTTGGGCAGCAGTACACGAAAATATTTTTTCCACAATATCTGCGAACATGACAGCAGATAGGCTCTTTGTATTGTCATCAAGTTCAACATATGCTATAGCACTGTAAAATGCATAATAAGATTGTTAGTATCTTTTTTTATTATTATTTTAACTTAATTTCAATAACATCATATGTTTTTTGTAATATACCGTGGTGTAAGAAATCCTTCCTGGCTGCATGATGGCTTGTCACATATAATTTTTTCATTGCGATTGTATAAATCTATTTTTTTATGACATGCGTCACATAACATGTAATAAAAACTCTGGACAGTATCAATTATTTTTATTGCCGCCTCAATCCAAAAATATTTTTTCTACATCCAAATTAAATGGTGTTAATAATAGTAAGATATTGAAACAAAAGTTTTATAAAGTAAATATTGTAGTAGTCTTTACCTCATTCAGTTGCAGATTTTTCATCAACTCTGAAATTTAGATGTTAGTCACTATTTCGCTAATATATTTAATTGTGCTTCTAATTTATGAGCACGTGATCAAAAAAAATGCTGTAATGTACTCTCTGATTTGTTTTTTTTTTTGTTTTTTTTTTTATTTTTTGCATCTAATGCCTCAAGTTTAATTATGATAAGTTTTGGTGGGTTTTAGTAAATGTTTTTCTTTTTCTGGTTTGCATTAATAGCTAGAACATGGAGAAATTAATAAGATTGACATTCCTTTTTGTCGCAGCATGTACAAAGCAGCATAATTATAATAATGCTTCAAGTTGCTATTATTTTTATTTAACAGAAGACGAAATTATAAATTTTATGACTTCTTAGTTATACTGTATGTGCTAAAATATAACTTTTTCTTTTAATGAGTGTTTTTATAGGAAAATGGTAATTCTAGAAGAGAAGAAGAGAAGAAGAAGAGGAAAATCATAAATGTACAACAACAAAAACCCAATCGTATTTTTTTTTAGATTTAATGGGATTTATTTTATTTATTTTATTATATATAAATAAAAAGTGACCCATGAATTCATAAACTATTTTATTTTTAATAATAAATTATTTTATTTTTAATATAAATAAAAAGTGACCCATGAATTTCTCATAAACTATTTTATTTTTAATAATAAATCATTTTATTTTTAATATAAATAAAAAGTCTCCCACGAATTTCTCATAAACCAAGAATTCGGTTATATAGGCACACTTTATATAGAATAGATATATAATAGCAAATTAATGAAAGCATAAAACAAATTAATATTAGAGCACCTCCAAGGAGGCAGCAAAAATTGAAAAATGGAGTAGTTAATGCTCCAAGGAGGCAGCATCTATCACTGCAAAATGAGGATTTGTCTACAGTGCACGGCTTATATGCCGTGCACTGTAGCCACGGCATTTATGTTTTTTTTTTTTTTTTTAGTTTTTTTAATAATTTAATTAATATTTATATATATTTATATTATTATATTTGTAAAATTAAGAATTATTTTTTGGGAAATTTTTTAATACACATTTTTAAAAGTGATGTACGAATCTACTCCTATTTATTTCGGCACCCGACAAACTTTTTTAGTCTATTTTTTTTATATAGTAGTGTATATTATAATTATTTAAGACATCTTGTAAAATTTAAAAAAATTTAGAAAAATTTAATAAGCCGAAAATAGAGCACTTCTTTAAAAGTGGTGCACTGATTTACTCCTACCTGTTTCGGCATTCGGGAGACTTGTTTAGTCTTTTTTTTTATGGTCGTGTACATTATAGTTATTTAAAACATCTTGCAAAATTTTAAAAAATTTAAAAAAATTTAACATGCCGAAAATAAAATTCAAACTTTCTGTTGCGTGACTCTTTTATTTAGAAGAATACATTGTAAAAGCACCTTATAATATTTATTTTTGTGTAAATTTAAATGTGAATATCATAAATTATTTTTTTCTTTTAATTATAATTTAAGTAAAAATTTATTATATTTTTTTATATTAAACAATAAAAATAATTTTTAAAATTGAACACATATTAAAATTAAAATTAAACACACTAAAACATCATATTCTTATTAATCAATAGTACACATATTTTATATTACACAACAGAACATTATAAAATTAAAGCACACTCAATAATACATAATAAAAACATTACAGACTTAAACATACATTTAAAAATTAAAATACAACACACCAAACATTAAACGGAAAAGTAATAACACAGATACGAACCTTCAAAGACAAAATGAGATACAACAATTTAATAATGTGGAAGATTATTTCTTGATCCGCCAAGATAGTCATAATACGGACTATAAACTTGTGAGTCATTTTCAGCTCTTTCACCTTGATCTTGAGATCGTTGATCTTCATCTTCAACGCCATGTCCCGAATCTTGAGATGCTCGATATTGTGACCCCTCATATTGTGATCCCTGATATTGAGATCCCTGATTTGGATATCCCTGATATTAAGATCCCTCATATTGAGATCCTTCTCCTTGTTCTCCAACTTCGGATGTTTGTGCCCTTTCTTTGTAAATTCGTCTTTTTTCACTTTGAATGTACTTATGAAACTCTAGATCGGATATAGAATTCAAATCCGTGAATAAAATTTTTTCGTCAGCCTTTCTTCTGTGACGTTCATTTCTATCCTTGTTACTCTTTTCAATAACTTTAATGAGTTCTTTATTTTGTTCCATTAGTTTGTTGAATTGATCATTACCTAATTGTTTTTCCTTTGCTTTTTTTACACCACATGGTCTTTCTGTTGGATAAGTATTCATTTCCTCATTATTCATGTTTAGATCAAATGAACTCATACCAGTGGATGCCGATGTTGGAGACTCAAAATTGTGAGATGATGATTTCGATGAAGTGAAACTAGGACCTTCGTGTTGGAATCTACGTGGTGCATTGATGTTTTCATCATTTGAAAAATTTTGAATACCTTTGAGGATGTGCCACACATGATCAAATTTAAAGCCTTTATCGTACTTTTTATCTTGGGCTAATAACATCTTCGCTTGAATTAACTGTTGCAATATAAATTAAGTAATAACGTTAATGAAAAATGAAAAATAAGATAGTAATAATAAATAAATTATAATAACACTTACAATGTCTTCTGCTGAAGCACCACTTGGATTTTTATTTTCAATTTGGTTGATACATCCCCTTAATTTTGCAACTGCACTATTAATAGTAGACATTCGAGTTTGCAAAGATCTTACTGGGCGAGGTTTATTACTAAATTTTCCATCTTTGTGGTACTCTGATTGAACTCTTGCCCAAAAATTATTACCTGATTGGTTTCTTCCTACGATTGGATCTTGAGAAATGTCAACATAGACATGACACAAGTGCACATCTTCCTCTACTGAGTAAGAAGAACCGCGAATGGAAGACATTTTTGAAGAAAATATAGCTATTTAGGAAATATGTTGAAGAGATGTGATCAAATTGAATGAGAAGTGTGAGATTATATAGGAAAGGAAAATACATTGCAACGGTTGAGATCGTGGTGAAATGATATCAGCGGCCAAGATTAAACTGTGAGATTTCTTGTCTTTTACTTTTGGAATCAGAAGATAAGGATGTGATGTGACAACACACTGCAACGGTTGAGATCGTGGTCAAATAATTTCAGCGGCCAAGATTAAATCACTAGATTTCTTATCTTTTAATTTTGGAATCAGAAGATAAGGTTGTGATGTGACAACACACTGCAACGGTTGAGATCGTGGTGAAATAATTTCAGCGGCCAAGATTAAACTGAGATTTTTTGTCTTGTAATTTTGGAATCAGAAGATAAGGTTGTGATGTGACAACACACTGCAACGGTTGAGATCGTGGTGAAATAATTTCAGCGGCCAAGATTAAACTGTGAGATTTTTTGTCTTGTAATTTTGGAATCAGAAGATAATAATGTGATGTGACAACACACTGCAACGGTTGAGATCGTGGTCAAATAATTTCAGCGGCCAAGATTAAATCACTAGATTTCTTATCTTTTAATTTTGGAATCAGAAGATAAGGTTGTGATGTGACAACACACTGCAACGGTTGAGATCGTGGTCATATAATTTCAGCGGCCAAGATTAAACTGTGAGATTTTTTGTCTTGTAATTTTGGAATCAGAAGATAAGGATGTGATGTGACAACACACTGCAACGGTTGAGATCGTGGTCAAATAATTTCAGCGGCCAAGATTAAATCACTAGATTTCTTATCTTTTAATTTTGGAATCAGAAGATAAGGTTGTGATGTGACAACACACTGCAACGGTTGAGATCGTGGTGAAATAATTTCAGCGGCCAAGATTAAATCACTAGATTTCTTATCTTTTAATTTTGGAATCAGAAGATAAGAATGTTTACACTATAAAATATGGATATGATACATGATATGAGGCACACCAAAAATATATACAATTTAACTTTGAAAAAAATATGAATTCTTATCCTGGTAGTTCATCGTATTTATCATCATCGTCTTCTTCAGATGATGAATATTATGATGATATAGAAATGCAAGTGGTAGGTCAAATCACTGCTAACAATAATTTTTGTATCGCTCAACACCAACAAAATCAAAGCTCACGTCGAGGCTCGATTCCTGGTCATATAGTTATTAACCGTGACCGGGAAAATGCTGATCGTAATCTTTTCAACGACTATTTTGCAGAGAATCCTCGATTTACCGATTTGATGTTTCGCCGAAGATTTCGAATGGGTCGTCCTTTATTCCTTCGTATTTTGGATGCTATACAAAGACATGACAATTACTTTCTCCAGCGAAGGGATAGAATGGGAAAACTCGGGTTATCAGGCTTGCAAAAAGTTACAGCTGTATTTCGTATGCTAGCATATGGTATGCCGGCAGATGCTACCGATGAATACATCAAAATAGGAGAATCTACAACTTTAGAAAGCTTGAAGCGATTTTGTCGTGCTGTTGTTGAGGTGTTTGGAGCCCACTATCTCCGATCACCCAACGCTCATGATGTTGCAAGACTACTCCACATTGGTGAACGTCGAGGTTTTCCAGGAATGTTGGGAAGTTTGGATTGTATGCATTGGAAATGGAAAAATTGTCCAACTGCTTGGGGAGGACAATATGCCGGTCGTAGTGGGTCCCCGACTATTATTCTTGAAGCAGTAGCTGACTATGATCTCTGGATATGGCATGCATATTTTGGCTTACCAGGATCTAATAATGACATTAATGTGTTAGAGGCATCCCATCTTTTTGCTAATCTGGCTGAAGGATTTGCTCCACCCGCTAATTATGTTATTAAAGGAAAAGAGTACAATATGGGTTATTATTTAGCCGATGGTATATATCCAAAATGGTCCACTCTTGTTCAAACTATCCATGATCCACGTGGTCCAAAAAAGAAACTATTTGCAATGAAACAAGAAGCATGTAGAAAAGATGTTGAACGTGCATTTGGAGTATTGCAATCTAGATTTGCAATTATTGCTGGACCGGCACGTCTTTGGAATAAAACGGTTTTACATGATATAATGACTTCATGTATTATTATGCATAATATGATAATAGAAGATGAACGTGATCTAAATGCACCAATTGAAGAGCGTGTCGAAGTGCCAAGTCCAGAAGTTGAGATGGTAGAAGATGATAATGCTCGGTTTCAAGAATTTCTTGCCAGACATAGAAAAATTAAAGATAAAGATGCTCACATTGAGCTTCGAAATGCATTAATCGAACACTTGTGGGACGAATATGGTAACTCACAAAATTAATATAATTTAATTAATTTTAAGTGTGTGTTTCAAGTTTAATTTAATTTAATGTAATTTTTTTGTCATGAATGTAATGTTTGTTCTCTAGTAATGTAATATTTATGTTATTGCAATATGATATTTTAATTTATCGAATTTCGCCGATTTTACAGTATTATTGTCTTTAATCACATTAGTAAGTTTATTTAAATATAACAATTGTGGTAATTTTTGTTAATTAATATGATATTATTTTTTTAATTTATTAAAAAATTAATATAATAATAAGAAATATTTTTTTTAGTGTAATTTTTGGTGTTGTGGTTGGAGTAGAAATAATTTTTGACACCAAATTTGGTGATAGTGTAACACCAAATTTGGTGTCTCTTTGGAGATGCTCTTATGTTATTATGATCATTTTATTATATGGATATGGCGCAGGTTGTAATTGATTGTGAAGGGATTGGATCTGCCATAGCTGAGTGGATGGGGTTCGGTGAGCCTAAATATGTTGGGTATTGTAGTATTCGTGGGCTTGCATACTTTCCTAATGGTCAGCCATATCCACCCACAATCACCAACATTAATGGAAATGGTGTATAGTATCCTATCTCTTCTTCTAAAGTATACTGGAATATGACCTTTACTCTCCACTCTCCAGGTACGTACCTATATATATATCTTTTCGGTAACATGATGGTGTATAATGTTGTACCAAAAATATTTTTCGCATTAGGTCCTAAAATCACTGACCCGGAGGAATTGAGAAAGCAAGCGAGAGAGCAAGTGCAAGGGTGGCCTCAAGCCGAGATACTTCTACACATTGTAGATCATACTCTAGATGACACTATCATCAGAGCACCCATGACTGACAGATATGGTTGTGGCCTGGGCTTAACCCATTGACTTATTCTGGAAGAGTTGTGGTGGTAGGTGACGCTTATCCAATGACTCCCAGTCTCCCAATATAGGACAAGGAGCTAGTGTTGCACTCGAAGACTCGGTTGTTTTGGGCAAAAAGCTTGTGCATGCATTGAAATCGGGATCATTGGTGGAAGAGGTGCTTTGATGTAGTACATGAGAGTGAAAGATGGCCCGTAGTGTTTCCTCTAGCCATAAAAGATGACACAGAGTGGTTGAGTGTTTCACAATGACCTAAGGGTTACCAAAAGAAATAAGCATTAAATTTCTACAAAACACTCAACCACTGCCAATTTTTGACTTGAAGACAAATGAACCTAAATATGCGAGAATGTAAGAGGGTTCTGCTATAAAGATGCAAATATTCAAAGTTCATTATTAAACATGTGAGTATTCAAGTTTCAGGTAAAAATTTTCCAGAGAAAATTCTGTACTTTGTCTTGTTTTGTCCTAAATTTTGATTATCTTAATAAGCCTTATTGATCCTATGCAATTTTTGTCCCTAAAATCTCAGAAGGCATGCGAACATTCAGAAAAATAAGTTTACAGAAGCAATGAGAAGGAAATACTAACCTTCTATACGAGGATTCTTTCTTGGGTTCGATAATCACCTTGAAAGGTTCTTCAACCTTTGAGAATTTGTCTTTGAAAATTGAAAATTCAAAACTTTGGAGAGTTTCTGAAGTTTGAAAAATTCTCAGAGAAGAAAGAATGAGAAATTGAGGAATGGGAGGAAAATGAAGTGGGATCGATTTGTATTTGAAGGGGTTAAATACAACATCCCTTATTTATTGGGATACAGACACGTGGCAGAAGTATGCCAAAGTTTTTTCAATCCGACGGTCCGCAACGAGCACGCCTACATATACCCCAAAGGGTTTTGATGACGTGGCATCTTGGGAAATTAAAAAAAAATATTACAACCATTTTTAAAACCCTCGACAAGACAATCAAAGGTCACCATCTTGTGACAATAACTCGCTTGCTTCTCTTTAACAATTTTCCTATATGACAGTTGTCAATTGCGAAATTCTAGGGGCATGTGTTATAGTGCGAATTTTTTGTCTAGAAACTCGAGAGCAGTCTCCTATAAAATTGACATGTGGATCCAATCCCCAAGGAAAGGACGACCTGTTAATTAACGACTCTCAAAGAGTTAGTCTCGCTTGATCTAAACTCACAAGATGATGTGACATTGACATGGTCTAGTCGCATACTATGCCTTGCACAATCAAAGACAAATATAGGACCGAAAGGATTTAATACAAGTCGTGTGTATAACGAAATATATGTGATGACTAGGTAGTCCCCTCCTACGACTAGTGAAGATCGCTTTTTTACATAAAGGTTGGTCCTAATGACTAATTGTATTTGATGACTCATCAAGGACTTGCATGTCCCACATTATCAACACGTGAGATGTCCGTTTATGCGATATATTAGAAATGCAGACATCCAAACAATAGGCTCATTAGCTATTTAGCAAATGCAAAGCACACCTAAAGCTACGAGCTTGTGCGAGGGTATGAATAGGCAACTCGTACTTGTCAAGTCGCATACGTTGCTACACTTAATACATGAACAGATTAAATTTATTCTTTAACATTTATCTTGATTTAATGCTGTCATTTATTGTGAAACGATTCTAAAACAGACCAGTTATTAAAACTAAAAGGACACTTATTTTCTATATAAAGGAGTGATCCAAATCAAATAGACTAAGCTGAAATCTTGGCAACAGTGAATTAAGCAAACCGAGATCTGACCGAACTACTATACTTTCTGTGTTCTTATTATTTCCAATTTTTGTCCAGTTTGTTAGTAGCTTGTTGAATACTCGCTACTCTAAATGAGTACTCGAACGTTTTATCCAAATTATTTAATAGTATTAAATACTCGCGCAAATTTTGATATTGTTTAAATTCTTCCAATAACACAGCAAACCAAGCACTAGTAGCATTAATCAATTTCTTTAAAGGTAATTAAAAGAAGGAGAAAACAAACAACCAAATTACTCATAATAAAAAAGTGGGTATCTAGAAAGTTGTTTGCACATGAAAGAAGTATTTTCGACTAAATAGACGAGTTTTAAAGTAATGAGTTTCTTTAAAACTATGGTTATTGGTTACAATATGAATCAATCAATCATTAATTTTATATATATATTAAATAAATGAGAAATGATAAAGGTCACTAGTGCTTTAACACTTTTTTATGTGTTAATATCGCTATTGGTCTAATTAAATATCGGGTCTCATATAATTTAATATAATAACTTATAGGGAGTATCGCTAGCCAATCGCAACACAACATGTCGAGAATGTGCTATGCACCACTAGTACTTAATAGCAATCCTCTAAATAAATGGGAGATTTTAGGCCTTTCGTAGTTTCAATCAAGTGGAAATTAATTAAAGTAGCTTCCACTAATAAGGTATAGTAATTATTAAAACCAAAATGGATTATGACACAGTTGCCTACCACAATACTTAATCTTTTTCATTTGTTTTATTGGATCAGTTTAAGGGTACAATTAAAAAAAAAATTAACAGATACCCGAATTTTAAACTCAAAAATCTAAAATTAAATTAATTTAGTTTTGGCTTTGTATTTTCCAATAATTTAAATTATATATAAAAATTAAAAAAAAATATATTATATAAGAGTTTAATGCCATCAACAAAGGATCTGGTAGGCCAAGTTTCTCTTTTTTATGATCTTATTGATGACATTTCTCTTTTATTATCCTCTTTTCCTAGAGTTTCAATTTGGTATGTGAAGCATGATGCTAATAAAGCAGCACATGACTTAACGAGATTCGCTCTTCGATTGGATAATATTTATTCTTGGTTGGGGAAAATTCCTTCTCCAATCCACTTTGTTATTGTTATGGATTCTATTCAATAATAATAATAGTGTTCTTCAAAAAAAAAAAAAAATATTATGGAGCTTTTTAACTTGTAATAATTTTGGGCTAGTTCATTAATCTTTTCAAGTTTATCCTATCTTATTCTTAATGATATTACCTATGGATGGTAATAAAAAAATTTAACTTCTATACTTAATTTTTTTATTTTATTAAAAAATTATTATATTTTTATATTATATGGGCTGCTAAAGAAAAAGAAAAAAAAAAAAATTTGAGACAAAAAAGAGTTTGATTGAAATATTTATTTTGTGGTAATTTTGTGGGCCAAATACAAATGGGCGTTTTGTATGAAAAATGAAAAAAATGGTATTTTTCTAAAAAATTAGGGCACTTTTAAGTACGAACTATAAGCACAGGAGGGTCAGTGCCGGCTCTTTAGGCCATTGAACTATAGAATGTGCAACACTATTAACCAACCTACAATAATGTTGGAAAAATTATTAATTACTTAACGATTAATGCTAGAATTACAAAAAATAGTTAATTTATACCACTACTTTTGAAATAAATTGTATGTATATGAAAAATTTTATAATCTAACTTCTAAAAATAGATATATCAATACATTTCTTTGCTACTTTGATATCATCTAAATAGTTATAATTTCATACTTTATAGTAATTTAAAATATTCTAGAAAAATTTAAAATAATTTCTTGTGCCAAAACAAAATTTAAACTAGTGTAATGTACTCGTGTTTATTTTATTTTATATACTTGTAAAATAAACTATGACAACGATCTATAATCTCGTAAACCAATTTAGTATAACAGTTTGAGGCGTTAAATAAATAGAAAGTTAAACATCGCGGTCATTACAAAAGATAAATAGAGGTATGCAGGATGAATCCATAACACCTATTAAATTTTAAGTGGAAGTCCATCTAGCTACGCTAACAAAGTTACAAACATAGAAAATAAAAGAAAAATCACAAGAAAGAAAATAAATAATGGGAGAGTTGATTAGATAAAGATATATAATTATTCTTACTAATTATATTAAATACTTTAGAGATATCATCATATCATATAAGAGAATAAATAAGAAAAAAAAAGTGTATTATTCAAAGAAAAAATATGTGTAAATGTGAGAATGTTTAACATTAGCTTTAGAGAGAGAGTGAGACTCACGCGTTTCTAAGCGCTTTGGTAAGGTGACAATGATAGATGATGTTGCGGAGAAAACTCAGTTTGAAAAATAATTTAGCATTTTTGACAGTAAGGGTAAAATGGTAAATAGAGAAAGAGACAAAACACGTGGCAAAGGGTCGAACCAGTTAGCAAGTCACCCCTTCGTTCCCGACGATTTGGGGGTGGGCTTTAAATACACGCACCATCTTCATCAACCCAACCTCTTTTTTATTTTCATTATTATTATTTCTTCTCTTTCTTTTTCCGGTGAAGATCTCAAATCTCGCTCTCTCAATTTTCTCCGGTGCCAATATTCAATTCAATCCATCCTCAATTCCACTCATTTATTTGATCTCTTCTTCTTCTTTTTCATCACAGCCATGAATCCCGAATAGTAAGCTCTATTTTATCACATCTTTTTCCTTTCTTTTTTATTTTGGTTTGTGATCTTAGGGCCATGGAGTTATCTATCTTTTATGTTTATTTTTTTCTTATCGAATTTGGTTAGATCTGCTATGATTTCGTTATGTATTTTAATTTTGTTTTTGTTTTTTTAATTTATGTATTATCTGAAAAACGTTAACTGTTTGTGCTTTCGATTTAGTGTAATTAGGCTATGATTCTTTGATATATTGTTTGGATTGAAAAGTTACTTTTAACTTAGGTTGTGGATTAAGATCTATTTGCTTTCGGTTTAGATCCGTTGACCGGTTTTGGGTCAAAATTAGGGTAACAAATTTCTGGATGAGAATCAGAATTTTGATAAAATTCGGTGGAACAATTATTATATATGTCTGTTAATTGGAAGAATCTGGTTCAAATCTTCAAAGCGTAAAAGATTTACGAAGTTTAGATACTTACTTTAGGGGAATTGCTTCGGATGATTGCCCGAATTGGTATGTTGTTTTTTAGAATTTGGGGATAAGTATTTTAGATTACTTTAGCTCCCTTATTTGCGATGCTCTGGACGAAGTCACCTATGGGTTATGGAACTTAAGCTGTTTGTGGTGCTTAACCACTGCGAAATCATTTGTCAGATTTAATGATCATTAGTTGTGGACCTTTTGACGTAAAATTCTTATTTCTTACCTCTGGTGATCTCATACATGCAGTGACTATCTGTTTAAGCTTTTGCTTATTGGAGATTCTGGTGTCGGTAAATCATGTCTACTTCTGAGGTTTGCTGTAAGTTTCTTTGCCTTTTCTCTTTTGGGATATAAAACTTATTTGTGTTGCATTTAAAAAGGAGATATATTTGGCAAATGCTCCGTGATGGTCGAACATGTGCTAAGCTATTTGTTTGAAGTTAGTATAGTTCACGGTCATTTGGTTTTTGCGTTGTTGATGAACGTCTGGTGTTCTTATAAATATTATATGGAAGATCATTCAGTATAGTTCTTATCTGACTTTCATGTTTTGGCATTATAGGATGATTCATACCTGGACAGCTACATCAGCACTATTGGGGTTGATTTTGTAAGTTGTTATTTCTGTACAATACTATGTTACATATCTAATACTAATATCTTTAATATAGGCGTCTCTAACCTCTCTATTTCTTTTTCCTTTCCTAGAAAATCAGAACTGTGGAACAGGATGGGAAGACCATTAAACTTCAAATTGTAAGTAAACGAATTTCCTCATTGCGTGTTGCTTTTATGATCATGATGCTATTATCTATCTCACTGCATTTGCCTGATGTTTAAAGCTTGTCAAATGTTTTAAAGAATAATATATCTGTTACTTTTGTTGTAATGTAATCACATTCCTTCATCCAATATTCTTTTATGAATTTGTGATGCATTTCTCTGTTGCGATTGCTAATTGTCATTCCTGCCGTTTGGATATGCAGTGGGACACTGCTGGCCAAGAACGTTTCAGGACAATCACCAGCAGTTACTACCGTGGGGCTCATGGCATTATTGTAAGTACATTATTTCTCTTTTTGTTATTTTGTGTGTGCCTTTCTAGATATGGCCCATGTTGGTATTCCCCTGTACAACTTTATTTTATGTTAATTGGCTGCTTTTGTTCAGGTTGTCTATGATGTCACAGACCAAGAGAGCTTCAATAATGTCAAGCAATGGTTGAATGAAATTGATCGCTACGCAAGTGAAAATGTGAACAAGCTTCTAGTTGGAAACAAGAGCGATCTTACAGCAAACAAAGTAGTATCCTATGAGACTGCTAAGGTAAATCTAAATAAGATTTTGTTATATTATGCTGTGAGTGGTGGTCGAGAACAGACATTGACCATTTAATCATTGTTCAGGCATTCGCTGATGAAATTGGAATCCCATTCATGGAAACTAGTGCCAAGAATGCAACAAATGTAGAGCAAGCTTTCATGGCCATGGCTGCTGAAATTAAGAACAGGTAATCATGATTGATATTTTGCCTTTTGTCCCATTTTCTTTTTCTCTTCCAACTCAACTGTTCTTACATATCATTATCATACAGGATGGCTAGCCAGCCCGTTAACAATGCGAGGCCACCAACGGTCCAGATCCGAGGACAGCCCGTGAACCAGAAGTCCGGTTGCTGCTCGTCTTAAATGGAAATAGTGGTGGTGGTGGTGGTGGGAATGATGTTAATTCGTGTTTCCATGGCATGTAAAACTAGTTCCTTATCTTAAATGCTTTGATATAAAAGATAATTGTCTCTCATGATTTCTCTTTTTTTTACTTCTTTTCCTTTCTCAGTTGTCAGTACTTTGTTAAATCTACCATTCTTTTCAATGTATTTTGATTTTGGTAAAACATTTCTGTACAAATTGGTGGATAGCAGTATTTGCCCCCCTCTCTTATTATGCTCCTATTATTTGTCACATTTTATCCAAATCAGTGTTCTAATTTACATTTGTCTTTACTTGCCTAATTTCGAATTGTTTCATTAAATAAATCGATCTAATCTATAATATTATTAGTATCTCCCAATAGTTATCTATCCAAAGGCACTATGGATCCGATTCGTATAATTAAGGAGTGTTGTTAATAGTATTGTGTTTCGTGTACGTCAGGATTGAGCTATTTATTTTAAAGTAAACTATTATTTATGATTGATTTAAAATTTATATATTATTTTTTAAAAAAAATACTTTTTTGTATTGCTTCTCATTAATCTTAAGTTGTTTTGAAAGATTATAGTATATATTAATTCATGTTGTAACTCGTAACTCGTAAGTTTCACATATGGTAATAATGCACAATAAAATTGGAACAATTAAAATATAGTTATATATCATTACATCATTCGTAGACATTCTATTCACACAGTTAATTAACAATATAATATGCTACTTACAATAAAAAAATTGATTAGAGTTAAAAATTAGTTCTTTGGGTCAGGGTCATTAGGTTTCTCAAAAAATAAAAATTCTTAAAACAAACTGGGGGCAATAAAAAAATGGGTACCAAAATGGGCGCAATAAAAAAATGTTCAAGAACTCTTAAGCTATATTCTTTTTTATATATACTAGATATTTGTTACGTGCCAATTTTATTTTAAGTGCCGTTTGGTAATATTTTTATTTTTTTAATTTTTTAATCAAAAAATGAAAGTAAAATTTTTGTTTTTAAAAAATTTATTTTTGAAAAACAAAAATGTGTTCTGTAACTACTTTTGTTTTTCAATTTTAAAAACAGAAAACAAAAGTGTGTTCTGTAAAGTTCATTTTTATTTTTATTTTTTGATTTTATTTAAGTCGGGTCTATATCCGGGGTCGGATTCGGGTTCAAGTCAAAAGTCGGGTTCAGCGCCAGGGCCGTGGGGAGGGGTTTTGGGTTAGGATCTGGTCGTAATCCAAAAGATTGATTAAGAAAAAAAAAACTGTTTAAAAAAATATTAAAAGTGATTTTTGTTGTTTTTAAAATTTTGATTGTAATTATAAAATTGAAAAGTAAAAACAGTTTTATAGAACATGTTTTTGAAAAATATTTTCACTTTTCTACTTTTAAAAACAGAAAACTGATTAAAAAAGTGTTATCAAACGCCACCTTAGTTTTTAGTTTTTTTTAATATCATAATTTTAAAATTAATAATATTTAATGTAGTGATAATCATTGAAATTTGAAAACATAATATTGATTTAAATAAAAACAAAAAAATACTATTATACTTTGTAATAGTAATTTAAAAAAAATTATTATTCGTCAAATTTATCTTCGCAATTAATGAAAATGTTCATTTGGTTAAACTATCAAAACATTCAAATTTAATTTAAAATAATATTTAAAATTTAACTAATTCTAAAGATCAAAATTTGAAAATAAATTTTAATAAAAAAATAAACAATATAAACAAATTTATTATTAATTGCAACTGGATTAATTATATTTAGGTTTAACTAACTACATAGATGCTAACCCTTTGTTATTTTTTTTTATTTAAAAAAAAGTCACCCAATAATTTTTCATAAATTAAGAATTCTATTATATAGCTACATATCTTTATATATTAAAAGTGCCTATCTAACGGCAATTCTTGGTTTAACAGAATATACTTTACAAATAAAAGAATATTCTGTTAAATTTAACCCCAAAACCATCTACCATTTTCTTTTAACGCCGTTACCATCCCATTCTTCACAGATTCTTTTCAAATGGCCCTAAAGCTAGCCAGAATCTCACTCTAAATCCCAATCTCAATCCCAAACAACTTTTACCCATTCCACATCAATTGATATACCCTTTCAACACTCCCTACATCAGAGTTTCCAATCGCAGAATTTTGAAGATTTTGATCGGAGGTGAAAATTCCCTGACGATTCATGAGATCGATGTAGTATGTATTGTCGAAGATGTTAGGTGTTCGAAGATCTTGGAAGGTGAAGGCGTCGAAGTCTTTGGTTGGGCATATGGATTTGAGATTCTTAGTGAAAGTTTGGTCCATGATTCGGTCTTGGGGGTAGAGACGGTTGTCGAAGGATCCGCATTGGGAAATTCTGATGGTGTGGCCGCCTGAGAGGGCGACGACATCTGTGGGGTCGAGGTTTTGGTTGTCGGCGAGCTATTTGAGAATGGCTTTGGTTTTCAGTCAAAGAACGAGCTTTCCTTGCAAGAACGATTTAGGTTTTCAGTCGCTATTTGCCAATCGAGATTTCTCTGGCCCAGACTTTTCTTCTCCAATAATATTGCGATTTTTCAAACAAAAACAAATGCACAATGCCACTTTGTGAAAGAGCACCCCTAAAATTGAGCTTTCCCTCATGATTAGAAGCTGTGTTGTTACCAGCAATTCCACAAAATCAAGAAGCCAATACCCAAAAAGTTCTTATCGCTAAGCATTTAATCAACAGGCTCTCTTTTTTTTCTTCAAAAAATAATAATCAATGGAATACGGGTTTTGGCTTATTAGTCCTTATTCAAAATAGTTTGTCTTTGATATTTAATTTCGTAATTATTATTTTTCCCCTTTTAATTGCAGGATAAAAGATTTATTACTTCCTTATTTGTATGCGTAATGTTCTTGAAAGTCTGTAAATTCCACCAAGATGATCAGGTTTGGAACTTAATCTACTTCATAAAAGCATGGAATATTAGCAATGGGGTATGAACTTAATTGAAATAATATATTTTGTAGGTATGTTATAGGTGGAAAATTGACATTAGAAGAGTTGTATAGGTAGTTAGAATTACAGGTTTTAGAGTTATCGAGTATGTTCATCATTTATTCCTTGCTAGATAAACAAATAATGAGACCTTATTTTTATTGCTTAATTCAATGATTATATCATCATGTATAGAATATTGTTTTGAAATGTTCATAAGAAATT
Organism: Cannabis sativa; assembly: GCF_029168945.1. Taxonomy (NCBI): domain Eukaryota; kingdom Viridiplantae; phylum Streptophyta; class Magnoliopsida; order Rosales; family Cannabaceae; genus Cannabis; species Cannabis sativa. The sequence goes on along the minus strand of NC_083605.1, from coordinate 70,219,488 downwards.
TTCATCAGACAATATTGTATTGCAGGAAGTTGGTGAAAAGACTGTAGAGTTGAAACCAAATTCTCTCTTTGAACCCAATAAGAAGTAACATCTTCACTATTTTATTGAGTTGTTTACTTGTTAATTCTTCTAGCAATTAAGACCATTTGAATATATGATACCTATTTTTAGGTAGGAGCGTTTTAGACCCACGTATCAACTATTACAAACTTCGCTAAGATTTATTTTTCTTCCTTTTCTAGAAAGACATCATTTTTGTTTATACTTTCAAACTATTTGATTGCACAATATGAATTGTTCATGTAAACGAAGAACCAAAACCACCAACGTTTACTTGGTTTTTTAAAAGTGAAATAAATCTAATCTTATATTGATTGATGTATTTATAATTTTTATCACTAAAGCTTGTATTTTGTCATAATAGGTGTGACAACCCTCCCAACGCTCCCTTAGAATCAAATACTATTAATTAAACTAGATTATCATACTGATTGCAGATGTGTGCAAGAGCAGGATCTCCTACCGATGAAACTCTCGTAGATCTGTGCGAGAGCATGGCCTCCTAATGATGAATTATCGCTACTGATTGCATCTTTGAGTACAATGAGGCACAAGAAATATATAAGAACAATGAAATTACTGATTTGGTAAAGCAATTGAAACCAACTCAGGTATATATAAGAAATATGGTACTACTTACTACTTTTAAATGAATATATTGCTTACTAATTACTATCTTGATTTTGTTTTTATACTCTTTGTTGTTTATTTTATTATGCTCTTGTTCCCGAATTTAAAACTCGGGAATCGAACAGAGCTCAACATGTAGATTTTCACATGAATTTGGCTCCATTTCGTTTTCTTATTGTTATTAGATAATTTATTTGAAAAAGCTTCATGGTGTTGTTTATTCTTGGAGCTGTATTGGAACTCTTTTTTAACTTCTTGTTTGTGGTTATTACATATCGATTAAACATAAATATGTTTGTCTTCCTTGTATAGCAAGGTTTAAAATTTCCAGTGATTGGTTTCTTCATTTCAAAAATTTTGGTTATGTTCAAGAGAAGATAGTATAGATTTGAATTATTATATATTTAGGAAAACAACAAGTTATGCAATTTGATGCTGAATCATGCTTTTCAACTTTTTTTTCGTTAAATATTGAAATAACATAGACTAAAGTCATGGTGGAGCCCGATCGTTTATTTATTTGTATTGGAGTAGTGTAGTTTCATTCTTGTTTACATTGCATTGGGTATTGAACTGTTTGGTGACTGAGTAGGGTCAAACCAGTCACATGTATTTTAATTTTTAAGCCCATATGAATTTAATATATGTAATCACTATATCTTGACTACATTACACATTGTATTTATTTATATGTAATGTATATATTGGTGCATACAGTGGTATTCTTACATTGTACAAGAGTTAAAGTGGTACATTTATTGGTGGAAAATCATATTTCCTCTGGCCTTTAGCCTTTTATTGTGTACAGAATATACATAATTTCACTGTTTAGAGTACAATATGCCTCTAAACAGTAATGCCCATACTCTTTTCTCATTCTTCTACTGATTTAATTTCACTACTATATGTATTATCATTGGTTTGCGGCACTTGTTGTTGTTGTTGTAGTTGTGATAGAGGAAGGCTTGGTATATAGCAACCTACGCCACCACTACTAGGAATACATGCATAGTCTTGTTTAGTTAGTGTAGTTGCATTTTAATCATCATCATCTAGAGTAATGCCAATACTTTTTTTCCATTCTTCTACTAATTCATTTAGACTATTATATGCATTATCATTAGTTTGCGGCACTTGATGTTGTTGTGGTTGTGATAGAGTATGCTTCAAGATGTTGTTGTGGTTGTGATAGAGTATGCTTCATCCTTATTGTGTTTGTTATTGGTTTCATCACATTGATCCAACAACATCAATGGTAGAAATTCTTGTAATCTTCCTTCTCTTTGCAATATGTTGATATATTGTGCTTCTTAATTAAATATCATTAATTTTTTATAATTAATATAATATTAATTTGTTTAACATATATAGTTTTTTTTTTTCTTTTCAGAAAGCGTCCTATTGGATTGAAGCTGAAATCATATTTAATAACATCAACCAAGATTTTTATTACATGTCGTGTGATTTATGTAATAAGAAACTTATGTTCTACAACGACAATGAAGAAACAGATTGTGAGAATCCAAAATGCAGAAAAAGATGTCTTCCCACACCACGGTAAACACATCATCACTAAATTAATATATGAACTTATTTGATATTCATATTAATCGTTATATATTTTGTATAAATTATTAGTGCAAAAGGACCTATGTACAACTCGACGATGGTACCGAGTTGTTAGATGCTGTGATGTTCGAAGATGTTGCAAAAACATATTCTCATGTATTGCAGTTCAATTAAAGTCATATTCAAACGAGATAAATATAAAAAAATAAATATATAAAATTTATACCTTTTCATAAATAGAAAAGTATTAAATCTTATTACTAATTATTTTTACAGAAACATAGGTTGTTTGTCCAAAAAACTACAGAGAAATTATCGGTCAAAAAATGGAGAGTTCAGTTGTATGTAGATCCAAAACGAATGATGAGTTCAAAGTACAATCAATACACCATTCAAGCAGCTGAACCAATAGAAGATTAGGGAAAAGTTTCACTATACTCTTTTTAGTTTTTCAAATAATATTCCATATATTAAGACTTTTTTAATATTTTTTCTTCTATTTTAAGATCGAACATTTTCTTTAATTTTAGTTACATAATGTTTGTTTTAAATTTTGCAGAACTTATATCTTATTCCTTTAAATTTTCTATAAGTAAATAACAAGTATTATTTTGTTATGACTTTAATATATCCAATTATATTTTACTAACCAAATATGATAGCACACATATTACTTTAATAAAATAAATCATTCGCATGATCATATATCTAAATAAAACAACAAAGAGCTAAAATCTAAAAAAAATTAATATTTACGTGCCTCGGCACGTAATTTCTAACTAGTATAGATATAAATATAGATATATTGTCAATTAACAATATATATAAATAAATGGACACCACTTTGTCCCTATCGGTAGAGATTTACGTTTTTGGTATTTTAAAAAATTATATATTTTTTTTCATATGATGATCTATTTATTTATTTTTTTTTTAAAAAAAAGAAATTAAATAATTTATATATAAATCATTCTATTTTTAAAAAATTTCTAAAACATGTAGAATATCTACTATAATATATATATTTAAATATATATATGAAAATTTTAGTTATAATATTTTTAAACTCTAAATTTGGAAACATCGAAATGAGCTTGTATGGTCCGATAAGTTTCCTACTGTTGCGAGTGTTGCTCACTTAGCTCAAGCTTTACTCGCGGATTGGACTCGGGCTCAAGATTCAACATTTAATCCTACAGCTGCATTCATTACTAATGTCGATGGTGCTGAAACTTGGTCCAAACCAGTTGAAAACACCTTGAAGATTAATATAGATGCTGCTATTTTTTCAGGAACTGCAACTTATAGCTTTGCAAGGGTGATTAGGGATGAAACTGGCGCATTGGTTGAAGCTTTTACCTGCTGTCAGTCAGGGGTGTTGCAACCCGAAATGGTGGAAGCTTTGGGTGTTAAGGAGGAGGCACTGAGTTGGGTTAAACAGAAAGATTAGAGGAAGATTGTCATTGAAACTGGTAGTCTTACTGTGGTGCAAGCGTTACGTAGCTCTATTCCTATGGTTTCATACTTTGGGAGTATTATTTCTGATTGTAAGATGTTGTTAAATGACTTGCGAGATGTTTATGTCAATTTTATTAGACGTTCTACAAATAGTGTTGCTCATTTCTTAGCTCGAGCATCCTATTTAGTTGCTGATCGTGTTATCAGGAGTAGTGATGTTACTCCAGATTTTAATCATGTAATCACTATGTATTGCAATTAATAAAGATAATGAATTTTTTCATAAAAAAAAATAGAGATACACAGTAGAATTTTTCTATATAAATATATATTATACAATCTTGTCTTCTTGTAATATAAAGTTGAGAAACTTACAAAAATATGGAATTTGAGTACATTTTTATAAAAATACTGTTACACAGAATTTTTTTCAAAAATACTGTGGTTTTATAAAACAACAGTGACAGAATCACTAAAAACAACAATGGAACAACTAAAAAACAAGCGTATAGGCTATTCATCCGATCCTATCCGCACTTTTTTGGTCAAACAACATCCAATGCGCACTAAGTGCGTATTTCATTTTTTGGATCCAATCCAATCCGCATAATAGCTCAAATCTAATCCAATCCAATCCGCAAAAGTGCGGATTGGATCGGTTACTTTAGATTGGTTACTTTTTAATATTAAATTATTTAATATTTATGAAAAAATATATTTTTTTTTTCACATATCTAGCAACAAAATAAAACAAATTATAGTTATTTTATGTCTCTAACAACACATTAAATAAATAAAATAACAAATAACAAATTCAAAGGAAGAAAAAAAAAATATATTTATAAAAAAAAATATTTAATATTATTTTAAATTGTATGTAGAAAAAAATATATAAGAATAGAATATACATTTTATCTATTAAGTTTTGTAATATAATTGTATTATATATATTAGACTTTTAAATTACTATCTTCTTTATATTAAAATGTTATTTGTATATATATTTTTTTTAATTTTGTTATAAATATGTGTGGATTGGATTGGATCGGTTACTTTTACATGTCAATTAACATCCAATTCGTACAAGTGCGGATTTTGAATTTTCCAATCCAATCCAATCCGCACAAGTGCGGATATCCGCACTTTGCGGATTGGATTGGATTGAATCGTGCGGATTGGACTGGATCGGCTATTTTATGAACACCCCTAAGAACAAGAGTAAAAATTTAACGCAGTACACAGTATAAAACTTACATATTATTTTTTTAAAAAAATACAAAATATTTTCTAAAAAAAATCCTCCCCACAGTAAAAAAGTAAAAAAAAAATAAAATTTTCAGGTATAAATAATCCTAAAAAATTTGTCAAATAATTTTAGCCCAATCTGAATCTGGTACAAATTTGTATTGAGAAACCCAACTTGCTATATTCTTCAATTCGGTAGTCCAAGTCAATCAAGCCGACGTCCCTTAATCTTCACAACACTTCTACCATTGCATCTCTCATTCACTATTTTTATCTTTTTTCTTTTTTCTTTTTAATAGTTAACGGATTTGGTTAGTGCCAAATTATTGAAATTTCGTTAGAGGTAATTGTAATTCATCTAAATTTCCAATATTCAATGTATCAAAATTTGCTTGGTCAATTCATCCACGACATTAATAGTGAATTTTACCCTCTTGGCCAATAGTATAACATCATGCTATTTGATATGAGGTCATTTTTGCATGAGGAATGTTGTCTTTAATATTATCATATTTGCTATGAGTATGTTTTTGTTTTTTTATGTCTAAAAATGCTAATTGAGTATAAAATTAGTTTACTCCGTGAGAAAGTAATTTAAAATCCTACCAAGACCTTTTCAGAGATATTTTACACAATAATCTTGTTTGATAAATTTTTGAAAACTATCTCCAAAATGAGTTTATAAAAAAGTCTATTTTCACCCATGAATTAATCAATAAATATAATGAGGCCTTGCTTTTGTTGCAGAGTTGGTTGCTGCGTGGTTGTGCAGTGGTTGCATCAGACAAAGGTTTCAATAAGACGATGGTTGCATAGTGGTTGCTAGGTGGTTGGCCGAAGGTTGCATCAGACGAAGGTTTCAATCAAACGAAAATTTTTGGGTGGTTGGCTAAAGGTTGCATCAGACGAAAGTTTCAATCAGACGAAATAACTATTAGCAAAATGTTTAGGCAACTGTAATGCAACTATTGTGAAACATTAAAAATTAGAACATTGTTTCCTCGTACGTAACTCTATCTAAATGTCTTTTAATGATTTAATATGAATAAATTCACCATTAAAAATTTAGAAAACAACAAAAATACACCAGGATAAATATTTTACTATAGTATTGATGTATTTTTTTTTAATTATACTTTGAGTTGGATTGTTTGGGAACTCCAGTTCAACTTTTTGAGATCTCTCTTTCATGGATCTAAAAATTGAAGTCAGGACATTAGTTTTATGTAAATTAAACTGGATTTCCAGTTGAATTTTAATTTCATAGTAGTTTTTCTACACTTTTTTTTATGAATTCGAAGTAGCCCCTGTTTCGATTGATTCTGGTCGTTTTCTATGGTGAAATCGCTGGAATTATGGTGGTTCTCTTTCTGATTGAATTTTTCGTTTCGGTTGTGTTGGGTTGCTGCGTAGTTGCACCATGGTTGCGCGATAGTTGCCGAGGAAACATAGATCCTGGGTTGAAGGTGTGTGTAAGTAGTATTTGTGTAATTTTTTTTTATTTAAGCTGTATATTTGTTTATTTGGCCAGTTGGAAGTATTTTTGTAATATTGTTATTTTTTTTTTTTTGTTAAAATTGAAAAAAACCCATTCCTAAATGAGTCTCTATAACTAGTTCTAGGTAAATTGGTAATCTTGATAGTATCAACAAAACATTATTCAGTTAAAATTTAGATGAATCAGTAATCACCAATATCCACTACAAGAGCAAACCCCATTCTTGAAATGGTGAAATCGAGTAGTATCTCTAACAATGATTTCCCGTTTTTCTAAGGCTGAGATGAACATGGTGGCCCGGTGACAATCCCCACAGACTCTCAAGTTCTTAAATACTCGAATTGGAATCCCTTCGGGCAATCTGAGGAGGCCGAAAGCAATTGCTAGCTTTTCGCTGTGCCACAACAGAAGCTGCTCTTTTTGCTTCTTTCCCACATCATGTAGTGCAAATTCAAGATCAGGAACATAGCCTGCAAACCTCATTTTCTTATCCAATTCGACTAGTTTTTTGTGTATACAGGCAAGTTCAGGATGAACCCTGTCTCCTGATCTGAACTCGTGAATCTCACCTTTCACCTCAATCCAACTATACCCGGGTGTCTTAACTACATTATTTTCTTTCATCGATCGCCAAACTTTTGAAACACAATCCCATCTTTTTGTCACAGCATAAACATTAGCGAGTTGAACGTAGCCAGCTGCGCTTGATGGATCAAGAGAAAGGAGGTTTTTCGCAGCATACTCTGCCAGTTCTAAGTTCTTGTGGATCCTACAAGCACCCAAAAGGGTCCCGAAAATGGCTAGGTGGGGTTTGAATGGCATTTTCTTTATCAAATCCACAGCTTCAATGAGCCTACCAGCTCTCCCAAGGAGATCAACCATGCAAGTATAGTGCTCTGGCTTAAGTTCAACTCCATAGTCCCTAATCATTGTGTCAAAATATTGCATACCGATATCAACTAATCCCGAATGGTTGCAAGCTGATAAGACAGCTACAAAAGTGATCCAATCTGGCTTTGCTCCTTCTCTTTTCATTTCATTGAACAGATTAAGAGCTTCATGACCTGCTCCATGTTGAGCATAACCAGTAATCATTGCATTCCATGAAACAACATCTTTTCTAGGAATTTCATGAAACAATTTCAAAGCATCCTTCAAATCTCCACATTTACAATACATGCTGATTAATGAAGTCCCTGCAGTTGTGTCATCATACAACAGAGATTTATAAATCAACTGGTGTACTTGCTTTCCCATCTGCAGGGTCGATAGGTTACTGCAAGCCAATAGAACACTACTCAAAGTCGATGAATTCGACTTAATACCGGATTGAATCATTGCCCGAAAAAGCTTCAAACTTTCCTCTGCTCGACCATTTTCAACATAACCCGAGATCATAGTATTCCAGCTCACTACATTCTTCACAGGCATATGATGAAACATTTTCTCTGCTAATTCAATCTTCCCAAACTTCATATAACCAGTAACCATGGCAGTCCAAGCCACAACGCTCTTAACAGGTGCTAACTCAAAAAACTCAATTGCAGAGTCCAAATCCCCAAACTCCACGTACCCTGAAATCATAGCACTCCAAGAAACACTGTTCTGCTCTGGCATTTCAAGAAACAATTCACGAGCCCTCTCCATCTTCCCATTTCGGATAAAACCCGATATCATCGTATTCCAAGACGCAGAATCCCTGAAAGGCATCTTGTTAAAGAACCCCATGGCGGATTCAACGCCAGAATTGTGCAGATAACAAGCCAACATAGTGTTATACGAAACAGTATCCGGTTCAGGAATTCTATCAAACAGTTCATGGGCTTCTTTCATTTTCCCAGGCTTCTTCGCAAATCCAGATAAGATTGAATTCCAAGTAACTGTAGTCCTCACGGGCATTCTCTCAAACACATTAAGAGCAGAACCCAAATCCCCGAATCGAATATAATTCGTGATTAACTTATTTGACGAGACTACATCACCAGAACCAAAATGAGCCAACGATGGAGATTGATTCAACTGAACGGTTGTGATTTTCTTGTTCACGTAATTGGGGTAAACCAGTTGGGTTGGAAAACTGGCACCTCCACCATTCTTTACTTTGAAATAAGTGGAGAGAAAATGGATTTGATGTTTGGGTTGAGAGAAAATATTGAACGATGCTAAGAAAGGTAATTGGGTTTTGTTATTTGTTCTAAGATAGTTCATTTATCATGATTTCTGGGAGGAAGAAGAAGAAGAAGCTTCAACAAACAGTTTTAATGGTAGCAAAGACACCCGACTAAAGAAGCGTTACAGATGACATCAAAATGGTACGTTTTATCTTATCTCCACAGTGTATAATCCAGTCGCCATATCTGTTTGTGGAAATTAATGAAGTATTTGAACATAGGAACGGAAAAGAAACTGTAAGGAATCCCATCGTTGGAAGGAGTGGATGAATTCGCCATTTGTAACCAGTTGGTTGAGAAGAATGTGGGAATAAAATAAAATAAAAAACGTGACAGGGGTAAAAATGACCTTACAATGAAAAATCAAAATTAATAATTCAAAGCAATGCCAATCAACCGACAAAATCCAACGGCCCATATTAATCCTACTCCTAATAGAATCTAAAATTATATTAAATAGCCGCCGTTTAAGTGCTTCATATCGTTTTTCTTCTCACCCTTTTCCTCTTTCCTTAGCTGATTTAATTCATTTGATCACCCTAATTTCGAAACTTCTAAAGCTCAAATTGTTCTTAAACTTTGTTAAAAACCCAAAATTAATCATTTCTTTTGAGTGATTAATTATGACTTCTCCACAAGTAATTGGTGATCCTCATTACCATATATCACCTCATAGACATAGTTATACAAACCAACCTAACACAATAGAAGAAGAGCCACACATAATGTTTGTTTCTTTACCATTAACTTAAATGTTAAATTTATTCTTGCTCCACACCCATCTACTATGGAAGTCGAAGATGAAGAATCTTTATTCGATGATGACACGGGAAATTCAATTGCTTTTTTAGAAAATATTGGACGAATTTCGTATGAGACTTTGATGAAGAGCGATGTTACTGAAGCCCTAGCATTATTGATTGCGGTAGAAGAATGATGAACAATTATGACAATAATTTGAATGAAGAAGTCGGTGTTAATGTTTCCATTGAAGTTTTTGTTGATGAACTACCTCAACTTGATTGGGATGATGATGACGATGACGACGATGATGAGGACTATGATATGAATGATGTTCCTATTCGTTTTGTGGCGGCAAGTGAGGAGTCAATCGAGAAATTTGAAAAAGTTTGGGTTAAAGATAATCCAATTTTTTGTTCGATTTGTTTGGAGAATGTTTCTGTTGGTTTGGAAGTTGCGAAGTTACCATGCGAGTGGCTACAAGTTAGTAAATTTTGTCCAAATTGTAGAGTTGAGATAGTTTAATAATCATGTAGTGTACTTAACAAATTTTTACTCATATATATAAGCTATGTTTGGACCATTTTTCTTATATATAAAGTGTATTATATAGACATCTTGAAGGAATTCATTAATAAAGTTTTATGTTTTATGATCCGTTTTGTTCAGTGAGTATATTATTTTTTATTTTGGTGGTTACTTCAAAAACTAATTACGATATTCATGATTTTATAGAATTACTTTGTTGTAATTGTTTTTTCTTGTAACATCATAGAAAAGAAATCCAATTTAAGTAACTATTCAATTCTTATTATGTTATGTATATTTTGATCATTAGTTAATGGATGGAAAATATAGAATTTGTTCAGATTGTATTCCTCGCCTATACATTTTGTTCTTGTAAATGATCTCTCATATTAATTTATAACAATAATTTTTATTCTCAAAAAAAAAAAATTGCTATTTATATGTATTTTTATTTTCACTTTTACGTTTATTTTTATAAAAATTATTTTTATTTTAAAGTTATATTATTTCTATTTTATAAAAGTTGTTTCCATTTCAAGTTCTATTGTTTCTATTTTAAAATTATATTATTTTTTTTACATGTATTATTTTTATTTTTATAAACGAATAAAAAATTAATAATAAAAGTATAAGTGAAAAATTCTTTCATGGATGAATTTCAATGCGTTTATAAGAAGTTTTCATAAAAAAAAAATAAACCAATAATCAATAATTATGAAAAAAAAAATAGTACGATATTATTTAAAGGTAATTTATATATAAAATTTTTCATTAAAAAAATCATTAATTATTAATTGATAGTTTCAAATTATTAAATTAATTGAAATATAATGTTGGCATTTAGTAGTATATATTAATGTTCAAATTTGAACCACTTGAGGCTAGCTCAAGTGACCATAGGTGGGTGTGTGTGCTGGAGGTCGTGGGTTCGAATCCCAAGTAAAATATAGTTGTAATATATAAACGCTTAAATAAAAAAAAATGTTCAAATTTGAATTTAATGTATCACACATATTATTAAACAAATAAAAAATGTATACTGTTAAAATGTAGACCTTAAATATTGTGAGGCCTTAAGCAATTGCCTCAAATTACCTTATGGTTAAGTCAATTCTGTGTACTAGTATCAATTATATCACTTTGACATAGATGATTAAAAAGTCATTGCACTATATCTGCACTACAAGAAAGATTAAACAACTCTCAACGCATAGACCACTTCGAGTCTTTTTTAGTATCTTATTTAAAAAGTTTTTGTAGGAAATCACAGCTGGCAATCCGAAATGCTTAGATTGTCCCTACACCCAACACCCCAACAGTCACAAATTAAGGGCAAAACCGACTTTTGGTTTTATGCGGATCTCAAGGGAATATTCCCTTTTTAAATCAGATCTGATTTGTTCAAAACCCTACAACCATTTATTTCAATATAAATGCTTTCTTTTCTTTGATTGAAAAAACCCTAGCACAAACATAACACAGTCGGCCTCCTATTCTCCTCTCCTTCTTCTATTTTCTTTGAACAGCAGACTTTTCTTTGAACAGCAGACCAAACCTAGCCAAGCCTCTTCTCCTTCCTTCCTTCTCCCTTGCTGAAAAACGCAGCAGGTTTTCTTCTTGCTGCAGCCGACACCAGTCCAGCCCCCCTTTCTTCTTCTAACCTTCTTCTTCGAGCAATAGCAGTAGGTTCAATGGCCGAACCTACTGCTCCTTCACACCTGCAACACAAACAAACCGAGAGAGTGAGAGAGAGAAACAGTAGCAACAAAGATCTAAAATGATCTTTGTTGGTTTAGAAGATAGAAACCCGAAAAACACTACAGAAAATAAAGGGGAACACAACAAAATTTGATTTCGGAGTTCCCCTTGAAATCAAGAGTACATCTCTGTCAAGCTTCCCTCAAAGACGCTTGATTCTTTACTATGATTGTCAAAACCGGTTACAAGTTCATGGAGATTCCGTGCAACAAAACCCAGCAGGTAATCTCTTTCTCTTCACTTTATTTCTCTTAGTTTTCTTTACAATATCTTGTTGGGTTTTATGCCCTAAATAAAACTCATTTCATATAATCAGATTTACTTATTAATAAAGATCAGAAATAACATTTTATGTTGCATGGTTCACATGATTTATTTCATGATTATATGTATATAATGTATGAATTCTTTTTAAGTCCAGAACATATGAGTTGGTTAAAGATTATAGTGTTGTCAGCACAGTGGAATATAATCTTTATTATACGTTCAAAAGTTGATTCCCTGATTTGTCAGAACACTGGATTTAGACTGACATGGTATAATCAGCGATAGGTATTCTTACACCTTGGAAAAGTGTTATGTTCTTTCCAGGACATTGGCAAAGTTTACCAGTATCGGATGTATGGAGTATACATCGGAAGGGACCGATATTGAACTTTGAATTAGATGTTGAAATTTACCGTAATATCTATTCAATTCAATATCACATGTTGATCCTAGATCACATGATCGAAATCCTGATATGGTTAGGCTCAATTTCAAGAGTGTTATTCGTGTTCTTTGATTTGTTAGTTAAGCCTAGTTTTGTATCAGGGTGATACGTACATTTTGGGAACACGGTAATGCAATTGAGTGGGGGAGCGCTAACATAAATATGGAATCTATAGCTTCTATTTGGCAAATAGAAGTAAAGGATGATTTCCTTCGAGCTTAACCAAACGAAGATAAATGGTGGAGATCTCATTTCACTTAGGTGAAATATCATTTATACAGGGTTAAGTGTTTTAAGGATAAAATACATTGTAGGGTGTTACGGTAATTTAATCTTGTACAGTGTAAATCATCTATATAGAGGATCATTGATCACATTAGGGTTATAACAATGGATAACTAATGACGTGTCTATATCGTGGAACATATAGAGCGTGTCTATATGACTGAGAGTGCAATTCCAAGTTCTAAGTGTGGATTCAATGAGGAATTAATAAGTTAGGGAATTTACTTGGTAAATTCGGTTCGACTTATTGGAAGCTCGGTTATATAGACCCATGGTCCCCATACTAGTTGAGGCCATACTGCTTGTAAGACTCAGTTAATTGATTTTAATTAATCAATTATAATTCTAAAAGTAAGACTATGTCTACTTTATGAATTCTCACAGTTTAAGGATGAAATCGTAAAGAAAAGGGTTTCTAGGTTTAATTATTAATTAAGAGACTTTGTATGTCTAATTAATAATTATTTTAAATAACAATATTATTTAATAATCTATTTTAGTTATTAAATAATTATTTTTGGCATTTAAATGATTAGAATTGGAAAAATGGCATTTTTGGAGAAATTGAAATAAAATTGAGGAAACTACAAAATCCAAGTGAGGCCCATTTTCCTCTATGGCCGAGCACTCCCTTTGTGTTTCCCAATTATTATTTTTATTTTTTAATTGCCATGTAATTGCTAATCAAAGCCTAGCTATAATAGGAAAGTGGTGGATCACACTAAATAAGGCAGTTAATTGATTACACAGTAATTAAGGAAACTGTTTTATTTGGAAAGTTGTGCTCTCCCTTTTCCCTATATAAAGCAACCTTGCTCTCTTCTCTTGTTTGCATGAAAAGCCACGAAATTGAGAGAGAAAAATAGAGAGAAATTTCGAAATCCTTGTGAGATGAGTAGTGCCCACACACATCAAGTGGTATCTCAATCATAGTATGGAAGACTATGGAATTTCTGCATCAAAGGAGGAGAAAAGAAGATCCAGGTTCAGATCTTGGTGATGCTCTGCTACAGAAAGGAATCAAGGGCTAGAGATCTGAACGGAAGGAGTCATATTATTCCGCTGCACCCACTGTAAGGTTTTTCTAACTTTATATGTGTTTATTTTCATTGTTTTAGAATTCATATTAGGTTGTTAATCCAACATACTTGTTAGTAAATCTAGATCCTGGTAAAATAATTTCCAACAACTTGCACCAGAGCCATGGTAATGATTTACTTTCATGTAATATAAATTAAAACGATGATTGCATGTTTCTGTGTTGATTTGGATGGCTTCATGTTGGTTTATCTGTTGTTTGATGAATGTTGATGTTGTACAGTTTCGTTTTCCATGAAAAATATTTTTTTCAATTTTTGAAAATATTTTATTTGGATTCCTTGTGAAAAATTAAGCAATTTTAGTTTTTACGGAACTTGATTCCGATAAAAATTGAGAAAGATATGAATTTTGGAAGTTTGGAAATCATGGCTGCTGCATGCAGCCTATCACAAATTGCGAATTTTTGTGGTTTTTTCCCCAAAAATCCAATTTTTTTCATGGGATTGTTTCCCAAAATTCATTTTTCCAATTTTAAATATTTCTAAATTGAAATGTTTCCAATTTTAAATATTTTCAATTTTGAATTTTTCCAATTTTAAATATTTCTATTTTGGATTGTTTCCAATTTTTAAATATTTCCTATTATGGTCAGATTTAAAAATTTGTTAAGTTCTTTAATATTTATTTATTATTTAATTATAAGATTAGATATTTTGATATTTAAGATATTTTAAATTAAAAGATAACTTTGTCTTTTTATTTAAAATATTATATTAAAATTATCTTATATGGTAAATCAAATAATTAATAAATTTGAAATTAACATAGATATTTTTATAAATATACTTACCATAATGTTTTTCAAATTCAAAAATTTGTTATTTTGTTAAATATTTAATTATTTATAAATTATAAGTTTAAAAATGATATTTTTTCTATATATATATATATATCATTTTTTCCTTATTAGAAATTTATAAATCATATCTTAAATATTTAAATAACATAGATATTTTTGTAGAGATTTGAATATTGCTTAATTTGAGATATTTTGACATATAATTATGGTAATTATTATTCATTTATTATTTTATTCCTAAAATAATAATTATCTAACCAAATATATTTTAAAATTAGTTTATTTTATTAAATTATAAGATCTGAAAGTGATATTGAAGATTCTTTCCTTTCAAATCATTGATCTTATTAGATATTTAATTTAATTTTGATTCAAATAAACCTAGATATTTTAAAATTAGTTTCCTTTATTTGGTTAGTTTAGAATAATAATTTAATTATATTAATATCTTGATTCACATCTGTTACATGGACAATGTTTGTTTGTTTATATTGTTTATTCAAAACTTTTTAACAAACTTATTATTTATCTGATCTAAATTGCTATGATTAACTTGTTGACAGATCATGATCCAATGATTTGATTTTAATCATAGTCCAATTGACGATAGATCTTATAAATAATTTGTAACAGGTAAATTTTGTACTTCTTTCATCTGTGTAAACCTAGTAACATGATAGGGTCCATCCAAATCATTTGACCTGTGTGAGCCTATATGTTTGCTTTTGGGCTTAGATGCATATAGGGAGCTCATTAAGTTTTTACTAAGTAAATGGACTAGGTTGCTAAAATAAATTTTGATATATTCTAGATAGTTATTTCTAGTACTAGTTATTATTTCTAATATTAAATAGAAAAATATCATATATTGTGAAATTAATTGTTTCCTAATTAATTTTGGTACAATCTAAGTTTAGAATATTTTCCTAGTATTAAACTAGAATTAATAATTAAGCTTCCTCTTTACTTAATTATTTATTTCTTGAATTTAATACATTTAATTAAATTGAAAATTTCAATATCTAAGTTGATTTTCATCATGATACTTTAATATTGTTATTTTCATGTTATTTAATTAAAGTTGAAAATTATTTTAAGTTTGGAATCTTATTTCTGAATAACTTAAGTTTGAATAATTTTCAAAATATATTTTATTTTATTTTATTAATTATTTCCCAAAATTTTGAAATTGCATTTCTTTAATGCAGAAATTTCGAATTTTATTTGAAAAATAGATTAAAGTTGAAAATTATTTATTTAATTTTGGACCAACTTAAATCACTGACTTTTTCATTAAATGGTTAATTAAAATAAATGAACTAAAATATATTATAATTAGAAATTGGATTAATTAGTCTATGAAAGTCTAGATAGATATTATCTGTTTTGCTTGAAGTATTTTTCTAGTGATATTTAATTAAATAGAAAATTAATATTTAAGTTGATTTTTTAATCATGATACTTAAATATTTGAAATTTTTCTTAGATATTTAATTAAATAGGAAAATTATATTTTTTGTTGAAACCAACATAAAATTAGAGTAATTTTCCAGGATTTATTTTATTTTATTTTAAAGCATTTTCGAAATGCAATATATATTTATAGAAAATTAAATTTGAGTTGTAAATTAATTCAAATTAATTTTGAAACAACTTAAATTGAATAATTTTCTAAATATTTATGGAAATTATTATTAAGATGGAAATAATTCACGTTATTTATCTATCTAAGTATAATTTATAAATATTAAAATTAAAATTTATATTTGGAATTTTTCATTCTAAATTGGAAATTTTAATTAAATAAATATATATTTAAAATAAATGGATTAAAATAAATATTAGAAGAAAATACAACCCTTCATTAAATAATGAGCTTTATTATGATAAGGATATTCGATCTCCATTGTTGGTTTTACATAGCTATTGTTTTAGTGAGTAATCCTCCCTAATGGAGGAACGTTCATTAGCAAGTTAGCACCGTTTAATCTCGAAAGATAAGTAATCTTGTAAGTTTTTTTTTTATATAGTTTATGACCACCCTAATGGTGGCGACTGTATAAGACTTGCAAGAATATGAAACAATGGTGGAAGCTCATAAGATAGAATAGCCTTGACTCTCGCCTAAACGGGACAACGCAGATTCACATCTTGATCGAATAAAAGGTTGCTAGAATGTTTGACATTTTAGATGAGTTGACAACTCTATTCAATGAATGATATCTTTGACTCTCGCCTAAACGGAACACTGATATCAGTTTGTTGAAAACCTTAGAAATTATTTAGGATTGTATGTTTTAGTATTTTCACTTGTCATTCCTACTTGCTATGTGCTTCATAATTTCTGAATTGTGTATGAATTTATATTGAACCATGTTATTTTCTGTTATTAAATTGTAGTTTAATTTCGAATCTTCATTGTTGGTCTAACTTGATTTGTTTTTCTAATGAGATAAATCCCTAATGGATTTTCACCATTAGACTAACATAATAGTGTTAGATCTCGAAAGATAAATATTGTATATGCAAGGTCTAGTTGTTCATCAATTGATGACATCTTAGACTAGTGTTTTACAATATGAAACAAGAAGATTGTATAAATAAGATTACTTTGACTCTCGCTAATCGGAGCATCGTTGGATTCTTATTTAAAACGAAATTATCCTAATTCCTCCTAGCTTATTCATTTCGAATTAGCTTAATGACATATCATTGGATGAATGGTCTATAAATCATATAAAGTCTTATTTTCTCTTAAGAAATTAGATGACGCATATGATTATATTCCCGGAATTCTATCCCTAAATGATATAAATCCTCAATCTTAGATATCTCCTACTTGTATAGGCAAATCATAGAGTTAGATTAGTAGTGGTGGTCCAAGAAAGAATTACTAATTATACAGTTACACTTTCACAAGTGTTTAATAACCATTTTCTTTCAATGGATTTAAACTGTATGAGTTTAGTATTCTGTGACCAGAATCCACTTGCACTATTCTAAGAACTCTTTGTTGTAACTAAACTTAAGTCATCAAAAGATTCAACCACATATTTTATAAATCTATGGCATTTGTATCTTGTTCATAGTGGTTTTGACAAGATCATTCTCTGCAAAGAGTTAATATGCCTATATCCATTGAAAGTAATTTCATCTCATTCGCAGATGGATGTACATTCAGGGGTGGATATGAGTTTTCGTTGTATTCTTAAAACGATCACTCTAGATTTTACCTTATGCAAAAGAAATTTGAAATGTTTGAAAAATTTCATGAATTTCTAGCAATGGTGAAGGTAAGTGGTTAAAGATCTTGCGAACTGATAGGGGTGGAGAAAAAGTTAGTAGATATGCAGTTCAAAGATCATTAATTTGATTTTGAATTATATCCAAACTTACCTCCCCAGAAAATCGAGTTGCATATTGATGATTAGTTACTAGTTGTTGCCTAAATCTTTATATGGTAATAAAATTTCAGAATGATGTAATGGTTGTATACTTAATGTAAATCATTACTAGATTCATGGATGACCTAATCGAAATCTTAAGAAAAGCTAGAACTGCTAACCCTGGTTTGCATGTTTGTTAGCTATTCTAAGTGATTAGGGGTGGAGCATCCCATAGTCATTAGATAAGAAAGTGTTTGTTTAAACAAATACTACTTTTCTAAGAAAATGACTAAGTCTGAAAATAAAGTAGCAAATAAAGGAGATATTTTTTTTCTTGATTCCATAAGTGTTCTATCATCTTATTCATTACAAGATGATCCCACTGCCTCTGTTGTCTTAACACAACTGAAGAGGTCTATACCATTTAGTTTTCTTAGACATAGTTCACGGTACCTTGTTGTAGTGGGAGAGTTTCTAGGAACTCACCTTGTTATAACTTGGAAGACACTAGTGACTAAAATCCATTGTGAGTTTAAACAAGTAATGGATTGTCAAGATAAGAAACTAAGAAGAAAGCCAAGAGAACTATGGTTTGATCCATTCACATGGAGTAACCTTAAGTTTTCTATTACAAGGACATGAAAGGAAATTTTCGTTCATAAGTCTATTCAATGGACTTAACAAAACTTCCTGTTCCTAGTATTGTAGGTTTGAGTTTATCTAAACCTATGGCTTATGGTATACCTGGTAATTACTTACTCTAATGCAAGCAACTTACTTTAGTAAGATGCTGGAGCATTTTTCTATCCAATGGCAATCTATAGAAGCTTCACAACTTCTTAGATATAGATTTTATTTATCTAAGGAAAAGTCTCAACTATTCCAGAGAAGATAAAGCCATGAAAGAATTTCTTAAATTAACAGTGAGAGGTCTCAGATATGCTTTAGTATGTCTTAGACCAGACACCTGTTGTTGAGTGGGAGTAATGAGTAAGTATCAGATTAATCCAGGAGAGGAACATTGGAAGACAATCAAGTAAATCTTAAGATTAAGAAGAGGAACTATATGTTAGTCAATAAGGGTGGTTTTGAAACTCTTAGACTACACCACATCAGATTTCAAGACTTGCCTTTGTGCTAGAAAGTCTGCTGATGAGATGGTGATTACTTTGGGGGTGGAGTAGCGATTTTGGAGAAGTGTAAAAACCTATCTGAAATCTCTTGGTCTACCAGAGAGAGACTGAATGTTAAAAGTTGCAGGAAAGATACTTTTTCCGTCTAAGGAAAGTTCTATACATTTGTGGCAGTGTTCCAACTTGCCTTAACTACTAGGGTTACTTCCTGTATAACAAAAGAGTAGTTGCCCAAAAGTATAGAATCCAGTATCCCAAAAGAGTAGACATATAGAGAGGAATTTCACATTATCAAGGATTTTGTGATTAAGGAAGAGTAATGGTGGAGAAGAGGTTGTGTTTAATTCAACCTGTCAGATCCCATTACGAGGAGTTTACTACTATTACACTTGATTGGTATATCAAGGTGTTAATGATTATTTGAAATGCACTTTTTGTTTTATATTAGTGCAAGTGGGAGTTTGTTGGGTTTTATGCTCTAAATAAAACTCATTTCATATAATCAGATTTACTTATTAATAAAGATCAGAAATAACATTTTATGTTGCATGGTTCACATGATTTATTTCATGATTATATGTATATAATGTATGAATTCTTTTTAAGTCCAGAACATATGAGTTGGTTAAAGATTATAGTGTTGTCAGCACAGTGGAATATAATCTTTATTATACGTTCAAAAGTTGATTCCCTGATTTGTCAGAACACTGGATTTAGACTGACATGGTATAATCAGCGATAGGTATTCTTACACCTTGGAAAAGTGTTATGTCCTTTCCAGGACATTGGCAAAGTTTACCAGTATCGGATGTATGGAGTATACATCGGAAGGGACTGATATTGAACTTTGAATTAGATGTTAAAATTTACCGTAATATCTATTCAATTCAATATCACATGTTGATCCTAGATCACATGATCGAAATCCTGATATGGTTAGGCTCAATTTCAAGAGTGTTATTCGTGTTCTTTGATTTGTTAGTTAAGCCTAGTTTTGTATCAGGGTGATACGTACATTTTGGGAACACGGTAATGCAATTGAGTGGGGGAGCGCTAACATAAATATGGAATCTATAGCTTCTATTTGGCAAATAGAAGTAAAGGATGATTTCCTTTGAGCTTAACCAAACGAAGATAAATGGTGGAGATCTCATTTCACTTAGGTGAAATATCATTTATACAGGGTTAAGTGTTTTAAGGATAAAATACATTGTAGGGTGTTACGGTAATTTAATCCTGTACAGTGTAAATCATGTATATAGAGGATCATTGATCACATTAGAGTTATAACAATGGATAACTAATGACGTGTCTATATCGTGGAACAAATAGAGCGTTTCTATATGACTGAGAGTGCAATTCCAAGTTCTAAGTGTGGATTCAATGAGGAATTAATAAGTTAGGGAATTTACTTGGTAAATTCGGTTCGACTTATTGGAAGCTTGGTTATATAGACCCATGGTCCCCATACTAGTTGAGGCCATACTGCTTGTAAGACTCAGTTGATTGATTTTAATTAATCAATTATAATTCTAAAAGTTAGACTATGTCTACTTTATGAATTCTCACAGTTTAAGGATGAAATCGTAAAGAAAAGGGTTTCTAGGTTTAATTATTAATTAAGAGACTTTGTATGTCTAATTAATAATTATTTTAAATGAAAATATTATTTAATAATCTATTTTAGTTATTAAATAATTAGTTTTGGCATTTAAATGATTAGAATTGGAAAAATGGCATTTTTGGAGAAATTGAAATAAAATTGAGGAAACTGCAAAATCCAAGTGAGGCCCATTTCCCTCTATGGCCGAGCACTCCCTTTGTGTTTCCCAGTTATTATTTTTATTTTTTAATTGCCATGTAATTGCTAATCAAAGCCTAGTTATAATAGGAAAGTGGTGGATCACACTAAATAAGGCAGTTAATTGATTACACAGTAATTAAGGAAACTGTTTTATTTGGAAAGTTGTGCTCTCCCTTTTCCCTATATAAAGCAACCTTGCTCTCTTCTCTTGTATGCATGAAAAGCCACGAAATTGAGAGAGAAAAATAGAGAGAAATTTCGAAATCCTTGTGAGATGAGTAGTGCCCACACACATCAAGTGGTATCTCAATCATAGTATGGAAGACTATGGAATTTCTGCATCAAAGGAGGAGAAAAGAAGATCCAGGTTCAGATCTTGGTGATGCTCTGCTACAGAAAGGAATCAAGGGCTAGAGATCTGAACGGAAGGAGTCATATTATTCCGCTGCACCCACTGTAAGGTTTTTCTAACTTTATATGTGTTTATTTTCATTGTTTTAGAATTCATATTAGGTTTTTAATCCAACATACTTGTTAGTAAATCTAGATCCTGGTAAAATAATTTCCAACATATCTCTCACTAACTCTCTCTATTTTTTCTCTCTTGTTTCTGAGGTGAGTTACACAAAGAAAAACAAAGGCTGCTGCCTTTTATTTCTGCTGGCCGAAATGGTGTGTTGCTCAAAGTGGAAGGTTGAACCACTTATTTATAATGTTGTTGTTGTTGTTGTGTTTGTTTCTGATCTGAGAATGTTTGTTGTAATCTGTTGAGATATTTTCCTTGTAAAGCTGAAAGTTGTTATAGTCTTGAGATATTTATTTGCTTCCTTTTATTGTTAAGAAATAAAAGACCTAAGCCTAGGAAAACAGAACCGACAACTCTATGAGTTATAATGGTCTGTTGAGGCTTTATAAAGAGGTCTAATTTATTTTTCTTGTAACTTATTTATGGGACAATAGTATGGGAATTTATCCAACAAATTCCACCTAAATTTCCATACTAGCAGTCCAAAAAAGTTTCTGCCTTTGCTTTATTTACTTGTTGCTGTCTTTGAGGGTCATTGCTTGAATATGTGTCCATTTACCATCCTGTGTCAACTCCCAACAGGTTCATACAATGTTTGAACTTGTTGAGAGTGACCACCTTAGTTCCCATATCTGTTGGGTTCTCCTCAGTAGGAACTTTTTCCACTTGTATTTCACCTTGAGTCACCTTGTCCCTTATAAAGTGGTATTTAATCTCTATATGTTTAGTTCGGTCATGGAACACAGGGTTCCTACATAAGTGTACACAGCTTTGACTTTCTGAGTACACTCTAGGAACCTCTTTAAGTAACTTGATCTCTGTCAAAAGTCTTTTCATCCATATGGCTTCTTTAATAGCTTCTGTGGTTGATAAGTACTCTGATTCTGTTGTTGAAAGTGCAACCACAGGTTGGAGTTGGGCTTTCCAACTCACACAGTTTCCTCCAAGTAGGAACATGTAAGATGAAGTAGACTTTCTGCTGTCTCTGTCCCCGGCATAGTCGGCATCGCTGTATCCTTCTATGTTGGTGTTGAACTTCTGTTGCTTGTAGATGAGTCCAACCTTAGGTGTCCCTACTAGGTACCTGAAAACCCATTTTATTGCAAGCCAATGAATCTTTCCTGGGTTTGCCATGTATTTGCTCAAGGTACTTATGGCAAAGGCCAGATCTGGCCTTGTACAAACCATTAAGTACATAATAGTCCCAACAGCACTTGAGTAAGGCACTTTACTCATTGCTTCCTTCTCTGCTTCAGTCTTAGGACATTGTTCCTTTGTTAAAGTGTACTGGCTAGTTATTGGCTGAGAAGTTTTCTTTGAATCTTTCATTGAAAACTTCTCTATAATCTTTTGAATGTAGTCCTCTTGTGTCAAGAATAACTTGCCCAACTTTCTGTCCCTCTTTATAGTGATACCCAGTATCTTAGATGCTATCCCCAAGTCTTTCATCTCAAACTCAGCCTTGAGTTGCTTCTTCATCTCATCCACTTGAGATCTTTCTTTGCTTATGATAAGCATGTCATCTACATAAAGTAACAAGTAGATGACCGTGTTGATGTCAGTTCCTTTGTGATAGAAACATGCATCATAGTAACTCCTTGAGAAACCTTGTTTCATCATAAAGGTGTCAAACCTTTTATTCCACTGCCTAGGGGATTGCTTGAGTCCATACAAGGACTTAACCAGTTTACAAACATGGTTAGGTTTTCCCTTCTCTACATACCCTTCTGGCTGGGTCATGTATATTTCTTCTTCCAATTCCCCATGGAGAAAGGCAGTGGTAACATCCATCTGATTTATCTCCATGTCAAACTGAGTAGCTAAGCTTAGGACCACTCTAATCGTTTTATACTTCACCACCGGAGAGAAAATCTCATTGAAGTCAATACCTTCCTTTTGTGTGAAACCTTTAGCTACTAGCATAGCCTTGAACCTTATAGGCTCATCTTTAGATCTTCCTTCCTTTTGCTTGAACAACCACTTACAAGACACAATACTTTTACTCTCGGGTTTTGGTACCACAACCCAAGTCTTATTCTTATTGAGAGATCCCATCTCATCATCCATGGCCTTATTCAACTCCTTAGAATTCTTTCCATTTACTGCCTCATTATAAGTCTTGGGTTCCATATCATCCATTTCCAAATCTGTTAGAAGAGCATAAGCCAATTCTTCACTCCAAATGTTGTAGCTGAATTTCTGATTTGGCTTCGGAGTCCTCTTAGATCTATCCCTTGTCAACTGATAGTTTGTAAGGTCCTCTTCGGTGTCTTCATCCCTGATCTCTTGTTGAGCATCAGTTCCTCCCCCTTGACCATTGTTCATGGGCTGCTGACTTTGGTTAGGTTCCACCTGAACCATTCCCAGTGTGTCTTCGTTTTGTTCCACCTGATTAGAACCAGTTTTAACTTCTAGGTTTGTACCTGCAGGGTTAGTATCTTCCATTCCTGCACTAGACTTTTCATTAGGTAAACAAGGAAAAATATTTTCTTGGAATATAACATCTCTACTATTCATAGTTTTAAATCCCCCTTTTTCCTTTACCCAAAGTCTATACCCTTTTACCCCTTCGGGGTACCCTAAGAAAACACACTTTAAAGCCCTAGGTTCAAGTTTTCCTATGCTTTGATGTGCATAAGCTGCACATCCAAAAACTTTCAAATGAGAAAGGTTTGGAGGTTTACCTGACCATTTCTCCTCGGGAGTTTTACCTTCGGTTGCTCTTGATGGGCTTCTATTTATTAGGTGAACAACTGTCAAGGCAGCTTCTCCCCAAAACCCTTGAGATAATCCTGACTGAAGTAGCATACACCTTACTTTGTTTAGTATGGTGCGGTTCATTCTTTCAGCCACCCCGTTTTGCTGAGGTGTAATCCTCACTGTTATATGTCGCTGCAAGCCATTTTCTTTACAATAGAGGTCAAATTCATTATTACAAAATTCCAAACCATTATCAGTTCTTAAAGTTTTCAGCTTTTCATTAGTTAAGTTCTCAACCAATAATTTCCAATGTTTAAATTTTGTAAAAGCATCATTTTTATTCTTAAGTAGATATATCCATACTTTCCTAGAATAATCATCTACTATAGATAAAAAATAAGAACAACCACCATGAGTGCTGATTTTTTCAGGACCCCATAAATCAGAATGTACATACTCAAGTATTCTTTTAGAGTTGTGAGTACCTGCTGTGAACTTTAATCTGTGATGCTTTCCAAGTATGCAATGTTCACAAAAGTCTAGTTTACTCACTTTATCCTTACCCAACAGTTGTTGCTCACTCATGAGTTGCAAGCCTCGCTCACTTATATGCCCTAATCTTCTGTGCCATAGAGTAGCTATCTCTTCTTCTTTGTCGTTGTGAGTTGTAATATTACAGCTTGAAATAGGAGAGCCTTGTAGGTAGTAAAGTCCACCATTTTTGATTCCTTTCATGATTGTTAATGCTCCTCTACTAAGTTTCATATGACCTGCCTCTACTTTACTCACAACACCCAAATCATCAAGCACACTAATAGAAATTAAATTTCTAGAAAGATTAGGCACATACCTCACTATTGTTAGGGTTCTTACTATCCCATCATACATTTTAAATCTGATAGATCCCGAGCCTTTAATCTCACAAGTCTGATTGTTTCCAAGGATTACTTTTCCTCCTTTAGATTCCCTATAATCAAACATATAACTCTTGTCATTAGTCATATGAAAAGTACAACCTGAATCTAAAATCCAATCATCTTTAAAAGATGATGCAGCAATGTATACTTCACCACTATCAACACTCTCATAACCATCACCATAATTAGCTTGGTTATTTTTATGAAAATTAGGTTTAGAATTAGAATTTTCTCCTTGTCCTTTATATTTATTTGGTTTGCCTTTGTTTAGAAAATAGCAATCTCTCTTGAAATGCCATGGCTTGCCACAGTTGTAGCATCCTGTAGGATCAGTTGGTTCTTTTGAGTTTGATCTTCCCTTGTTGTGACTCTTTCCTTTGTGGTGATCTCTGCTGTGACTTTTACTCTTGTAGTGTCCATGTTTTCTTTGATTGGGTCTCCCTCTACTGAAGTTTACTTCTCCATTAGAACCTCCATGCTTCTCATTCTTGATCTCCAAGTCTTTTGACTTCAAGGTTGAAATTACTTCTTCTAAAGTAATTTCTGTCCTACCATATTTAATGGCATTCTTCACTTCTTTGTAGGATTCGGGTAATGAGTTTAAGATGATGATGGCTTGGTTCTCATCACTTAAAGCCTCATTTTCACCAGAATTAGCCAATTCAATATGTAACCTTAGAAATTCATCTAGGTTTTCATCAAGAGTCTTAGTGCTCATCTTGAAACCAAAGATCCTTTCTTTAAGAAAGATCTTGTTGATTAAAGATTTCTTTTGAAACTGATCTTCAAGCTTTTTCCATATTTTTGCTGGTGTATCTTCTTTATCAACTAACCTGATAATAGCATCAGACAAATTAAAAATGATTAAACCAGTAGCAGTTTCAAGAAGTTCTTCTTGTGTAGATTTAGAAGTATTTTCTGGCCATTCTATGGGTTCACTAAGAACCCTAAGTAATTTGTTATGAGCAAGAAGAGCTCTAATCTTCTTCCTCCAAATCCTATAGTCCCCCGATCCATCAAACTTGTCAACATCCACTCTAATATTACTCATGTTTAATTGTTATAACAAGATAATAAAAGCAAGAATGTAACAAGACAAAGTTTAGGTTAGAGTTTTCCTTTTTATCAACTTCTTGATAATTTCAGATTTGGCTTCTTCAATGTTTTGATGATCTTTCTTGTTTCTTGACGTTGTTTCCAGGTGTTGTTGAATCTTCTTGCTTCCCCGAGCTCTGATACCACTGTAGGAAATCACAGCTGGCAATCCGAAATGCCTAGATTGTCCCTACACCCAACACCCCAACAGTCACAAATTAAGGGCAAAACCGACTTTTGGTTTTATGCGGATCTCAAGGGAATATTCCCTTTTTAAATCAGATCTAATTTGTTCAAAACCCTACAACCATTTATTTCAATATAAATGCTTTCTTTTCTTTGATTGAAAAAACCCTAGCACAACACATAACACAGCCGGCCTCCTATTCTCCTCTCCTTCTTCTATTTTCTTTGAACAGCAAACTTTTCTTTGAACAGCAGACCAAACCCAGCCAAGCCTCTTCTCCTTCCTTCCTTCTCCCTTGCTGAAAAAACGCAGCAGGTTTTCTTCTTGCTGCAGCCGACACCAGTCCAGCCCCCCTTTCTTCTTCTAACCTTCTTCTTCGAGCAATAGCAGTAGGTTCAATGGCCGAACCTACTGCTCCTTCACACCTGCAACACAAACAAACCGAGAGAGAGAGAGAGAGAAACAGTAGCAACAAAGATCTAAAATGATCTTTGTTGGTTTAGAAGATAGAAACCCGAAAAACACTACAGAAAATAAAGGAGAACACAACAAAATTTGATTTCGGAGTTCCCCTTGAAATCAAGAGTACATCTCCGTCAAGCTTCCCTCAAAGACGCTTGATTCTTCACTATGATTGTCAAAACCGGTTACAAGTTCATGGAGATTCCATGCTACAAAACCCAGCAGGTAATCTCTTTCTCTTCACTTTATTTCTCTTAGTTTTCTTTACAATATCTCTCACTAACTCTCTCTATTTTTTCTCTCTTGTTTCTGAGGTGGGTTACACAAAGAAAAACAAAGGCCGCTGCCTTTTATTTCTGCTGGCCGAAATGGTGTGTTGCTCAAAGTGGAAGGTTGAACCACTTATTTATAATGTTGTTGTTGTTGTTGTGTTTGTTTCTGATATGAGAAAGTTTGTTGTAATCTGTTGAGATATTTTCCTTGTAAAGCTGAAAGTTGTTAGAGTCTTGAGATATTTATTTGCTTTCTTTTATTGTTAAGAAATAAAAGACCTAAGCCTAGGAAAACAGAACCGACAACTCTATGAGTTATAATGGTCTGTTGAGGCTTTATAAAGAGGTCTAATTTATTTTCCTTGTAACTTATTTATGGGACAATAGTATGGAAATTTATCCAACAGTTTTTTATTTTATATTAAAATTTATACTTGATTCACTTAATAAGATGAGTGTGATTTTTCCTTAACAAGCCAATTTTATTTAGTTAGGTCCAGCAAGTTTTTTCTGAATCTTAAAAAAATATTATCATATATATATATATATATAGATATAAGGCTCACACATTGCATGCGCGCTATTTTCAATGTAAACTATAACTTGCTCTTTTAAATGTAAAGTTAATGTATAATGTGACATTCATTTAATGTTTCAAATTAAACTGCACACAATAGTTATATGGGAAACTACATTACATAACCCTAGAACAAGAAGTAGAATAAAGGAGACCAAGACAAATATTTAGAAGCCACTCCATAGTCAAGGAATGACATTAGTCCCAGTCAGCCTGAGGTAGAGAATTTTCTTCCCATTTGAAGTTCAATTGAGCCAATAAAACAAAAATAAAAGCTACTACATTATGAAAATAATAAAGAGCTACTTAATAGATATGGTAATAATTAAAATTCACAAGATGAGAAGAGAGAGCTTACCAAAAGATAAGCCTCATCTTGAGTTTGAGCTTTGAGGAGAAAGAGCTTTAGAGACAAAGGGACAGAAAGAAGATCATATGGCCTAAGGTCTTTATTACATGTATAAAATTTTCAGCTTCTTTATTTTATGCAAAATAGGATAATATTCTTTAAAGACTAATTAAGAACTTATTTTTTTAATGATGAGCCATCATACTTGAAATTGTACCCTGCAAAAACAATAAAAGACAGACTACTAACAATTCTGGCACCACTATGTAAGACTTATCTAGGTGTGAACAACTTATGTAAATATAATATATTACATATGTAAGGTTTTAAGTTAGGATAAAAATAGTAAGACAAGTTAAACATTAAAATGATAAAATATGGTGTAGTATAAAGGATGTCATGAATGATCTAATTCAAAAAGCAAAAAAAAAATAATTGTTAAATTTCTCATGAGGCGGTGAAAAGATAAAACGACAGAGTGTATGGATGGGTGTCAATTTAAGAGTAATTGAAAAAATTGAGACTAAAAAATTTTTATTAATTAAGTTGACAAAGGATGAAAAGACATTAAAAGGTTTTAAAAAGTTTGAATATTGAGGGCATAAAGGGAAAACAAGCAGGAGGTGATTAAGAGTCTTATTATATATTAGATATATTGTTTACTTATATTTTTGGAAATTCCAGAGACTTATAACTGTTATACACGAGTACGCCACTTTTGGTACCCATCCTGAAATTACCCTGAAAAGAAGAGACATCTTGTTGATATAGGTTGTACAAATCAATCCATTTAAACCTTTTTTTGTTGTGTAGTCTCTTACCTACACAGTCTCAGAATCATCACACTTAACCTTCCCCAGACGATGTGGGATTGCACAACTCCTAGTCTTTACCCTTACGGATCACAGGACTCTGACTGTCACAGCCGCCGATGGTGTATAGTAAATGTCAGTGCAATGGACGTTGGACAAAAAGTATGTAGCTTTTATGTTGTGCGCCTTTCCCATGTCTAACGTAAGGGACAACCCCTTAATTATGTGGGATTCAGTGTTAGAAGGGTGCCACGTAAGACTGGACACCTCTTCGATTGCCTGTTTTGGAATACCCCATGAAGGCATCCGAATATGTCCCATCAAGTCTTTTCTTCTCTGGATGAGTTGCCCTTCTGGGACCAAAAGGACCCAACCTTATAAAGATTAGAGTTGGTTTGCAGTTAGATTCGAAACTGTGATTAGACTTCATCATGAGCTGATCTACTAGTTAAATTGAGTCTGTGAATAAACATATCTTGATTAATTTTAGAACCTTAAAAGTATGTGTCACCTATTCAAAAATATAAATAATATATATAATTTATATATATGAAAAGAATTAGATATAAAATAATTTTAAATTTTATTTAAAGGAAAATGAAATTTAGACATCTTTTTTTTAACTTTTTACATAGTTACATTAAAAAAGATGTGTCAAGGTTTGATCTATTTTTTATTGCTGCGAAGTTATTATTAATATAAAAATATTAAACACTCGAACTAGAGTGTATAAAAAATGTTTATGTATAATCATCCCTTCTGATTTTTTTAAGTGTATAACGCTGAAATTTATGCACTTTTTTTTTCTTTTTAAGGGTAAATTTTATTCATGGTAAAATCTAAGATGATTATGCAAAATATAACTGTACAGTTCTCATAGAGATGACCAAACATCTAACCACGTCGATTACAAAAAGAGTAAAGAACTCGAGAGACAGACACGGCACTAAGGCCAAAGGAATAAAGGGTAAAAAAACATTTTAGACCATTTATTTTGAAAAAATTACTAATTGAATTATTTCATATATTTATTCGAGTTAAAAATTATCTTTAGTTATATTAAAAAATAAAATTATTAAAAATTGAACTCAAAATCCTATTAAAACTTATTGTGTCATTTAACAAAACATCTAATTAATAATTTTTGCAAGTATTTACCCTATAATTAACCTTAACAAACAACAAGAAGCACAATTAAAGATTCGTAGTAGGACTAGATTTGCACAAAGTCAACCACCGTCAAAGAGAGTTCATCAAACATGCACAAATTTTGATGAGATCCGGTACATCTATTTGAGGATGCAACTGTTATAACACCATCTTCTTATGCAAACTTAGTTAGAACATTTGATCATTAGCAATTTGCAAAAAGTGTCAACTCTTTGTTATAATAATAGACAAAACTACTTGGATTGTAAGATGATCCATCGAATTTAATTTACAAATAAAATAAATATAGAAATTCAATAATCGTATCATCACATATTGCCATTGCATTGCCCCAATTAAAATTAGGTACGTTAAAGTGAAAAATATAAAAAGCCAATACTTAAATGGAATACTCTGAGAATGAGAGAACAGAATCATGAATAAATAAAGGAGCAAAACAATACTAAATATTAAAATAACTGAATGTATTCTCAACCTATTTTAAAATCAAAACTGATTCCATGACATCTTTGGTTCAAGACATAAAGATCTAAAATTTACACTCAAACAAAAACGACAGCAATAAAGAGGTTTAAAGTTCATCATGTGGGGGTAAGCCCCGGATGGCAGACCCACTCAAAATCTTTCATGCAACATCAGTAACCAAACGAATGAAACTTAGAGCTGATGGGAGAAACTAGTAGAATCTCATTTACCGCCAAGGGTTGGGAACTGTCCGGGATCTTCAATGGATGGGGCTGCCACGTTGCTAGGAGTGTATCCACCACCATATCCACCTCTTGAACCACGGCCACGACCACGTCCACGGCCTCCAGAATAGAACCTCTCACCTTCAGCTGGCTTCAGGAACTCATTTATGGTAAGAGACTGCATCCAAATAATAATCCAAATGTTATGTTTGTAACAAGAGAAAAAATGAAATAGAACTACCCTGCATTTGCGTTTGAATATTTTTAAAACAAAAACCCAATAAATAGGACGAGACTGAAGAAACCTTCTTAGCTTTCTCTTCCTTTTCAGCTGCTTCTTTGCGCTTATCCTTCTCAGATCCCTGAAATGTAAATACCCAGTAAATACAAATACAGTTTAAGCTGGCTATACAAGGCATTTAATTAATAAAAAAGAGCAGCAAAGTCATACCAATTTGATAAAGATGTCATGATTCTCCTTTTTACATGAGATCTGCTGCATCGATTCAAACTCTTTAACATCAACCTTCCTTTCCTCTGTCTTCAAAGCAACCAGAGCCTTTCTCTTCTCCTCGAGTACCTTCTCATACTCCTCCAGGGTCATTTCCTGACAAGATATACAGCATGGAATCATGATCAGGTATTAACAATAAAGGCTTACCTTTTCAAGTAATAAATTAATATACAATACCGAAAAATAACTCAATGCACAAACAAGTTCATTACTAGATTTTCATCAACAAAAACAAAAGAATCATTACTCAAACAACACTCTGATTTGGATTGCGTTAAGCATTAATCAACCTAACAGGCAAAAACATATCTCCCAACATTAAATTAAAAGTTTGATTGTTTGATCTTATCTTTAAAACCTCAAAATTAACATGAAGTAGTCAAAAATAAAGAATTAAGAACACTTGCTCGATAAACTCTCTTATAGCATTAAAAATAATTAAATACGAATAAAAAAAGAATAATGAAAGCAACCTTGTCCTCAGGCTCCTTCTCTTCTGGCTCAGCTACAGGACTATCCTTGTTGGCATCAGGAGATTCCTCTTCTCCCAATGGCTTCTCAGCATCAACATTCTTCTCAGTTTCAGCAACAGGCTCCTCAGCCTCCCTGTTTGAGAGGGGAAATAAATGTCACAGATAGTAATGAAGCATAAAGTAGTACTACCTCCCTAATTACGAGTCCAACATTCAAGATATCAAAAACAAAAATAAAGTTCAAAACTTACGGAGCAATTTCATCTGTGGGTGTTCCCCAGTTCCCACGCCCAGCACCTTCCCGCTTAAGCTCATTTCTACACAAATGATAGAATGAATTTTAAAATAAAACTAATAGACAATGATCAGTCAACAAAAAAATGCTGAAGTAAAATACTAACCCACGTCCAGTTCCACTGCGACGTTCATAAGATCTTCGAGGACGTTCTCCTTCACCAGCCTCACCGTTGCTAAAACCACCACGGCGTCCACCACGGAATGCACCGCGGGGAGCACCATAGCCACGCCTTTCAGAGGTTTTCCCTGATTCTCCCTCTTCAGATGGTCTGTTGTATCCTCCAGAAAACCCATTGTTGCCAAAGGAATTCTCATTAGAATCCCGATTGAAACCGCCAGCACCACCGCGACCTCGTCCATATGCACGTCCCCCACCACGTCCACCTCCACGGCCAACTTCATTCCTGGACTCCTTCACTACAAAAGTAAACAACCAAAGATTAAAACAAAATGCCAAAGGCAAATCAACAGTGCAGTACATTAGTCACACAACACAATTTAAATGTTTTCAATCCTTTGAATGCATCTCTCAAGAATAAAAAAGCCTCAAGCATAAGAAAAGAGGCTAATAAAGGTGAGATACAGATAAAAAAATATGAAACTCCTTTAAAACAAAATAAGAACACCAAAAACAATAATCACTCTGGAAACTGAGAAAAATTATAGCCAAGAATATGTACATTCTTTTATCATCTATCTAAAAATATTGAAAGTATTTTACTCTCGACACAAATAAATAAAGATAGAAAGAAAACAATGAACATAAAAATGATCACTCCCACTAAAAAAAGCAATACCATCTTGATAAATACATACATAATCTCATAGATTTAGAAGATAAAAAAAATAACGAAAATCAATCGCGAGCCATAAAAACCTAGTATTTTTCGAGAAAATAATAAAAATATATATAAACCCAATACGAAATGCGCTAAAAAGCAATAAAAAATACATTTTTTTTGTGTAAGCAAACAGAGAACAAGTTCATCAGAAAAATACAGGTCTGAAATGCAAAAAAGTAAAGAAAAGAAAAGCAAGGCTCACCAGATTGGGCAGGAGGAAGAGGCTTTGAGGGAAGCTTGGCAGGCTTAGCTGGCTGAGCAGCCGGAAAGACAGGCTTCTTGGTGTCAGCAGCAACAACAGGAAGCTTAGCGGCGATGAGTTGAGAAAGGTCATCGTTATCATCATCACCCAAAAGGTCAAAAGGGTTCGCGGTTGCCATTTCTTAGAGTCCCGAAAAAGAATCCGATCCGAAAAACCCCTTGAAAAGCCCTCACCACCAACCTAAAACAGCAACCACGGAACCCTTATTGCTTATTCGAATCCATGAATCTGCGATTGAGAGGGTGGAAAAGGGTGTTTGGGAGATGAGAAAAGAGAAGGAAAGTAGAGAGAGAAGAGAGAGTGAAGTGTAGCAAAGAAAGAAAATAATGGTAGTCTCACAAAACCCTAGCCAAAGCGGCAGAGAAATAAGGAAGTGGCTTAACCTAATCTTAAAAAAAAAAAAGAAAAAACCCTACTCGTGGGCAATTTTAGGTTACGGCAGGGTACACTTTAACTGCCTTATTTTTTTTTTATTATTATTTTTATCTAACGTAAGTAATACAAATAATGGTTTTGTGTTGGTGTTTCAATTTGAGTTTTTGTGTTATGTTCTTTTATTATATATTAATTAATTAATTTTTAATAAATAGATTTTTTTTTAAATGTTTCCATATCTATGATATTGGTAGGGTTTTGCTTTGAATTATTGTTTTGTAAAAAAATATAAAATTAAAAAAAAGTATTTACAAATTTTCTTTTTTTGGTTGTATTTCGTGAATATTTTGAGAAAAATACGCGAATAATTAATTATAGTATGAGGATATATTTAAGTAAGTTAATGTAGCTGGAACTAAAGGCGGTGCGCCTAAGTATTCTCTTTTTTTTTTTACCTCTTAACACTATTTTTATAGTTTTAGCTATAGGGTGCTTTAAATATTTATTTATACCACAAATTTCTTAAAAAGTAGCTCGAACTAAGTATAATGATCTTAAATATTTAAACATTAACACTAAAAATACGGAGACACGATATCAAATTTGTGGTTAGAGTAATATTATTTGATTTTTACGTAAACTATCGAGTTACAGACCATTGAAATTGTTTATAAAAATGAACAAAATGCAAGCCATTACAACAGTTCTGGGGCAAGAAGGGACCAGATGGCATGTTGAGGGGAATCGGACCAAAAGTTTCTATACCAGTGACAACTCAATCCGGAGGCCAAAGCTTAGGTCTATTTTGTCAACTTCAGAATTATGCCGACGTCGCATGCTTCATCACTAGACTATGAGCGTTGCGTCATGGTTTATGCTATCATGACCAAGATGACATTCGATATTTGGTGAGTAATTTTGAGAAATATAAACTATGTCTCTAAAATGAAGACCACAGCGGGTACGACTCATAGTGCCCTGATTACAGCATTCTGCTTGAAGCAGGGTGTGCTAATGATAGAAGGAAACATTTTTAAGCCACCCATGCAACTCATCCTACGACGACATTAATATTATTTTCCTCCAACTTCGTTGACACCCTCAGAAGAAGCAAGAAAATGCCAGAAGGGTGATGATGATGATGATGATGATGAGGAAGAAGAGCAAGCAGAAGCAAGTGTCGTGAGATGGTGTCGCCTCTTCTTCAGACTGAACCGCCACTGGGCTCCCAGACTCAGGGCACCTACGATAGACTAGACTACATTATAAGGCAAAATCAGTATATTATCCAATCCAACCAGGCCCAAGTTGCTTATTATAACTCCTATTTTCAGCAGCAGCATGAATTTGCTCAAACGCAAGTCTAGGAGTTGAATTGTGCTTTCTCTATGTGGAGGATGAACCCTCATGCTCCAGACCACTTCTCACAGCCACCGCCATGGTACCCATACCAGCCACCACCACCACCGTCGCCATACTGATGTGGCGCACAGGTAAGTTCCCTTTTCTCTCTCTTTAATGTCACATTGGGGATAATGTGTCACTTTAGTTTGGGAGGGGGTAAACTTAAGTTTTTATTTTGCTAGTTTTAACATATTTTTTTAAGTCTTTTAATTTTTGTTTTTTAGTTTTTATTGTTTTGAGTCAATTTGCAAATTATGAGTCAATCTGAAAGTAGGTAGATAGCATGATTTGAAAAGTTTATTTATTTTTCGAAAAATCCGTGTGCTTGGTGATATTACACTCTTGACTAATTTCAATTTTTGTTTTAGAAGAGCATGGAATCATATTAAGTAATTTTCTAATAATTGAAGTGGTTTATGTATGCTAATTGTGAAATGTGGAAAATTATTTGAAAAATTCTTGAACTTGCTTGATTGCCATTTGAGACGAAATAATAAATAATGCATGACTGGGAAAGTGATTTATGCATTTTTTGGATCGATTGTGCCTTTCAAGTCATCCCTGTAATTTTATCCTAGTTACTTTTTTTGAGCCTTAACCTATTCTTTGTTTCTATACATTCTAAGCCTAGAAAAGATAAACACATGAATATCCAAAATTTAACCCATATTGTACCATAAGTAGATATTTAGTTTGTGAGAATTTAGATGGAAAGTTTATTGTGTGTGTGGGAATAAGTGTGAAAATTGAGAGAATATAAAAAAAAATTGATTGGCAACAACTTGAGAAAAAAAAAAAATCTAACAACCAATGTCAAATTCAGAAGAAAAAAAAATCAATATAAAGTTGTTGCAATCTTGTCAAAAAAATTATCTCAGGTAATTAGAAAGAAAAAAAAAAGGTATTGGGATTGTGTCAAAAATATTTTTGGGTGACATGATTGGAGAAGCTTATGGTATAGACAAGCCTAAATGACCATTTCAACTACCCTTACCTAAGTCTAACACTACAAGCCTAGAAAGACCTTCTGATTCTTGATTGTGCATTAATTTATATTAGTGGAGAATAGTAAGAATTGCAAGCATATGGAATTTTGGGTTAGTGGATTGATGATTGTAATTGGCATGCATAAAGTGGTTCAATTGTTAGTTAATTGCGTTCTATGGTTTCGTGAGCTAAATGAAAATAAATTGAAGTGTGTCAAGGGCGTAATTGAACTGAAATTCTGGATTGTATGCATAAGTAAAAATTTTCACAATCATGTTATGGAGTTTATTTGAAAATTACTCATATTCTGGAGATTGACTTGTTTAATTTGTTTTTCATTTAGTGTTTTACTCGAGGTCAAGTAAATGTTTAGTTTGGGAGAATTTGTTGGGTTATTTTTAGTATTATTTTTGGATTAATTTTAGGGTAAATGGCGGCAAAACCCCCAATACTTTTGTTTTGGTTTCATTAAACCCCCACAACCCAAATTTTTGCGGGTAAACCCCCAAAACCACTATTCTGTTAGCAATTTACCCTTTCCGTCCAAATTTAGCTGTTAAGTGCCAAGTTGGCTTGTCCACGTGAACACAATATACACGTGGCACAATTTTATTGGTCCACGTAAATAATTATATTAAAAAAATAAAATTAAAATAAAATTAATTTAAAATTAAATAAAATATTAAATAATTTTTTTTTCTTTTTTTTATTTTTCTTTTTCTTTTCTTTCTTTTTTTGTCTCTCCTCTGTTACTCCTTCATCTCTTTGTCTATCTCACCACCACCATTACTCCTCTTCAAAAATATCATCACCACCACCACCATCATCCACCACAGATGCCCACCACCACCACTACCATTCACAGCCACCGAAACCACCACCCACCATCTCTAAAATCACCACCACCTACTGGTGCCAAAACCACCACCACTGCCTATTTTCAAATCCAAATCACAAAAAAAAAAATCAAAACAAAACACCACCCCGATATACACATATATACACAAAACAAACCAATTTAAATAAATCCAAATCCAACAAATAAACAAACACACATATATATACACAAAATTTCAGTCAAAAAACACAAACCTTAAAACCCTAAATTTATTTCTCCACAACCATTATCTTTCTACAGATCTGAAAAATAAAAATCACAATAATACCCAAAACATTTATACACAGATCTATTGCAAAGAAAAATTATGAAAAACCCTAAATGAGAAAGAGAGAGGTATCGGTGATCAATACCTAGGTTGGGGTCCTCGTGGCCGGCTCGGTGGTCCTCGTCGACTGCAACTAGACTTTTCTGCATCATCGAGAGAGAGAGAGAGAGAGAGAGAAGAGGGATGAGACAGAGACAGAGACAGAGACAGAGAAGAGGGCTGAGAGAGAAAGAAAGAGAAGAGGGCTCGGGTAAGCTTCAGCAACGTCGTGCGACTGGCAGGTGGTCATCGGCGACGGCACCGGCCGTGGGTGTGTACCTGCATTGTGAGAGAGAGAGAGAGAGAGAGAGAGAGAGAGAGAGAGAGAGAGAGAGAGAGACTATATCTTAAGTCTCAACAAAAAAGAAAACCAAAAAGAAAGAAAAAAAAATGAAAGAAAAAGAAAGAATAAGAAAGAAAAAAAAAATATTTATAATTTTTTTTAATTTTTTTTAATTTTAAATTAATTTTATTTTAATTTTTTAATTGTTTTTAATATAATTATTTAAGTGGACCAATAAAATTGTACCACGTGTATATGTTGTCCTCAAAAGTGAGTGTTTTAATATTTATACTCGCAAGTGCACGAATCGTTTCGGAATATAGTGTTCATGTAAGTGCAAGGTCGAACCCATGGGAGTTGACTAACATCAAAAGAAACTATTTCAAACAAAATAAGAATATTCTAACCTAGCTCCAAATATTTGATAGGATTTTGGTTTTGCAAAATAAAATAAAAGACAAGTAACTAAAATACTTAAGATTAAAGATGAGTGAGTATGAAAATGATTTTCAAATAAGATGTGTAAAATAAGATTATTAAGATATTAGAATCCACAAAATGCAAGTTCAATAATATTTATAAGTATATTGATTCCCAAGTTTTAGATATAGTTGAAATAAATCTCACCATATTTTCCAAAATATATTTTTCATTTAAGTACAAGTTATTTTCAAAAAGGTAGGATTTTTCTTCACTTATAAAATGTATAATTTCTAAGCATTAAATGTGTTACAATTTAATGAAACTACACAAAATCAAAGAAACTATGTTTAGGCAAAATATAACACTTATATTCTAAGAATTAGATGTAAACAATTTAATGAAAGACATTTAATCAAAGAGTATTATATTTTTTGCATAATGAAGAACTAAGTAGAAATATGCTTTAACAATCAAAAATACATGATATTGAAGATTAAAAAGACATATTTTTGATAGAAAAATCCATGAACTTTATAGCACAAATGGGAAATCAACATACAAACATAAACACTATCTAGTTACATTTTGCTTCATCATCATCTTAATAATCTTGAAAAAAGATTAGAAGCTCATAACTAGATAAAAATTACAAAAGATAAACATACTTGACATGCTCTTCAAAGTGTAAAAATGGTAGAAAGTAAATGGTAAAAATGAAGAGTGTGGAATGGAGAAGTGTTTTGGGTTGAAGAGGTGTTTAGGGGGTGAAAAGATGTCTTGGGGGTGAAGAGATGTTTAGGGGGTGAAGAGATGTCTTTTGAAATGGTCTTCCAACACCATATTTATAGGCAAAATTAGAGAATTAAATTATTCAAAATAAATAAATAAAATGATTAATTTAATTAGTGTTGGGAAGAGAATGGATAAATAGAGTATGTGTAAGAGTATTGGAAAAAATAAATGTTTTGTAAGGATGTAAAAGTAGTGAAAGATAGGGTAAAAATAAAATAGGAATGTTTATTTAGGTGAAATAAGTAGAAAAGAGTGAATAGGTATTTAGGTGTAAGTTATGGGAGAAAAATATGGATTTTTGGCTTTTATGTGTATGAGAAAATAAGAATAAAGCAATTAATTTAACAGCTTTTTTTCTTTGTTCTCAGCAGGTGGCAGCTGGCGAGCTGTGATTGGAGGAGAAGCTGACGAGGCGGTTGCGTGGCGCTTGCTGATTGGTTGGGCGCTGACGGAAGTGGTGCCAGCTGGGAAGGAGGCAGCTGATGGCTGGGACCCGCGTGGAAGGAAGGAGAAGAGGGAGCTGATGCTGGGGACCACGCTGCAGGCTTCACTTGCGCCTGTCTGGGGTGAGTTACACTCGCCATCCTCAGCCGCACGATTGGTAAACGGACGGTCCAGATGGGCTGTTGACTTTGACCGAGAGTGGGCTTCTTCTTGGGCTGATTTGATTTTGCTTTTAAAATTGCATTTTTACCCCAATTTCTTCACATCTTCTTCAAATTAATCCATACTTTATCCACCAAATACACCTAGGGGGCGTTTGGTATGAGGTGTTCAAAATAATGTGATTATAGGGAATATTATGAAGGAGAATATGATTATAGTGAAATGTGTAAACTGTGTTTGGTTGTGTAGGGTAATATGTAATCACATTCTCGTTAATTGAATTATACTGTTTGGTTGAGTACAAGAATCTTATATATTATTTTAAAAAATTAAAATTAAAATATTTTTTTATTGTATTTATAGAATGTTAATTATACATAAAATAAAATAATTATTCATTAAAGAAATATATTTATTAATTAGAAAATAATAAATTTTATTGTATTTTTTATTAATTAAAATAAATATTTTTATATATCACTATTATTTATTTTTGTTCGCTATGTCATTTATGTACACCATTCTCATAAAATTTATGTATAATGCATATATAAATTATTGTTAATAACATAAAAATAACTCAGTTATAAAAAAATCGATTTTACAGACTAAATATATATATATCGCAATATTTTATTTATAATAAATTATAATATTAATGATCTTTAAATTTATTTATTAATTTAAAAATGTTATTCAAATTAATATAATGGAAGGGAATAACTAATCCCACTCTTTTTTAATGTATCAACATTCCCCTCCTCAAGGGTATTTATATTACCAAGGGAATGACATTTTAAGATTAAACCTTCCAAACAAACAAGGTAATGTTTAACATTACCATTCCCTTGCTAACATTAACCTATTCCAAACACCCCCCTAAAGATTCATAAAATTAATTAGAAAACTAAAATAAAATTAAAAATAAATACTACATAACATATTATAATAAAATAATTATAAAAACACACAAAAACATATAAAATTACAATAAAGCTAATAAATTCAAAAATAATTAAAAACTTACTAAATTAATTAAAAACTTAAGAACTAAACCAATTTTTAGTTAAAAAAATGTGAAAAATAACTCTAATTTCTAGAGTTATCACAACCCCAAACTTAAAATTTTGCTAGTCCTCGAGCAAAAGAAAAATTAAAAACACACATTTTTTTTTTTTATTTTGGTGATATCAAAAATGTCCTCAAAAATTGCACATTGAAAATAACTTATATAAAATATGAATAAAAATTAAGCTTATGTAATTAATTCTATAGTCAATCTTGCTTTGAAAATATATTTTAAATTCTAAATCTAAAAATCTATTCATCAAATTATTATGTGAATTTTGGAAAAATTATTGCAACAAAATATTTATTTCACATAACAAGATGAATACTTTTTTTTCAAAATTTGATTTTTTAGCAAAATTGACCCAAGAATTAAAAATAAAGCTTAAAAGAGATTCATATTTGTATAAACTAAAATCAAACTCAATCAAGGGTATTATCATAGGAAAAAGGGGATATCACCAAAGGGTTTTTTTTTTTCTTTTTTTTTTTTTTTTTTTTTTTAAGGCATAAATATATATATAGAAAATTAATATATTTTTTTGTTTTTTTTTTTACTAGAAGAATAATAATAAACATTTTTATTTGTTTTTTTTTTTTTATAAAAATATATAATATTACTACTTTAGCATCCAAACAATAATTTTTTTTTTTTTTAGTGAAAAATACTCTACCATTTCTAAGCACATGAAAGAAATAACCATAGGAACTCACCACCCCAAACTTAATTTATGCATTGTCCTCAATGTATCAAAATACAAATATAAATTGAAAGTGAAAGAGTTGAGAGTTTAGAATGGTCATACCTCATCGTGGAGCATGTCAAGAGCAACAAAAAGATAACAAAAATCAAAACAAAAAGTTAATCTAAAACATAAAGAAAAATACATATTACCAAGAATTGATGAGAGCAATTAAGGATCATGGTAAATTGGATCCTCAAGGAGGATTTCATCCACTTCCACATTTTTCAATTCTAAAAATAGTTTCAATTTTTGTCCATTAACTTTGAATACATTACCATTATTAGGATTTTCAATTTCAATGGCTCCATGTGGAAAAACAGTGCGGACAGTGACGAAGCCAGAAATTTAGTTAAGTGAGGGCTTGAATAAATATTAAGTCAAAACTAATAAAAATAATGATAAATGTATCTTTCAAATTTTTATCTTCAACAAAATAAAATAATACTGTTGACAAAAATAAAATAAAATATTGTCAATGGTATTATTTTATTTTTTAATAAAGTATTATTTTTTTATTATTTGTATTGTACTACTTTTAAAATGGGCTTGATTAGAATAAGAGTAGGCTCATGAATCATGATTAAGATATTGAGTGAGGGCTTTTGTGAATTGGACTTTAATAAATTGAGCAAAGTGAATTAATATATGTATATATCTACATATAAAAAATTTGATGTATATATTTGAGTGAGGGCTTTAGCCCACACATGGGCTAAAGTCCCTCCGTCCCTGAGTGCGGATAATGTATGGACCTACCCACCTAGAGCGTAACTTTCCCGGAAAAAGATGCAAACGAGAATTGTATAAAAGGACTTTTTGACCGGGAGAAAAATCTTTTCTCAAGATGTTTTTGTCATGGTAAAATTTCATTCGGTCCTTATACTTTTTCGAATAGTCATAAGCATCATGCCTAAGCTCTTCTAACTCATTCAATTGAAGCTTTCTTTTCTTACCCGCTTTGTCTAAGGAAAAATTAAGTTGCTTAATAGCCCAATAGGCTCTATGTTCTAACTCAACGGGTAAGTGGCATGCCTTCCCATAAACAAGTCTATAGGGAGACATTCCAATGGGCGTTTTGTAAGCAGTACGATATGCCCATAATGCATCAATGAGTCTTAGGGACCAATCTTTCCTAGTGGGGTTGACAGTTTTCTCTAAGATGTGCTTAATCTCCCTATTTGATATTTCAACTTGACCACTAGTTTGTGGGTGATAAGGTGTAGTGACTTTATGTGTAATGCCATATTGTTTCATTAAATGTTCAAAAGGCCTATTACAAAAGTGTGTACCATTATCACTAATGATGGCACGTGGTGAACCTAATCGTGAGAAAATATTTTCTTTCAAAAACTTAAGCACAACTTTATGGTCATTAGTGTGACATGCAATAGCTTCTACCCATTTAGACACATAATCAACACCAACAAGAATGTATAAATTACCAAAAGAATTAGGAAATGGACCCATAAAATCAATGCCCCAAACATCAAATATTTCAACAATAAGAATAGGATTCAAAGGCATCATGTTTCTCCTAGTTACACTTCCTAATTTTTGGCAACGCTCACAAGATTTACAATGCATATAAGTGTCATGAAAAATAGTAGGCCAATAAAATCCACATTGTAAAATTTTCAAAGCAGTTTTCTTACCACTAAAATGTCCACCACATGCATGATCATGACAAAAAGATATGATTTTAGGTTGATCGCAGTTTGGAATGCATCTTCTTATTATTTGATCGGGGCAATATTTAAACAAATAAGGATCATCCCACATGAAATTTTTCACTTCAGCATAAAATTTAGATTTATCTTGTTTAGACCAATGAGAAGGAATTTCACCAGTGACCAAATAATTGACAATATCAGCATACCAAGGAAAAGAAGATACATGCATGAGTTGTTCATCAGGAAAAGTTTCAATGATAGTGGTGGAATCATGATTAGTTTCAACAACAATTCTAGACAAATGATCAGCTACAACATTTTTAGAACCTTTTTTATCACGTATCTCTAAATCAAATTCTTGTAAAAGCAAGATCCAACGAATTAAACGAGATTTAGCATCTTTTTTCGACAAGAGATATTTCAATGCAGCATGATCAGAATAGACAATTATTTTAGATCCTAACAAATAAGACCTAAACTTCTCTAATGCAAACACAACGACAAGCAATTCTTTTTCAGTTGTAGTGTAATTCAATTGAGCTTCATTTAAAGTTTTGCTAGCATAGTATATTACATGAGGTAACTTGTTAATTCTTTGTCCTAAAACAGCACCAATTGCATAATCAGAAGCATCACACATTATTTCAAAAGGAACATTCCAATCGGGAGGGCGAATAATAGGTGCACTAGTTAAAAGGGATTTCAATTTTTCAAAGGCAACATGGCAATCATTATCAAAGACAAAAGCATTTTCTTTTCCAAGTAAATGACATAAAGGGCGTGAAATTTTGCTAAAGTCTTTTATGAATCTTCTATAAAAACCGGCATGGCCTAAGAATGATCTAATTTCTTTTATTGTCTTAGGTGGAGGAAGTTTTGAAATAAGATCTACTTTTGCTTTATCAACTTCTATTCCTTGAGATGAAATCACATGACCTAAGACAATTCCCTTTTTAACCATGAAATGACATTTTTCCCAATTAAGAACTAAATTCATTTCTTTGCAACGAATTAAAACAAGAGAAAGATGGTGCAAACAATCATCAAAAGAATTTCCAAACACGAGAAAAATCATCCATAAACACTTCAAGATTTCTTTCAACCATATCGAAAATATTGCAATCATACATCTTTGAAATGTTGCAGGAGCATTACAAAGACCAAAAGGCATGCGACGATATGCAAAGGTTCCAAAAGGGCAAGTAAAGGTAGTCTTTTCTTGATCTTCGGGGGCAATGGGGATTTGGTTATATCCCGAATACCCATCAAGAAAGCAATAATAAGCATGGCCAGCTAATCGTTCAAGCATTTGGTCAATGAAGGGTAATGGGAAGTGGTCTTTCCTAGTGACACTATTCAACTTTCTATAGTCTATACACACTCTCCACCCAGTTTGGACTCTAGTAGGGATTAACTCATTTTGTTCATTTTTAACAACAGTGATCCCAGACTTTTTGGAACAACTTGAACTGGACTAACCCATGGACTGTCAGAAATAGGGTAAATGATCCCTACATCTAACATTTTAATTACATCATCTCTTACTACCTCTTTCATGTTTGGATTTAATCTTCTTTGACTTTCTCGGGAGGGCTTAGCATTTTCTTCTAAATGAATTCTATGCATGCACACAGCTGGGCTAATTCCCTTAATGTCTCCCATGGTCCAACCTATGGCCTTTTTATGTTTTCTAAGGATATCTAACAACTTTGTTTCTTGTTTTTCATCTAAATCAGATGCAATGATAACGGGATAAGTGTTAGACTCTCCTAGAAATGCATATTTTAAAGTGTCGGGCAAAGGTTTAAGATCTAACTTTGGTGGTTCAGGAGTTGACTCAACATGCTCTAATGGAATACATGGTTCAATTTTGGCTTTCCATTTTTCAGTATCCATTAGTGGGGTAGACTTAAGCAAAGAATTGACATCATGAATAAAATCATCAACATTTAAGCACATTCCAAACATTTTTGCATAAGTTTCAAAAGATTCATTCATGTCCATTTCAAACATATTTTCCGTGTTAATCATGTTTACTTCAT
This sequence comes from Cannabis sativa, assembly GCF_029168945.1. Classification (NCBI taxonomy): domain Eukaryota; kingdom Viridiplantae; phylum Streptophyta; class Magnoliopsida; order Rosales; family Cannabaceae; genus Cannabis; species Cannabis sativa. The sequence continues at coordinate 70,174,865 of NC_083605.1, read as the reverse complement.
GTATTTCCTCACACTCAACAGACTTAGCAACATTAAAAACATTCAATTCAACAGTCATGTTTCCAAAAGATAATTTAAATACACCATTACGACAGTTGATAATTGCATTAGATGTAGCTAAAAATGGTCTACCTAAAATGATGGGTATTTGAGCATGAGCATTTTCAACAGGTTGAGTATCAAGAACAATGAAATCAACAGGAAAATAGAACTTATCCACTTTAATTAAAACATCTTCTATAATACCTCTAGGAATTTTCACAGAACGATCAGCTAATTGAAGTGTTATAGAAGTTGGTTTTAATTCTCCTAGACCAAGTTGCTTATAAACAGAATAAGGCAATAAATTCACACTAGCTCCTAAATCAAGTAAAGCTTTGTTAATAAAATGATCACCAATGATGCATGAAATTGTTGGACAACCAGGATCTTTATATTTCACAAGGCTTTTGTATTGAATTATGGAACTAACTTGTTTGCCTTTTTTGGAACATTAGTGTTTCTTTTAACAGTGCAAAGGTCTTTCAGGAATTTGGAGTAGGCAGGAATTTGTTTAATGGCATCTAAGAAGGGGATGTTGATACTTACTTGTTTGAACACTTCTAAGATGTCACTATATTGGTTGCCTTTTTTGAGTGGAAGTAATCTTTGTGGAAAAGGAGCTTTTGGAATGGAAGGAAGAATTTGATCATTATCTTTTGATAAGTCATTTGTGTTGGAACTTTGGCTTTGGTCTTTTTCAACTTGAGGTGTGTAATCGGGTTTGGCAATTTGTTTTCCGGACCTAAGAGTTGAAATAGACTTAGCTTCTTCTTTATGACTTGGGACTCCTACTTCATATTGGCCTTTAGGATTTGGGACGGGTTGGCTAGGAAATCTCCCTTTTTCTCTCTCAGTTACGGCATTGGCAAGTTGACCCAATTGTGTCTCAAGTTTGGCAATGGATTGAGACTGATTTTGCATGATTTGTTGGGTGGATTGCATGAATTGTTGTAAAGTGTCTTCTAAGGAAGGCTTTCTTTGTGGAGGGTAAGTTTGACTTGGTTGGGCATGATTCGGATTTGGCATGTTGAATTGGTTTCCTTGGTTCATTTGTGGTTGGTTTTGTCTCCATGAAAAATTGGGATGGTTTCTCCAATTAGGATTGTATGTGTTTGAAAATGGGCTATCATTTGGTTTACCATATGAATGTAATGCATTAGCCTCTTCAGAAAATGTTTCAAGAAAAGGAGGACATGATTGATCATTATGACAAGTACTAGCACAAACCTCTTTTTTAGGTTGAACATGAGAATTCATAGTTTGACTTATGACTAAGGCTTCTACTTTTCTTGCTAATTTTTCAAAAGATGTTCTCAAATCAGTTTCTTCTTTAATTTCATATTTTCCTCCTCTTTTAGGTGAATTATTTGCTCTAGACCTAGCCTCAGAATAATTCCATTGTTGTGAATTAACAGACAATTCTTCAAGAGCTTCCCAAGCCTCTTGCCCTTGTAATTTCAAAAATTTTCCGGTATGCATAGATTGAATCATTTGTCGGTTTGAAGGGGTTAAACCATCATAAAAATATTTTACAAGTCTCCATTTTTCAAAACCATGGTGGGGACATTTTAATAATAAATCTTTAAATCTTTCCCAACATTCATAAAATTCTTCATTATCTTTTTGATAAAATTCGGAGATTTCTCTTCTTAAATTATCAGTTTTGGACATGGGGAAAAATTTGGCAAGAAATTTATTAAAAAGTTGTTCCCAAGTGGTTATGGTTCCGGTTGGAAGTGAGTTTAACCAAGCTTTGGCTCTATCTTTTAAAGAAAAAGGAAACAACCTAAGCTTAACCGATTCATCCGAAAAATTTTGAAAACGAAAAGTTGAGCAAATATCTAAGAAATCTTTTACATGCATGTAAGGGTCTTCTCTTTCTAAACCATAAAAAGAAGGCAACAATTGAATGATTGAAGGTTTAAGTTCAAAATGAGTGGCATTAGTAGTAGGCAAAACAATGCATGATGGAGCATTAGTTGAAATAGGTGAAAAATATTCAAGGAGCGTTTTTTCTTGCGCAATATTAGGTTCTTGTTCCATTATGCTTAATTTTTCAAAAACACTTTCAATTTCACCTAAAGTTACTACTCTTTTTACCAAACGATTTTTAGAATCACGTTGCCAATGATGCATGCAATGTCACAAATTTCACAAAGAAACACAAATAACACACAATAATCTCAAGAAGACAAATTTCTGATGTGGAAGATCAGTTATAAACCGCAACCACAGAGCATACTTATAACACAAAGAGATTATGATTTTTTTTGTAAATTTTTAATTTTTCAATTTTTTTTTTTTGGTTTGACTTGTTCCCATGCCTATTTGATTCCACTTACTCACGACTTAATAACAACTCCCCGGGGTTAATTATTAAGTGTGGATGGGAACTTTGCCAAATTTCCTTTAAGCAAAAATTGCTTATGTTGAAAGAACAAGCTTTGTTTTTAATTTTTTTTTTTCAAGTATTTTCTTAAGCAAAGTAAATAAAATTACAACTAAATAAATACAATAATAATGATAGATAGTTATATTAAAGTTAGGAGGCACAAAATGCCATCAACTAACTATAATAATAATAGTAGTAGTAGTAGTAGTAATATTAGTAGCAATAATAAGATTTTAGGAGGCACAAGATGCCATCAACTAAAATGATAAACAAAAATAAAAGCTAGGAGGCACTAATGCCATCACTAGAGGGGATAATAGGAGGCAAAAATGCACTCAACTATCAAGTATGTAGGAGGCACAAAATGCACTCAACTACTAAAAGAAAAAAAGGTTAGGAGGCAAAAATGCACTCAACTAACAAATAGGTAGGAGGCACAAAATGCCATCAACTACAAATAAATATGTATATATATAGTATATAATATATAATATATAACAATATATATGTATAACTTCCCTTTTTTTTTCAACTTTTTTTTTCGATATTTTTTTTTAACTTTTTTTTTTGACGAAAATGAGAAAATAAAAAAATAACTAGTAGAAGAGTATTACTTACCTTGTAGAAAGATCGTTTCTTTCTAGCAACTCCCCGGCAACGGCGCCAAAAACTTGTTGTCCTCAAAAGTGAGTGTTTTAATATTTATACTCGCAAGTGCACGAATCGTTTCGGAATATAGTGTTCATGTAAGTGCAAGGTCGAACCCATGGGAGTTGACTAACATCAAAAGAAACTATTTCAAACAAAATAAGAATATTCTAACCTAGCTCCAAATATTTGATAGGATTTTGGTTTTGCAAAATAAAATAAAAGACAAGTAACTAAAATACTTAAGATTAAAGATGAGTGAGTATGAAAATGATTTTCAAATAAGATGTGTAAAATAAGATTATTAAGATATTAGAATCCACAAAATGCAAGTTCAATAATATTTATAAGTATATTGATTCCCAAGTTTTAGATATAGTTGAAATAAATCTCACCATATTTTCCAAAATATATTTTTCATTTAAGTACAAGTTATTTTCAAAAAGGTAGGATTTTTCTTCACTTATAAAATGTATAATTTCTAAGCATTAAATGTGTTACAATTTAATGAAACTACACAAAATCAAAGAAACTATGTTTAGGCAAAATATAACACTTATATTCTAAGAATTAGATGTAAACAATTTAATGAAAGACATTTAATCAAAGAGTATTATATTTTTTGCATAATGAAGAACTAAGTAGAAATATGCTTTAACAATCAAAAATACATGATATTGAAGATTAAAAAGACATATTTTTGATAGAAAAATCCATGAACTTTATAGCACAAATGGGAAATCAACATACAAACATAAACACTATCTAGTTACATTTTGCTTCATCATCATCTTAATAATCTTGAAAAAAGATTAGAAGCTCATAACTAGATAAAAATTACAAAAGATAAACATACTTGACATGCTCTTCAAAGTGTAAAAATGGTAGAAAGTAAATGGTAAAAATGAAGAGTGTGGAATGGAGAAGTGTTTTGGGTTGAAGAGGTGTTTAGGGGGTGAAGAGATGTCTTGGGGGTGAAGAGATGTTTAGGGGGTGAAGAGATGTCTTTTGAAATGGTCTTCCAACACCATATTTATAGGCAAAATTAGAGAATTAAATTAATCAAAATAAATAAATAAAATGATTAATTTAATTAGTGTTGGGAAGAGAATGGATAAATAGAGTATGTGTAAGAGTATTGGAAAAAATAAATGTTTTGTAAGGATGTAAAAGTAGTGAAAGATAGGGTAAAAATAAAATAGGAATGTTTATTTAGGTGAAATAAGTAGGAAAGAGTGAATAGGTATTTAGGTGTAAGTTATGGGAGAAAAATATGGATTTTTGGCTTTTATGTGTATGAGAAAATAAGAATAAAGCAATTAATTTAACAGCTTTTTTTCTTTGTTCTCAGCAGGTGGCAGCTGGCGAGCTGTGATTGGAGGAGAAGCTGACGAGGCGGTTGCGTGGCGCTTGCTGATTGGTTGGGCGCTGACGGAAGTGGTGCCGACCGGGAAGGAGGCGGTGATGGCCGGGACCCGCGTGGAAGGAAGGAGAAGAGGGAGCCGATGCGGGGACCACGCCTGCAGCTTCACTTGCGCACGTGCGGGGTGAGTTACACTCGCCATCCTCAGCCGCACGATTGGTAAACGGACGGTCCAGATGGGCTGTTGACTTTGACCGAGAGTGGGCTTCTTCTTGGGCTGATTTGATTTTGCTTTTAAAATTGCATTTTTACCCCAATTTCTTCACATCTTCTTCAAATTAATCCATACTTTATCCACCAAATACACCTAAAGATTCATAAAATTAATTAGAAAACTAAAATAAAATTAAAAATAAATACTACATAACATATTATAATAAAATAATTATAAAAACACACAAAAACATATAAAATTACAATAAAGCTAATAAATTCAAAAATAATTAAAAACTTACTAAATTAATTAAAAACTTAAGAACTAAACCAATTTTTAGTTAAAAAAATGTGAAAAATAACTCTAATTTCTAGAGTTATCAGTATATTGCGTCCACGTGAACAAGCCAACCTGGCACTTAACAGCTAAATTTGGACAGAAAGGGTAAATTGCTAACAAAATAGTGGTTTTGGGGGTTACCCGCAGAAATTTGGGTTGTGGGAGTTTAATGAAACCAAAACAAAAGTATTGGGGGTTTTGCCGCCATTTACCCTTAATTTTATTGTATTTTTAATTTAGTTTTACTCGTGTTTGGAGTAATTTTACGCTTGTTATCTTTTATTTTTGTAGATTTAAAATAGAAGAAGATTTAAAAAATATCAAAAGAAACTAAGATGAAAAAAAAAAAGATAAAAGATCGCATAAAAGATAGTTGTGCAAAATTGAGATTCGGCCTAAGAAAAAAAGATTTGACACCTTGAAAATGTGGGAAAGTACACACGGGCTGCAACCCGTATCGTGAAAAGCAGGCCCCTTCGTGTGAAAAATGCACACGGGTCGCGGCCCAGGAAAGGCATGCCGCAGCCCGCCCCTATTCTGAAGCAGAAAAAGATTTATTTCTCAACGTGGGCTTATTGTGGTGGCCTAATTCAAAGCTGAATAGGATTTTTAGCATGTGCAATTGTTCTATCTTTTGTCCCTCAATAACTATATAAGGAGTGAACTTCAATTGATTTCGGTAAGCAATTCAAAAGGAAATAAAAAGGCAGAAAAAAACGAATTTCAGAGACCGACTTCAATACTGAAGGCATTCTTCAGAGGGTTTTCAGCATTCTTTTCTTCACTATTTTCTTCTCTTTTCTTAAGTTAATATGTGTGATTTTGCTACAATGAACATGAGTAGCTAAACATTTAATTAGGGTCTAGATTGAGATTGTTTGGTATTGTTTTATAGTTCTAATATGATTTATTTTCCCTTAATTTCTATGTATTCTATTTCATTCGTACTTAATTACTTTTAATTGACTGATCACCAATTAACTAACTATGATTTTGATGCGAGATCTGAGAAGTGAGTGTCAATTATGCTACAGTGAAATAGAACTGAATGTGATATAGGACGATAGTACTTGTATGGTTTAGATAGCTTATAGGGTTTCTGTGTTTAATGTCTGTTGCATGTTTAATTTATCACGAGAGTAGAAAATTTGCATGTAATTGAGATTTATATATCTGAGAAGATTATAAATTACCTTAGTAAACCTATTATTGCATAGAAATTAGTAATAGGAATATAATCATATTAGGCTATAATCAATAGATACAATTGAAATTGAAAGCCCTAACTTTAATCATCGTTAATTTCCTTTTTGATTTATTTGCTTCTTAATTTCACTGTTTCTTTAGTATTTCTAAATTTAATTTTCTCTTAACTTTGACATAACCAAATAGAAGTAAAGATTTAATTTTAAAGTACTTAACTACAATTCTTGTGGGATCAACCTCACACTTTGTAAGTCTATTACTTGTTTACGATACGTACACTTGCGTGTTGAAAATACCACAACAAGGTGTCGTACAAGCCTTGAGGTAAGTTCTTCACTTGTTCTTGGTGATTTCTAGAGTTTTAGGTTGAGTTTTTTTGGGGATTTTGAATGATTTTAGGCATGTAGATTTGGTTAAGTTCAGAGCATGTTTTTAAGTTTAATTTAAGGTTGTTTATGTTGTACTTTCAAGCTTTATTGGTTGGTATACTTTGATTTGGGTGAGTTGAGTTCAAGAACTCACTCAACAGTTGTGTTTTTGTGATTTAAGTTTATTGTTAGTTTTGAGTGTCGGGATATGTTGTGTAGGAGATTCATCATTCTGGGGTGCTGTGTAGGAGATTGCACTAACGCTCACACTTCCTCTTCTTCAACCTCTCTCAGGTATCTTTTTTGCGAGTTTCTCGTGCTTTTTGCAAGATGGGGTCCACCCGAGATTGTGGCCACGTATCCATCCACCGGAGTTGGGGCAAGTTTGGGAGGATATGGGGTTCCATGTTTCGGTGCGAGTAATGCTACCCTATCTGGCACTGGTGGAGTAGGGAGTGCAGGCAGGGATGTTCTAAGAGCTTGAGAACGTCTTACCCCCTGCGGGGGATTTACGACATTTTGTTATCCCAAAACGATCACATGCCCGTGGATGACCCCCTATCCAAAGTAAATGATTGGAACTCAGACCCATTGTCCCAAATGTCTTGCTCAGACCAAAGTTTTAATCTCATCCTTTAGATAATCACACTCGTTAGTGGTGTGACCCTTCTCTCTGTGATACTCACATTCTTTGTTCTAATCACATCTATTTCTTCCTCCGTGTGGCATTCGCGGAGGCTTTCTGTAGTGGACCATGTTATAGATCGCTTTGTAGACGTTCTCTCGTGTGTCAATCAAACTAGTATACTTAAAGTATTTTGGATCATACTCTTTTCTCAGCTTCTTTGAAGAGTCGTTATAGTTATTGCCCTTGTCCCTTCTTTTGTTCCGAGAGTGGCTCACAGTTGATTTTGGAGCCTCTATTTTCACCTATCCAGGAGCCACACTACACTTGGTATGTGTTGCCCCATACTTAAGAAAATGGGTATATGTAGGTGCGAGACCGAAGGTAGTGGGTAGGGGTGTTCATCAAACCGCTCAAACTGTCCGCATCGCACCACTCCGTAAAAAAATACAGTTAAAAATTCTTTGTAGTGCATTCGCGGTTTGAATTTTTCCTAAATCCATCCGTATTTTTGTTAAAAAAAAATCTAACTCCTAAAAATATTTTAAAAAACTGTGCATTCGCATTTTTATATTATTTTTTTGGTTAATTATAAAAAAAAAAAATCTTTTTTTTTTACATTGGAAGAGAAGGATTTGAAGAAGAAAAATTTAAAACCACTAAATTATATAACTATATAAAAATTAAAAAAAAAAATCGTTAATTGTCTTACACTTCTCAATAACAACACAAAATAAGTAGAGAACATGTTGGTGTGGAGTCATGTCTTTTGACATGTTTTTTCTCTCTGCTGTAGAGTGTTGATTTGATCAGTAAAAGTTTTGTTATTTTCGTTTCCTAAGATGGCGTCAAGTAGTCGAGTGATGGAAGAACTAGAACATAGATGGGATACAATATGTCTAGAAGAAGAGGAAGAGAGTGAAGAGATACTGGAAGATGAGGAAGATGGCAATCCTGAGTTTGATGTAAGATGGAGTCTTGTAGGGAAATTGTTAACAGGCAGAATATCAGATTACAAGGTCTTCCAAAATATGATAGCAGATTTATGGAAGCCAGGCAAAGGAATGACTGTTAAGATTCTAGAGCAGAACTGATTCTTGTTTCAATTCTATCACGAGATTGACATTCAGCGTGTGATCAATGGTAGCCCATGGACATTTGATCGGAAGCATTTGATCTTGAAGAGACTGAAGGCAGGGGACAATCCGAGAATGGTGGAATTGGATACGATTGACATGTGGGTTCAGATCCATGATTTACAATCTGGATTCAAAACAGAGCAAGCAGTTCAGAAAGCTGGGAACTACATTGGCACATTTCTTGGTTCGGATCCTAATAATTTTCATGGTATTTGGCGTGACTACCTTCGGGTACGGGTTTCTATCTCTTTACACAAACCTCTGAAGAGGATAATGAAGTTCCGGAAACGTGATGGTGAAACATTTTGGGATAATTTCAAATATGAGAAAGTCCCCACATTTTGCTTTATATGTGGTATTATGGGACGTTCTGAGACCTTTTGTGCTAAGTTATATGATACCCTTGTAGCAAACCTTACGAAGCCATACAGATTCTTTATGAAAGCTCCACCTAGAAGGAACAATTTTTTGACTGCTTCTCCATGGCTTCGGCAACATGAAGCAACTCAGATGGATACTGGCGGCAAGAATTCTGATGAAGATATTAAAGTTAATGCTCCCCATGATACTCGGCTTGATGATAGGGAGGATAATATTCAAAGGAACAAATATGGAAACTTGCATGGTTATGGGAAGGATATTGCCTACAATTCGGGAGCTGCTAATGTAAAGTCGAATATGGCTTTAAATGAGCCAGTTGTCTTGGTCAAAGAGAATCAAGTTTTATTCTCATCTGATATGGAATTATCAATATCTGAGCTTAAAAGGAGACGTGTTGGGCTTGTCAATACTAATGACCCAACTGGGCCTATAGTAGATGATATGGAACATGACAAAAATGATAATGAGGAGGCAATAGAGATAATTTCAGAAAACGGAGTCATGGTGGGTTTTGGTGTCCAGGCCCACCAAGCATTATGAGCACTCTGAGTTGGAACTGCCGTGGGCTTGGGAACCCACGGGCCATTCAGTTCCTGGAGGATATTTGTTTCCAAAAGAAGCCCAAATTTCTTTTCTTATGTGAGACTCTTTGCACCAAAGAATTGGTGAACCATGTACGGGTTAGACTTGGTTTTGAGGGAGTTTTTTCAATCGATGCTGATGGAAGAAAGGGAGGTCTTGCTCTGTTCTGGAAATCGAATGATGAAGCTAAGTTACTGGGTTTTTCTCAACATCATATCGACTTGGAGGTTATAAGGCATGGGAGTTTGGAGGTTAACTGGCTTGTATGGCGAACCTAACAGACAATTACGACATCAAACTTGGCAGCTTCTTCGAAGCCTCTCTCTTGAATCAACACTTCCATGGTGTGTAATTGGTGATTTCAATAACATAGCCAGCAATGAGGAGAAGAAAGGAGGTCGTCCATATCCTGCTGCTTTAATCTCTGGTTTTCAATCGGCCCTTGATGATTGTCATCTTATTGACTTGGAGGTTCGTGGCTATCCATTTACTTGGGAACGTGGAAAAGGAACTGACCATTGCATTGAAATTCGCCCAGACAAAGCTGCTGTTACCCATGAATGGTTAGTCATTTTTAATCACTCTACTCTTACCAATATTGACTACACTTGCTCTGATCATACACCCATATTTTTACAACCTGAAACTCTGTCCACTGCTGCCTCTTTTCACTGCTTTCGGTATGAAAATGTATGGTCCCGTGAACCAATTTGCTCCCAGTTGGTTGAAGATTGCTGGTTTAATTCGCAAGGCTTATCTCTGTCTGGTAGAATAAAACAATGTTCAATTCGATTGGAGGAATGGGGAAAGGAAATCTTAGGGAATTTTAAGAACCGTATTGCCCAAAGCAAGAAGCGTATGACCAGAATGAAAAGCCAGACGAGTTCGTTCCTGTATACTGAATTCGAAAGCGAACAAAATAATTATTTCGAATTATTGGCTCAACAGGAGATTTATTGGAGCAGAGATCGAAACAGTTTTGGCTTCATAATGGTGACAAGAATACCAAGTATTTCCATGCTTCTGCAAGTGCTAGAAAGAGAAACAATCAGATACGTCAATTGCAAAATACTGCTGGGGTGTGGACCGATTGGGCAACTAGCCTTGATCAGGTAATTGTCCAGTATTTTGATGACCTGTATACTGCTGGTTGTTCGACAAATGCTAGGGTTATTAGAGAGATTAATTGCACTGTTAGTACCATACAAAATGAAGAACTCTTGAACCCAGTTTCTTGCGAAGAAGTGAGACTTGCCTTGTTCCAAATGCACCCTCACAAAGCTCCAGGGCCAGATGGGATGGGTCCGGGTTTCTTTCAACATCACTGGAATACTGTTGGGTTAGATGTGGTTAAAGTTGTTCAGGATTTCTTTCATTCAGGCTCCTTCCCAAAAGAGTTGAATGAAACTAATCTTGTTTTAATCCCTAAAAAGAAGAATGTCGCTACTGTTGGAATTATATTTATCCAGGATCTTAGATCTACTTACAAGTATGTTGATTTAACAACCTAATATTGAACTTCTAAAACGATGAACTAAACACATAAAAGTTAAGAATAACTTACAGTGATTGCAGCGGAATTAATGTCTCCTTCCACTCAGATCTCTAACCCTTGATTCCTGTCTGTAGCAGAGTATAATCAAGATCTGAGCCCGAAAGTTCTTCAGTTGGATGTGATCCTTCACCGTCTTCCAAACTATAATGAGGTACTGAATGATGTGTGTGGGCACTTCTCTCTCACTAGGAATTTCGAAATTTCTCTCTTGTTTTCTCTCTTGATTTCGTGTGACACACAATGCAAAGCAAAGTTTTCTCATGCACAAGAAGAGTAGAGAGGGGCGGCTATAAATAGGAAAAGGGAAGACCACAACTTTCCAAATAAACAGTTTCCTCTTTTACTGTGTAATTGAATAACTGCCTTATTTAGTGTGATTCACCACTTTCCTATTTAGGCTAGGCTTTGATTAGCAATTATATGACAAATTAAATTGAAAATAATAATTGGGAAACATGCAATCATGTGGCCGGCCATGGTGTGTATGGGCCTCACATGGATTTTGCAGTTTCCTCAATTTTATTTCTATTTCTCCAAAAATGCCATTTTTCCAATTCTAATCATTTAAATGCCAAAACTAATTATTTAATAACTAAAATAGATTATTAAATAATATTGCCATTTAAAATAATTATTAATTTAGACATGCAAAGTCTCATAATTAATAATTAAACCTAGAAATCCTTTTATTTACAATTTCATCCCTAAACTGTGAGAATTCACAAATTAGACATAGTCTAACTTTTAGAATTATAATTGATTAATCATAAATCAATTATAGAGTCTTACAAACAGTATAGTCTCAACTAGAATGTGGACCATGGATCTATATTCTGAGCTTCCAATAAGTTGAACCGATTTACCAAGTAAATCCCTAACTTATTAATTCCTCGTTGAATCCACTCTTAGAACTCGGAACTGCACTCTCAGACTTATATAGAGCATATCATATGTTTCACGATATCAATATGCTATCTCATTTAACCATTGTTATAATCTTAATGTGATTTAAAGATCCTCTATATAGATGATTTACATCGAGACGGGACCAATTTACCGTTTACACCCCTCAATGTATTTTGCCCATTTGAACACTTAGTTACCTGTAAATGATGTTTTAGTGATCTAATATATAGTCACTGAAACAAGAGCTCATCCATTTACTTCTATTTAACTAAGCTCAAAAGGAATCATCACTTTACTTCTATACACCAGTAGAAGCTATAGATTTCCATATTTATGTTTAACACTCCCATTCAGTTATGCTATCATGTTCCCAAAATATATGTATTATCCTGACCCAAAGGTAGGCTTTAACTAATAAATCAAAGAACAATAATAGCACTCCTGAGATTGAGCCTAAGCATATCAGGATTTAGATTCTCTTAATCTAAGATCAACTTCTGACATTGACTTGGAAAGATACAACGGTAAGTTTACAATATCTTTAACCAAGTTCAATATCGGTCCAGTCCAATGCATACTCCATGCATTCGAAACCAAGATACTTTGCCAATGTTACGGAAAGAACATAACACTTACTCCAAGTGTAAGTATACTTCATCGTCGATTATCACATCGGTGTAAATCCAAAACAACGATGAACGGGGACCAAATCTTTTGAATCATATAATCACAATCACATTCCACCGTATTGACGATACCGTAATTGTGAATAACTATATGTTACGGATTTAATCGATTTTGTGCATATATCAAGTATATGTATTAAACCATAAACATGTAACATACATGTAATCATACTTCACTTCTAAATTGATAACTAATCAGATTGTAATGAGTTTTATTTAGGGCATAAAACCCAACAAACTCCCACTTGCACTGACATAAAACAAGTTGTGCATATTACAATCAATCTTTTGTCTTGATCCTCTGATCAAGTGTAGTATATTTGAATCCATCCATATATCTGGAACCAGGTTCATAAGACTCATGAAACCTCCCTAACTTATGCTTTACTCATCAAGGGATACTGAAATCCTTACTGCCCATTAAGTACATCTGAACGACCAGAAGACATATCTCTCAAACTTTAAAATTTGGAATTGAGATAAAGTAGTGTAGAATTTTCTTCAGTAAAATAACTTTCTGGTAATTTTGAATTTACAAAGTTATATCTTCTCTGATGAAGCTTGAATTATTATAGATGGGTTTTAACACTCTTCTATAATGATTCCTCCATCCCCAGAGTAACCACCATCTCACAATTTTTTAATGAGTCGGTGTGCATATCAGGATCACTAATGCATAGTTCCTTAATAACATATACGTCACTTTTGTAAATCTTTCTTGATTGTCCCCTAATGTTCCCCATTTGATTACATCTCAGATGGCTCCCACTCAATAGCAGATATCTGGTTAGAAACTTTTAACCTTTTACTATTATTTCTGGGAACATCTCATTGTGACTTATTATCCTAAGCTGAAACTGTAAGTTTCTTTAAGATTAGGTCAACAACATAGCAGTCTAGTATTTGAAGTGTAAAATACTTGCTAGAGATTTAAGCAATCAAATCAAGATACCATAAAATGTTATGAGAAATAGACATCTTGAATCAAGTCTTTCGAATGGACTGTGCAAGAATTCTTCTATCTTACTCTCATAATTCTGATAAGTTGTTTCTATCCATGTGAATGGTTAGACTTGTTTTTATCAGAGGTGTTCTTAAGTTCCTATCACAATTATCAACCAAACGAAGATGGGTAAAGAATTTTAATATTCTCCCACTCAACCAAGGTAATGTGAAACATTATCAAAGAACTTTAATGGTATCAATAACTATTACAACAGTAAATCTAAACTGGAACATATAATCAAGATCAAGGATTTATTCTGATAATAGCTAATTTATTATATTATTTCCATGTTTAAAATTATGTGTCACAAAGGGTACTGTAGAATAAAGTCCACCCCTAAGTTTATAGAGATTATGGTCCACCCCTAAAGGTTGTAAATCTCTAAGTGTGATAGAGAGTCTGTGGAGTTGAATATAATCCAGAGTTCATTAGATATAAAAAATCGTTTGAACTGCATATTATTCTTAACTTTTCTCCACCCCTATCAGATCAAAAGATCTTTTTATTAAACAAATTCTCAAATAATTGTTTTTGGAACTAACAATTATTCATAAACATAGAAATAATTTCTAGTGTTTATGTAGTAATAACTCTGTAAGGAGTTTAAATACCTTTTGAATTTGCATCAATAATAAAAACACATACACATTCAAACATAATAAATATAATAATCGGTAATAGATAAGATAAAGTACTGAAGCTCAGCTCATAAATTGCAATATAATTGAAAAAGATATTTTATTATAAACCCAAAAAAAATTGTTTGCAATATTTATGAGAACCAAACAGGGAATTAAGATCCCAAAACTTGAAATCCAAATTGTTTGAAAAACTAAACAATTAATTCAAATGAAAGAGCTTCTTCTTTATTGTAGACAATCTCCATCCACCATCCAGCTTTCTAATCCAACTCGCTAAGACAGCACCCGAGTTTAAGAAGCTTTAGCTATAAGAAGAATAATAAACAAGGTTAGTAGTCCAGAATTAATAATCCAAAAGGATAATAATTCACTAAAAACACATCAGTTTATTAAGAAAATACTGTTGGGTTTTATGCCCTAAATAAAACTCATTTCATATAATCAGATTTACTCATTAATAAAGATCAGAAATAACATTTTATGTTGCATGGTTCACATGATTTATTTCATGATTATATGTGTATATAATGTATGAATTCTTTTTAAGTCCAGAACATATGAGTTGGTTAAAGATTATAGTGTTGTCAGCACAGTGAAATATAATCTTTATTATATGTTCAAAAGTTGATTCTCTGATTTGTCAGAACACTGGATTTAGACTGACATGGTATAATCAGCGATAGGTATTCTTACACCTTGGAAAAGTGTTATGTCCTTTCCAGGACATTGGCAAAGTTTACCAGTATCGGATGTATGGAGTATACATCGGAAGGGACCGATATTGAACTTTGATTAGATATGTTAAAACTTACCGTAATATCTATTCAATTCAATATCAACTGTTGATCCTAGATCACATGATCGAAATCCTGATATGGTTAGGCTCAATTTCAAGAGTGTTATTCGTGTTCTTTGATTTGTTAGTTAAGCCTAGTTTTGTATCAGGGTGATACGTACATTTTGGGAACACGGTAATGCAATTGAGTGGGAGCGCTAACATAAATATGGAATCTATAGCTTCTATTTGGCAAATAGAAGTAAAGGATGATTTCCTTCGAGCTTAACCAAACGAAGATAAATGGTGGAGATCTTATTTCACTTAGGTGAAATATCATTTATACAGGGTTAAGTGTTTTAAGGATAAAATACATTGTAGGGTGTTACGGTAATTTAATCCCTGTACAGTGTAAATCATCTATATAGAGAATCATTGATCACATTAGGGTTATAACAATGGATAACTAATGACGTGTCTATATCGTGGAACATATAGAGCGTTTCTATATGACTGAGAGTGCAATTCCAAGTTCTAAGTGTGGATTCAATGAGGAATTAATAAGTTAGGGAATTTGCCTGGTAAATTCGGTTCGACTTATTGGAAGCTCGGTTATATAGACCCATGGTCCCCATACTAGTTTTGACCATACTGCTTGTAAGACTCAGTTAATTGATTTTAATTAATCAATTATAATTCTAAAAGTTAGACTATGTCTACTTTATGAATTCTCACAGTTTAAGGATGAAATCGTAAAGAAAAGGGTTTCTAGGTTCAATTATTAATTAAGAGACTTTGTATGTCTAATTAATAATTATTTTAAATGACAATATTATTTAATAATCTATTTTAGTTATTAAATAATTAGTTTTGGCATTTAAATGATTAGAATTGGAAAAATGGCATTTTTGGAGAAATAGAAATAAAATTGAGGAAACTGCAAAATCCAAGTGAGGCCCATTTCCCTCTATGGCCGAGCACTCCCTTTGTGTTTCCCAATTATTATTTTTATTTTTTAATTGCCATGTAATTGCTAATCAAAGCCTAGCAAAAATAGGAAAGTGGTGGATCAAACGAAATAAGGCAGTTGATCAATTACACAGTAAAAGAGGAAACTGTTTATTTGGAAAGTTGTGCTCTCCCTTCTCCCTATATATAGCAGCCCTTGTTATCTTCTCTTGATCATCATAATAAGCCTATAAGCCACGAAATTCAAGAGAGAAAAAGAGAGAAAAATTCGAAATCCTTGTGAGATGAGTAGTGCCCACACACATCAAGTGGTATCTCAATCATAGTATGTAAGACTATGGAATTTCTGCATCAAAGAAGGAGAAAAGAAGATCCAGGTTCAGATCTTGGTGATGCTCTGCTACAGAAAGGAATCAAGGGCTAGAGATCTGAACGGAAGGAGTCATATTATTCCGCTGCACCCACTGTAAGGTTTTCTAACTTTATATGTGTTTATTTTCATTGTTTTAGAATTCATATTAGGTTGTTAATCCAACATACTTGTTAGTAAATCTAGATTCTGGTAAAATAATTTCCAACAAATACCTTGTTTCTTTGCGAGATACTTAGGACATTGGGATTTCCACTGGCCTTTCTCATTGCAGTAGAAACACTTTCCTTTTGGTGTATTTCCAGAAGCTCCAGCATTTTTGTTCCTAGCTGCATTCGCAGCTTGAGCTCGCTTCTTGGCATTTTTCCACTTCTTCTTATGATTGGATTTGGAAGTAGAAGCAACAAGTGCCTCAGGATTACTCGTCTTATTACCGTTTCCAGAATTTTGAGGTTTATTCCCTCTTTTCTTGGGACCTCCAATCAAATTTTCATATGTCTGAAGGTCATTGACTAAAGTATGAAAGTCTTGCTCCTTCTTATTCATGACATAATTTTATGTGTATGGCAGAA
This sequence comes from Cannabis sativa, assembly GCF_029168945.1. NCBI lineage: Eukaryota > Viridiplantae > Streptophyta > Magnoliopsida > Rosales > Cannabaceae > Cannabis > Cannabis sativa. The sequence goes on along the minus strand of NC_083605.1, from coordinate 70,158,086 downwards.
AATCTGGAGTCAGGCTATTCAAGATGAGACTCACTTGAGTAGTCTGATCCATTTCAGCACCATGATTCTGGGCTTCTTGGAAATAACTAGCCATCTGGAGAAGGTGATCACGCACATTCTGATGGGGTTCCATCCGTGCGTTGATAAATTTCTTAGTCGCGTCAAAATGAGACTGGATAGATGCCATATCGAATATCTCAGTTAACTGCGTCATGATTTCTGCAGCCGTGACAGTGTTTGCAAACCTTGTTTTCAAGGTGTCAACCATGCTAGAAAGCATGAAGTAACGAGCTTTATTGTTAGCATTATGCTAACGCTCGAACTTCTCTTTCACAGTTTTGGTTGCATTTGTTGGGTTTTATGCCCTAAATAAAACTCTTTACAATCTGATTAGTTATCAATATAAGAAATTTGAAGTGATTGATGTTTGCATGAATTTTACATGCTAATGGTTTAATATGTTTAAATGTGTTTATTACATTCATACACACAAAATCAGTTAAATCCAGATCATATGTTTATTCACAATTACAGTATCGTTAACACAGTGGAATGTGATTGTGATCATATGAATCAAAAGTTTTGGTCCCTGTTTCATCAGTGTTATTGGATTTACACTAATGTGATAATCAACGATGATGTGTACTTACACTTGGAGTAAGTGTTATGTTCTTTCCAGGACATTAGTAAAGTATACTAGTTTCGAATGTATGGAGTATACATTGGACTGGACCGATATTGCAACTAAGTTAAGATATTACAAACTTACCGTTATACATATCTTTACAAGTCAATATCAGTAGTTGATCTTAAGATTAAAAGAATCTAAATCCTGATATGCTTGGGCTCAACTCAAGAGTGCTATTCATGTTCTTTGATTTATTAGTTAAGCCTACTTTTGGGTCAGGGTGATACGTATATTTTGGGAACATGATAGTATGATTAAGTGGGAGTGCTGAACATAAATATGGAATCTATAGCTTCTACTGGTGTATAGAAGTCAAGTGATGATTCCCTTCGAGCTTAGCAAATAGAAGTAAATGGATGAGCTCTTGTTTAACTGACTAATTATTAGATCACTAAACACCATTTACAGGTAGCTAAGTGTTTTAAGGGGCAAAATACATTGAGGGGTGAGAACGGTAAAGAAATCCCATCTCGATGTAGATCATCTATATAGAGGATCTTTAAATCACAATAAGATTATAACAATGGTTAAATGAGATAGTATATTGATATCGTGGAACATACAATATGCTCTATATAAGTCTGAGAGTGCAATTCTAAGTTCTAAGAGTGGATTCAACGAAGAATTAATAAGTAGGAATTTACTTGGTAAATTTGGTTCACTTATTGGAAGCTCAGCATATAGATCCATGGTCCCCATTCTAGTTGAGAACATTCTGCTTGTAAGACTCATTAATTGATTCGTGATTGATCAATTATAATTCTAAAGTTAGACTATGTCTAATTTTATGAATTTTCACTAAGCAGGGGTGAAATTGTAAAGAAAAGAGTTTTCTAGGTTTATTTATTTATTAATGGACTTTATATGTCTAATTAATAATTAAATTAAATGACAATATTATTTAATAATCTATTTTAGTTATTAAATAATTAGTTTTGGCATTTAAAAGGTTAGAATTGGAAAATTGGCATTTTTCAGAAAATAGAGATAAAATTTGGTAAAACTGCAAAATTAAGTGAGGCCCAATACTACACCATGGCCGACCACTTAAGTTGGTTTTTCAAATTAATATTTTCATTATTTTAATGCCAAATAAATCCTAACCTAAACCTAGTAGTTGCCTATAAATAGAAAGTGATGGCTCAGTCACAACACATGCTTTCACAAGTTTTTAACAAGCCTTTCTGACAGAAATTTCTCTATTCAGAAAAACTGAGCCTTCCCCACTTTCTATACCTGGCTGAAATCCCTCTCTCTTTTCCCTTCATCTTTTTCGTGAACCTAGTGAAAGAGTAAGTGCCCACACACAGCAAGCAGTAACTCAATCATAGATTGGAAGACTGTGAAGGATCAAACTTGAAGAAGAAGGACATTCGGGCTCAGATCTTGATTATACTCTGCTACAGAAAGGATTCAAGGGTTAGAGATCTGAGGGGAAGGAGACATTAATTCCGCTGCATCAATGTAAGGTTTTCTTAACTTTATATGTGTTTAATTTATCGTTTTAGAAAGTTCATATTTAGGGTGTTTAAACAACATACTTGTGAGTAGATCTAAGATCCTGGTAAAATATATTCCAATAGCATTGTCACTTGGCTGCTCAGGGGACGACTCAGTCAACACAAACGAGGCACTTTCACCTATGAGAGCAATATGAATGTTCTCTCTCCACTTTGGGAAGTTAGACCCATTTAGCTTATTTTCAGTTAAGAGTGACAACATGGGATTTGACATTGCAATTCAGGATACTACAAGATAACACATAGATATCAATTATGGTTTATCACAAAATCTTATTTAGAAATTATTAGCACACAGCAAGTAGGAATGACTAGAGAAAATACAAAAAAAAATTCAATCCTAAATAATTTCCAAGGGTTTCAACAAACTGATATGAGTGTCTCGTTTAGGCGAGAGTCAAAGCTATCATTCATCGAATAGAGTTGTCAGCTCATCTAAAATGGCAAACATTCTAGCAACCTTTTATTCGATCGAAAAAAAATCCGACGTTGTCCCGTTTAGGCGAGAGTCAAGGTCATTCTTATTTCATGAGCTTCTACCATTGTTTCATATGTTTGTAAGTCTTATACAGTACCCACCATTAGGGTGATCAATACCAATATAAAACACTTACAAACATACTTATCTTTCGAGATTAAACGGCGCTAACTTGCTAATGAACGTTCCTCCATTAGGGAGAATTACTCACTAAAACAATAGCTATGTAAAACCAACAATGGAGATCGAATGTCTCAAAATAATAAAGCTCATTATTTAAAATTGTATTTTCTTCTATTATTTATTTATTTTAAATCTATATATATATATTTATTAAATTTTAAATTTAGAATAGAATCTAAATAAAATTTAATTTAATATTTGTAAAATTAAACTTAGATGGTTAAGAAAATAAAATGAATTATTTCCATCTTAGTGTTAATTTTCCAACAAATATTAAGAAAATTACTTAATTTAAGTTGTATTAATTTAAATTAATTTGCAACTCAAATTAAAATTTTCTACAAATATATATATATTGTATTTCCAAAAATATATAATTTTCGAAATACATTTAAAATAAATCAAACTTTACTTAGAAAAAATACTTCAAGCAAAAATATTATCTATCTAGATTTTCTTGACTAATTAATCCAATTTCTAATAATATATTTCAGTTCCTTTATTTTAAATTAATCATTAAATGAAAATATCATTGATTTAAGTTGATTCAAAATTAATTAAAATAATTAATTTACAACTTCAATCTATCTTTCAAGATAAATTCAAAATCATCTTGCATAATTAAATGCAATTTTGAAAAAATGATTAATAAAATAAATAGAATATATTTTGAAAAATTATTCAAATTTAAGTTGTTATGGAAATACCCAACTTAAAATAATTTTCTTATTTAATTAAATATCATGAAAATAACAATATCTAAGTATCATTAAAATCAACTTAGATATTTGATTTTCAATTTAATTAAATGTATTAAATTCAGGAAATAAATAATTAAGTATAGAGAAGGCTTAATCATTAATTTCCAATTTAATACAAGGAAAAATATCATTAATTGAATTGTACCAAAATTAATTATTAAACAATTAATTTCACAATCAATGATATTTTCCTATATTAGAAATAATAATTAGTATAGAAATTAATATCTAGAAAATATCTCAATCCTACTAAGTATCTTTTCAAGATTTGGAAAATATCTGATTTAAGTTATTATAGAAAGAATCTATAAATACAAACTTAAAATTTTCCAAACAAAATTTAATTAAATATAAAAATTAGGTGTTAACTACCTAATTTAAAGATATTCCCTTTTTAAGTTTAAAACCAACTTAAAATAATATCTTTTAAGAATCTTCAATAACTAATTCCTAGAATTCCTCAGCTTAATATTATTATCAAAATATATTCAAATTTAAGTTAAAAGGAAAAATTAGTAATTACTAATTCATAACTTAAATAAGAATATTTAATGAAATAATAAAAGTAAGTTTCAGAAAGAATCTAGTTAGTTAAAATTCTTTATTTAATTAAATACAAGAAAAATGCAAATAGTTTATCTAGAAATGAAATTCATTAAACTATGTTTTTCTTAAATTAATTTCGAAGAAATTAATTATGTTGCTATTCAATTTTATTAGGTCAAACTAATATAATTAACCTAGCACAGTTATCCAAATCAGGCAAATGGGCCTTCACAATTGGGGTTGTTCATGTGAGGGGAAATTTGGGTCCAGTATGTCGCACCCACTTCTAAGGCTCCCAACTCTCACACAAGGCCCAAAAGAGAGGAATTTAACCTTAAAATGAATAACTGTTATTAATTGAATAGGCCCATTAACTAAATGAGCCTAAATAAAATCTATCAGGTTATGACATTTTATTTAGCAACAACAACCTATATGTATCTATAATAGAAATTAAACATATAGGCTCACACAGGCACACAGATTTGGATGGATCCTATCATGTTACGAGGTCATACACAGATGAAAGAAGTTTGTAAAAATTACCTGTTACAAATTATCTACTTGATCTATCATCAATTGAACCATGAGTTAAAATCAGATCATTTGATCTGTCAACAAGTTAACCCTGGCAATTTAGATCAAGTAATAATAGGTTTTAGAAAAACTTACAAACAATCTAAACCACATACTCCTGCAACAAGGTTAGATCTGCATAGTTGGATGTAGGATTTATTTAATTTTAAATCTATATTTCGAAAAATAAAATTAAAATTAAACCTACCATTTTGAAAAATTAGGTTTTGGGTAACCTAAATGCATTTCAAAATTAAATTGCTAACTTTCCTTTTAAATTTCATGTTATTTAATAAATCAAATAATAAAATAGAAAACGGTAAATACATACCCTTTTCTTATTTTACAATTTAATTTAATTGAAAAATAACAAAATTTAAAAGTTAACAAAAATACCTTATTTCCTCTTTTAAAATTATCATAATTATTTTGATCTTATTTTAATTAAGGTCAAGTTACAGAAAAAAAATTAATATCTGAACTTAAAAAAAAAAAGATAATCAAATTTTAAAAGAAATAAGAAAAGAGGTAAGCAAAATTTGATTTTTCCCATTTGCAAAATCAAATTGCACTAATATCTAAAATTAATTTTAAAATTAAAATTAATTTATTTCTAATAATTAGATTTGAAATTTGAAAAACAAAAATCAACATACAAAACTACACAAAAAATCGGAATTTAATTCTATGAAATAGCATGAAAAATCGAAGAAAACGAAGAAAATAGCAGGTGGTAAGCATGCTGTCCGCGCGCGTGGAAGGGGAGACATAGCCCAGAAAACTGGGCGCAAGCACCCCTGCGCATGATTTCCACGCGCGTAGGGAAGGTGCTCACCACCTAGATTTTTCCCGATTTTCAAAAATTCATAACTAATTCAAATTAAATCGAAATCGAGTTCTGTAAAAAAGTAAATTGCTTAGAATTTTCTAAACTATCCAATAAAAATAATTCAAGATACAGACAATCAATTACTTTTACCAGAATTCACAAACATCAATCAAACATCAATATGACACATCATGAAACCATCCAAATCACAAGCAAATCGTTTTAAGTCCAAATTTCTTGCAAGCAAATCAATTACCATGGCTCTGGTGCCAGTTGTTGGTATTATATTTATCCAGGATCTTAGATCTACTTACAAGTATGTTGATTTAACAACCTAATATTGAACTTCTAAAACGATGAACTAAACACATAAAAGTTAAGAATAACTTACAGTGATTGCAGCGGAATTAATGTCTCCTTCCACTCAGATCTCTAATCCTTGATTCCTGTCTGTAGCAGAGTATAATCAAGATCTGAGCCCGAAAGTTCTTCAGTTGGATGTGATCCTTCACAGTCTTCCAAACTATAATGAGGTACTGAATGATGTGTGTGGGCACTTCTCTCTCACTAGGAATTTCAAAATTTCTCTCTTGTTTTCTCTCTTGATTTCGTGTCACACACAATGCAAAGCAAAGTTTTCTTATGCACAAGAAGAGTAGAGATGGGGCGGCTATAAATAGGAAAATGGAAGACCACAACTTTCCAAATAAATAGTTTCCTCTTTTACTGTGTAATTGAATAACTGCCTTATTTAGTGTGATTCATCACTTTCCTATTTAGGCTAGGCTTTGATTAGCAATTATATGGCAAATTAAATTGAAAATAATAATTGGGAAACATGCAATCATGGTGGCCGGCCATGGTGTGTATGGGCCTCACATGGATTTTGCAATTTCCTCAATTTTATTTCTATTTCTCCAAAAATGCCATTTTTCGAATTCTAATCATTTAAATGCCAAAACTAATTATTTAATAACTAAAATAGATTATTAAATAATATTATCATTTAAAATAATTATTAATTTAAACATGCAAAGTCTCATAATTAATAATTAAACCTAGAAACTCTTTTATTTAGAATTTCATCCCTAAACTATGAGAATTCACAAATTAGACATAGTCTAACTTTTAGAATTATAATTGATTAATCATAAATCAATTATAGAGTCTTACAAACAGTATAGTCTCAACTAGAATGGGGACCATGGATCTATATTCTGAGCTTCCAATAAGTTGAACCGATTTACCAAGTAAATCCCTAACTTATTAATTCCTCGTTGAATCCACTCTTAGAACTCAGAACTGCACTCTCAGACTTATATAGAGCATATCATATGTTTCACGATATCAATATGCTATCTCATTTAACCATTGTTATAATCTTAATGTGATTTAGAGATCCTTTATATAGATGATTTACATCGAGACGGGACCAATTTACCGTTTACACCCCTCAATGTATTTTGCCCATTTGAACACTTAGTTACCTGTAAATGATGTTTTAGTGATCTAATATATAGTCACTGAAACAAGAGCTCATCCATTTACTTCTATTTAACTAAGCTCAAAAGGAATCATCACTTTACTTCTATACACCAGTAGAAGCTATAGATTTCCATATTTATGTTTAGCACTCCCATTCAGTTATGCTATCATGTTCCCAAAATATATGTATTATCCTGACCCAAAGGTAGGCTTTAACTAATAAATCAAAGAACAATAATAGCACTCCTGAGATTGAGCCTAAGCATATCAGGATTTAGATTCTCTTAATCTAAGATCAACTTCTGACATTGACTTGGAAAGATACAACGGTAAGTTTACAATATCTTTAACCAAGTTCAATATCGGTCCAGTCCAATGCATACTCCATGCATTCGAAACCAGTATACTTTGCCAATGTTCTGGAAAGAACATAACACTTACTCCAAGTGTAAGTATACTTCATCGCTGATTATCACATCAGTGTAAATCCAAAACACTGATGAACAGGGACCAAATCTTTTGAATCATATAATCACAATCACATTCCACTGTATTGACGATACTGTAATTGTGAATAACTATATGTTCTGGATTTAACTGATTTTGTGCATATATCAAGTATATGTATTAAACCATAAACATGTAACATACATGTAATCATACTTCACTTCTAAATTGATAACTAATCAGATTGTAACGAGTTTTATTTAGGGCATAAAACCCAACAGCTACAATGGGAGATTTGAGGCCTATCGCTCTTTGTAATGTTGTCTACAAAGTGATCTCTAAAGTTCTTGCTAATCGGATGAGAGATATTATTGATCTTATTATCTCAGACACTCAAAGTGCGTTCATCCCTGGACGCCTTATCTCAGATAATATTATGGTTGCTTTTGAAGTCATGCACTATCTCAAACAAAAAACAAAAGGCAAGAAAGGCTATGTGGCTCTTAAATTGGATATGAGTAAGGCCTATGATCGGGTTGAGTGGAGTTATCTTCATGCTGTGATGCTTCAAATGGGATTTGCTGAAAGATGGGTTAGATTGATTATGTTTTGTGTATCATCTGTAAGCTATTCTATTATGCATGATGGCCATCGAATGCGTCCTATTCTTCCCTCACGTGGTATTCGTCAGGGAGACCCATTATCTACTTATCTCTTTATTATATGCGCTGAAGGCTTCTCTGCTCTTATCAAGAAATTTGAATCTCAGCATCTTCTCCAAGGTTGTCGTGTGGCTCATGGGGCACCATCCATTACACATATGCTCTTTGCTGACGACAATTATCTGTTTTGTCAAGCAACGCCTGGTGCAGCTGTGGGGATTTCTAATCTACTCCAAGTTTTTGAGAATGCTTCAGGACAGAAAATTAATTTCCACAAGTCCACAATCTTTTTTAGTCCGAATACCAGTGCTGTAAATCGGACTCAAATTTGCAATAGACTTGTCATGCCCGAAGCATCAGAAGGGAGTTTGTATCTGGGCCTCCCGAATATTGTTGGTCGAAACAAAAATGCAGTACTGGGATTCTTGAAGAATAAAGTAATTGCAAGAGTTAATAGTTGGGATGGTAAGGTTCTTTCCCGTGCTGGTAAAGAAATCCTTCTCAAAACGGTGGTTCAATCACTTCCAACATACGCAATGAGTGTCTTTCTTCTAACAAAAAGTACATGCCTTGAAATTGAGAAGGAGATGGCTCGGTTTTGGTGGAAGACATCCTCAAGTAAAGGACGAGGCATAACTTGGATGTCTTGGGATCGTATGTGTGCTACAAAGTCTGAAGGTGGCTTGGGCTTTCGTAGCTTGTACGACTTTAATCTTGCTATGCTTGCTAAGCAAGGTTGGCGGCTTTTGTGTAAACCCGATTTCCTCGCGGGGAAAATTTACAAAGCTAGATATTACCCTCATTCGGACTTCCTTACTGCCGAGTTGGGTAACAATCCTAGCTTTGTTTGGCGAAGCATTTGGAGTTCTCAAGATCTTTTGCGTTCTGGCATTCAGAGAACTATTGGCTCTGGTACAAATGTTAACATACTTCAACATCCGTGGCTCCCTAATTTGAAGAATCCGTATGTATCTGTGCATCATCCTGGGTTAGTGAATAAATATGTTGACTCGCTCTTCATAACAGATTCTAGAGTATGGGATACTGATGTTGTTAGGGACATGTTCTGTGCCTCGGATGCTGCCGCAATCCTAGGAATTCCTCTCAGTCTAAATGCTACATGTGACTCCTGGTCTTGGATGTATGAGAATACTGAAGAATTCTCTGTGAAAAGTGCTTACGGTCTCCTCCAAAGGCAGAAACAAACTCAGCTTACTAAAACCGAACATAGCTTCTGGGATAAACTTTGGGGCTTGTGTATACCCCCCAAAGTCAAAAACTTCTTATGGCGAGCTGCAACAAACAACCTTCCCACTTGCGTCAATCTGGTTTTTAGACATGTGGAAGTGCCTACTGTTTGTCCCGTGTGCAAAGCTCAACCCGAAACCACATCCCATGCTTTGATTTTCTGCAACATTGCTCTTGCCTGCTGGAGAAAGGTTGGAGTTACCTTTGTTTTTGATCCTGGAGGCCAATTCCGCAGCTGGTTAGAGCTGATATTTACCTCGGCCACTGCAGAACAAATAGCAACTGTTGCTATGGTTTGCTGGTCCCTTTGGAAAGCCAGAAACAACACTGTTTGGAAAGCGAAAAACACTTCTGTTTTGAATATTGTTGGATTGGCTACAATTGCACTTGATCAATGAAAGAAAGCTCAAGACAAAAACTCTCTATCATCGTTATGCTTAAATAACAAAGTTGATGGAGGTGAGCGTTGGATCAAACCCGAAACTAATACAATCAAGTTAAACGTTGATGCAGCAATTTTTGAAAAAGAAGAACAATATGGCTTTGGCATTGTGGCTCGTGATCACTTTGGCAATTGTTTGGAGGCTCGAGCAGGCTGCTTTGGTGGAGTTTACTCTGCTGCAGTAATTGAGGCCTTGGGAATCAAAGAGGCGCTTAGTTGGATCAAAACCAAAAATTGGGACCATGTTGTGGTTGAGACGGATAGCCTAGTCACTGTACAAGCAATCCGAAGCTCTCAAATCATGGGGTCGACTTTTGGTTTAGTTATTCAGGACTGTCGTTCTGCTTTACTATCTTTGCCCAATGTTAATTTATATTTTGTTAAACGATCAGCAAATCGTGCTGCACATTATGTTGCTAGGCAGTCTCGATTTTATGCTGGTGGTAGCATTTCTAATTTTCCTATTTCCTCTGAACTTCAGAACCTTATGTATTCAGAATGCTAATTCATTTCAATGAAGTTGATATTTCATTCAAAAAAAAAAAATCGTTAATTTGTAATTATTGTATTAAACAATGTGGGCGGTGCCTTTACCTCTACTTGGAATGGGCTTTTGACTTGGACACATGCCTTTAGTGGGTCTTTGAATTGGGTTGGTTTGGTAGGTTTCCAACCCATTTCAAACCATGGTCTCAATCAATTGAGAGAATTGTGTAAGAAAGTAAAAATATCATAAGTCCATCGTATATGAATTCATAAATATTGAGAATGGTATTTTGAAGATATAATGTTATTCAATCTTAATTGTTACAAAAGTATTTCAAGTATCACTTTTTTTTTTTTTTTTAATATCTAGTGGATATTATTATATTATTTTCATATATGAGAACACAATCGGACTTCAATACAAGTTGACAAACAAATTGGCTTGACTAATAACCTTAGCCCCTACACAGGAATGATATCATAAAAATAAGTTTGTATGTATATTCTTTTCAAAGTATCTGATTCTCTCTCTTTCAAGTTCAAAAATAAATTATTTGTATATAAAGAATACCAGTACTCCAAAATAGGCCATCAATCAATAATCAATAAAAGAAAGCCAAGTATGTCATGCTATAAACAGTAAAATAAATTTAAATTTATCAATGCAGCCTCTAATTAAATATAAATATTAATATAAATGAGCTCATATTATTAAACAAATAACAAAAGTTGTCTCTTAAATGTAGTTTGCTTATTTTTAAGGTGACTGTATATATGACAATATATATACTTTTCTTATAGATAAAATGACAATGTATATACTTGAACACGTTACTACAAATATATATTCAGATAATAATAATAATAATAATGCCGACAAAAAAACCAATTATAGTAATAATATTATTAGGGAGTTCCCTTCTGAATAATAGAATATATTAATTTATTTTTGTACACCGTGCATGCTAATATATAAAAGTGATAAATATATAAAGGTTTTTAGTATCTTCCTACGTGTCAATATTATTATTGGTCAAACTAAATATCGGGTGCTATATAGTTTAATGTAATAACTTTTTGGAAAATATCGCTAACTAATTAGAACGCAACATATTAAGAAGTTGTTAGGCACCATGGTGCCTAATAGCAATCCTCATATATATATATATATATCGTACTTTAAATGAAGAAACTAAAGCCAGCTAGCTAGCAACAAACGAGAGGTTTCGAAGGTCAAATCTCAGTTGCACCAAAAAGAGAGTAATATTTTTCAGATTGGGACCCTTAACTTGGGTCAATTCAAAGAGGGCAGTACTCGGTTTTATATGTTTCAATATGGACTTTTTCTATATATCTTATCATATAATACATGAATGAATTTAAATATATTTGGAGAGCAAGTTTACCTAAACATAAAGTTTTAATAAAACCTATAATTATTTCAAACTGCACGGTGGCGGAAATTGACTACCTTACCAACAAATTGCCACTTTTGATTTTCCGGGTTAGTTTGAGAAAGGAAGGAAATAAAAAGCCTAATTACTTTATATTAAAAAATAAAAATTAATTATGAGTTTTGCTATTTAGATTTTAACATGTACCAAATTATATTTTTTTAACTTTTTATGCCGTTAAAAATTCTCTCCCAACTATTGAGATGATTGGATTCAATAATTTTTTGTTTAATTTATCTAATGGAAGTGTGGCATAGACGAAAGCTCAAGGAGCGCGATTTGGTATATGTCAAAGTTCAGGGCCGACTCTGAAATGTAGTGGGTCATAGAAAAAAAATATTTTTCAGCCCTCATTCAGAAAAAAATGTGATATTTTTCAAAATTGATAAAAAAATGTGTAATTTTAAAAGGGGACAAATTTTTTTTGGGCCCCTGAGCTAGGTGGGCCCTAGGCACAGGCCTAGCCCGCCTATACTCAGGGCTGGCCCTGTCAAAGTTCGGAGGCACATTTTGGTAGATTTCAAAGTTTTGAGGCGTAATTTAGGACATGGACCATAGTTGCATTAGTAAAATTGAACAGAATTGGACGAAAATCCTTGAATTTAACAATCTTAATTTTGAGAATTCTTTTTTTAATAATTTAAAAAGTAAGAGAACATAATTTGGTACACGCCAAAATTTGCAAGACCAAATCCTAATTAATCTAAAATATATTAACTAATAATATTAATTTAATTTTACACAAAACTGATATACAAACAAAATTCTAACGAGTATTTGACTGAAAAATTAGAGCAAAAATAGTGATGATTTGTAATTTTGAGATAGTATAGTAAGTTAAAAGTCACTTGTGATCGATGTAGTCCTCTAACATATTTGTCAGCTAAAAATAGTTCTATCTTGAGAAAATATTAGAGAATCTCATATTAATAACATATAAAAAATTAATAACTATTTCACACATTGTTTATTAATTTTAAAATGAAACCTCATACATTTCTCACCTTTTTTTTTTTAACTACACTTCTACATCGCACTTGACATGCCCACCACCCACCGTTGAATTAATACAAATAAGTTAGTTGATATTTAAAGTTTGAGGTGCACAAGAAATTAAAAAGGTTAATTGTGTTGTTGTGCATGTTATTATTATATCTTTGGTAAAGAGTAAATAAACAAAAGCTATATAACACCATAATATTTTAACTTTGTAATTGCATTACACATATTGGGTGAGTCATGCATATGCATTGATTATGTATGCATACACATGTATACTTCATCTTTGTACAAATTTAACTATACGTGCAAGGTGCAACATATAGTATCTCTAATAATATATAAGTCAAAGCACTTTGATATAATCAAGATACAAGAAATTTATACTATACTTTTCATTTATTTTAAGATGGACTAGGTAAGCTAATAGGGAAGTGCATTATTCCCTGCCCAGGCCTTTCAAGATTCAAACTCAAGGACTTAGCTTTACTAGTGTACAATTTTTTCACATTGGATCCTTGGTCTTGAAGCAACCTAGCCAAGCTTCGCTTAGCATTTGATCTAAAAGGACAATTGGAGGCCAAAAAACCATCCACTAAATGCAAGTAAGCCTCTAAATCATGACAACAAGCCATGTCAGCATTAGGTTTAAGATAAGGTGACATTTTTGTGTCCACCCTAAGTTCTGTCCCAACATGTGAGTATGCTAAGGGCATGTTGTCCTCCAACATATCAAGCATACCACCAACAACACCCGTCTTCTTTGCTTTCTCTTTTTCGGGTTTACATTCGCCTAAAAACGCGCCTGGAACTCTAGTTATCACGTCTTGTGAGTTCACAATTCTTAAGACCTTAACATTTTTCTCGTTAATTCTGTTAGCAAAACTACGGTTTCCCACCCGAGGACCCCCGAAAGAGAAGACCGCAACGGGTGGTACTCCCTTGGCGCACGAGCTAAGCTCATCGCCCACTAGTAAGGCCAGAGCAGCTCCTAGGCTGTGGCCAGTGACAGTTATGCTTAGTTCTTCACCTTTATATAACTCCATGAGTCTTTTGACTTCTTCAACAACTGACTCAGCCAAACTCGGCACGTGAGCACCACGTGTTTTGAACAAACTCATAAACCCGCACTCAACTTTTGCTTGGTGTTCTTGTTCACCTTCTTCGTCTGGCATTTGGATCAGCTGAGCTCTCACATTTTCGGCCCACTCGAGACACGTGGCGGTTCCACGAAGCGAGATTACAATATCCCTTCTTCCCATCCGTTGGATTTCCCTCTTGTCATCGCAAACCGCGACGTACCCGACCCAGCTCGATCTCTGGGTCATCCAACCGAGATCGGGTGCCACGTCATCGACCCATTTCGGCAAACCAACAGACGACGTCGCATAAAGACTCTTGGTTACCTTATAAGACCTATCGGGCAACGCCACGTGTCGAGCCTTGGGAGCCTCATCGAGAGGCATGGCTGGGTTGGAGTGAAAGAAACGGTAAGCGGCTTGTACGAACTCGCCGTACCGTACAACCTCACGGCGAAGATTCTCATCAAGAGGATCAATCAATCCTTCCCAATCATCACGACCGTGATATTCTCTCCACCGACGGCCAAGATTGTTTCTGGGCGAATACTCACCCTCACCCGTCTTGTTAAGAAGTTGCTGAAGCCGATTGAGATGTCGTGGGGACATTTCGTCGGCTACTCTCATCTCAGGCCATAATCTGGCCAAGTTAAGACCCTCTAAAAGGTTCCTCCCCCTTTTCTCGGTAGACCCTGAATCAATATTCTCAGAAACATTTTGTCGAACAGTTTGTGTGCTACTAAGTTTTTCAGGTAGAGGAGGCTTCTGCAGAAGCTTTTCTAGGTTAGCGAGATGAACCCGTGTTAAGTTAGAGGAAGAACGCCTTGTTAATGGGTTTAGAGGAGATAATTTCAAGTTAGCGGTGGCTTGTGACGACATTGAACCGATCTGCATCATGACTAAGAACAGAGAAAGAAAAAGAGAGAGAGGGTTGTTGTTATTGTTGTTAGTTTGGATTGAATATGTATAAGAGAGAGAGAGAGAATAAAATTTAAAGATCGAGTTGAGTGGTTGAATGAAGGAGTTTGATATGTATTTATAGAGAGAATTGGGTATGTGTTTGATGTGTTTGTTGACTTTGTCGTATTTGTTTTTGTTTAAAGTTTTTTTAGGTTTAATTAATTTAAGAAGAAGATAGTTTTTAGTTATTAGTTTGTGTGTGTGTATGAAATGGAGACAGAGACAGCAGACGTGTATTTATATTCGTCGCGTTTTCGTAAGAAAAGAAAGGCAAGACAAGACCCTTATTACTCTTCTCTATTGTCTGCTACCACCACACTTTCCTAATCCTACCACACATCCACATAGTGTCAACTCTCTTCACCAATTAGATTATTATCAAACTTCTTTAAAACTAAATTAAACAAATATTATATTTCTATTGTTGCTAGACATTCTTGGTATAGCATTTTTATATTTTTATTTTTAGTGAACTTTTACATCTTTTGTATTCAGAATGCTAATTTATTCAATGAAGTTGATATTTCATCTAAAAAAATTAAACAAATATTATACTAATTTCAAGTTATTTTTGTATCCCTCCATACCAAATCTCTTGCATATGATGTGTTTTTTTTTAAGAAAAATAAATAAATAAAACCTTCGATACTCATTATTTGAATTTTATTTTTAACATTATTAATTATTAAAAAAATTAAATAGTTAAAATGTCTATTATAAATTATAACTATAATATAAGTTGTTATATAAAAAAATTATATACAATTTCTTTATATCGGAAAGAAAAATTGCCGCTAGGATTGAGGTTAAAGGGTCCCATATATGTGTTATTAAGAAAAGTTAGTTAGTTTGGTAGTTAGAGTTAATTATTCAGTTAGTTCGTTAGGTGAGTCGTATAACAAGTTTCCTATTTAGCATTCATAGCTGATTCATTGTGTATATAATCATGTAACAACTTTGATTAATGGTTGAATATACAAGATCTTTTTCTCTCTCTTTCTCTCTTTCTTCTTTGTCTTGTCATGGTATCAGAGCTTCTTCTTCTTCTTCTTTTTCTTCTTCTTCTTCAATCTAGCTTCAATGGCAACTGTTTTTCCCAGCAGCAATGGAGGCTCGTCTCAGGCCGGTGGATCCACTCATAATCTCCCAAAATCATCTCGTGTTACTTTTTCTCACTCTCTCTCGGTTCGACTTGATGAACACAATTATCTACCTTGAAAACATCAAGTGTTTGCATCAATTAAAGGAAGTCAACTACAACTATTTCTTGATCCACTACTCACTCCTCCAAAGTTCCTCACTGAAGCTAATCGAATCTCCAACACAGTCAATTTTGAGTTTGAAGATTGGGAGTAGCAGGACAACAACCTTTTTTCATGGTTGCTATCATCAATGTCTGAGAAAATTTTCACAGGAATGGTTGGTTGTGATACAACTTCTTAGATCTGGATCAAGGAGTACTACACAACATTAAACAAAGCCAATATTGGTAGTATCAAACTTTGCTTCACAATGCCAAAATGCAAGGATCACTTGGTGATTACTTACTCAAGATCAAAAGATTGGTCGATCTACTTGCTTCCATTGGTCATGAGATCTCTCCAGCTGAACACATTAAAGCAATCTTTAATGGTTTCACCAGTGATTACAATGTGTTCATCACCTCCGTGAATACACAAACAAATCATTATATTCTCCCTAAAATGGAAGCTTTACTCATGACTCAGGAAGTTTGAATAGAAAAGTCGGCTTAAGAATTAGATATCTCAAAGCCCGAAGTAAATCTTGCTCACATGAAACCATTCACTCGTGGTAGAGGTACCTTTTCTTCTCCCTATTTTCCTAATTCGAATAATCCTAGCTCTCATTCTGTGTCTAGAGGTCATTAGATGCATAATAGCTATGTACAGTACTCAACTCATCCTCCTCTTCCTGGCTTTGGCCAGCAACTTACTCAACCTACAACCAGAGAAGGTCAATCTCGTGGATCACATCCACCTTCAAAAGGAGCCTTTACATATGGCAGAGGCCAATACTTAGATCTGTCTTGAAATTATCTTTCCAACACAAGTTGAACCAGGTCATTTGGATAAAAATGAGAGAGTTATACCCATTTTACTAAGAGCAATTTATGTTGTTTTGTCCCAGTTGCAAGCATTGACGTGACCAAATGGCAGTGCTCGGCCATGCATGTTCTCAGACTTCTCGGGGTGTGTATTGACTTGTTTTTTGATAGTGAGTCATATTTTAGGAGTCCCGGCACCCCAAAACCTTATTTTGATGTCTGAAACCCTAACGCGAGACCACTGCCACCAATTGGGACTAGAGAGTGGCAGTGGTCCGCCTTGGCTTATGGGAAGCTATAGATGGTGTTTCTTGCTTATTTCAGTCACATTGATGCTAGAAAACTACTTTGGTCACATTGGTTCTTGGCCAATTGCTTAGGAGAGCACTGCCACCATTTTCACCAAAATAAGTGGCAGTGGTTGCATAAGAAGCTTGTGAAGCCTTGGGGTGACTTTTCTCACTTATATTTGATACATTGATGTTGGAAATACAACTTGGCCAATGAAACTCCTCCCCTTATGAGGTGGTCGACCACTGCCACCAATTGTCCCAAAAGTGTGGCAGTGGTCGACCAAGTGGTTTCTACACAACTTAATGGCTTCTTTCACTTGATTTTGACATATTATTGGTGAAAATGTACTCTTGGCAAGAAATCTCACTCCCCTTCTTCATGGCCAACCACTGCCACTCATCATGCACAAAGATGGTAGTGGTCAGCTAGGCTTGCTCCTTGGTGGGAAATAGTTTCCTTCACTTGTTTTGCACTCCTTGGTAATGAGGGAAAACATTTGAATAATTTCCCCCTAGTGCTTTGTATGTGGCGATCACTGTCATTCCCTTGTGGCAATGCTCTCCAAAAATTGGAGAGCACTACCACTTCCTTGTGGCAATGTTCTCCAGAAATTGGAGAGCACTAGCATTTTCATAGGGCAATGGGCGCATAGGCCTTATTCCATAGGGTTTTTATGCTATTTTAACTTTATGCACAAATCTAAGTCATTTCATGCCTAAATGAGTCAAGTCCTTGTGGATTTCCTTAGCAGATTGAGGTCTCTAGGGTGAAAATACTCGCGTGGGCCCATGAACCCTAGTCTGGGCACATTTGAGTGTGTGAGTCCCGACACCAAATAGTTGGTTAATGTTTTCTAGCCCTTTAGAGGTGCCATGGGGCCCTTAAGAAGGATGCCTTAACTTATTGACATTTATAAGTCTTGGTCAAAGTCGCAAGGTTGACTTTTTTTATTTTTCAAAAATGGGTATAACAAAACCAATTTAATTTATTCAAACGATAATATTTTGAAAACTAATCAATATATATATAATAAATAAATTAATTAAAAATTATAATTTATGAGGTTTAAAATAATTTGTATATTTTTATTAAAAATATATATATAAAAATATGAAAAATTAAAATTTGATATACTTTTATAACTTAATTATCATTTAAAAAATACAGCCGCAAGCGAAATGCGGTTTGTTTCTTAATTTTTATTATAATTGTAGCCCATGGGTAAATTAATATTTACTAATAATATATGAGAAGTTCTATTTGCACCACATAAGAAGCTAATTACATCCTATTATTAAAAAATAATTTAAATAATTTTTATTAATTGCTCTTAATATTTTTTTATTTTTTTTCTCACATTTATATTAATTTCAATACTTATTTTAATTTTAATTTGATATATTTTTTTTTTCTAAACTATGTATATATATTTTTTAAGAAAATTTTATATGATTTTTTATTTTAATTTTTTTGTCATAATATTTAAATATAATTTATTTTTATTTAAAGGTATATTTTTTAAGAATATAAATTGAAAGAAAAAAATTAAAAAAAAAACTTAATACAATTAAAATAAAATAAGAATTATTAAAATAAATATAAATTTTTAGAATGTAAACAAAAGAGCGAGAGAAACATGTACGAGATGTTGTTTTTTTTTTTGAGAAAAAAACTATAATATTAATTTGAAAAAATTACATAACAGTCAACAGTAGAGATGGAAATGTCTCCAACCAAGAACAATCAGTATCCACCGTAAGAGCGAACTTAGCCAAAGTGTGGGCATAAGTATTTGCAGATCGTGATACATGAGAGATTTGTGCTCGTGGAAAATAGGATACTATGTTAATTCCATTTTTGGCATATTTAATTGACAAAAATATTTTATTATTCATTGTATATTTTCGGCTGGTATACATTAATATGGTTTCCTATTTGGTGTATTCAAACTTGAAAGGAAAGTTGTCTAGCTTTCCTATTTTTGGAAAAAAGGTAAAAATGGTAAGTTTGGTTACCCATTTCGTTTTTATCTAACCAGCTGTGTAATCTGATCTTGTGCTGAGTTTTCCATTTTCTTAGATCAGGTTTCTTGAAGAGAAAACCGGAGCTAAACTTTCCTTTTCTATAAAAGGAAAGTTGTAGTTACTGCCCACGATTCTGTAGGTACAGAAACGGAAATTCCTGGACTGATTGGAGAATTATTTTAGGGAAGTTTCTAGTGGGTTGAGGTCTTGTTCAGACCGATTGTAAGCTGTCTATGAGATGTATATTCATTATAAATACATCCTATAGCTGCTAGGTTTTGTATCTCTTTCATACACTTAGAATTGCCTTCATATCTTAAGGAAAGAGTGTCTTTGTTTAGTACCTCTCTTGGTACCTCTCTTGTATCTTTGAATTTCATTCATATCTTTAGAAAAGAGAGTCTTTGATTTGTAGAGAAGAGTTGTTCTACTCTTACTCTGTTTATTTGTTGTTTGTATTGTCTTGAGTCTGTATTCAAGTCTACAACGAAGAAGAACATCAGTGCACCTTCGGGAGAAGGGTATTTACAAGCTTTCGGGAGATTGCTTTTGAAGTCTTGCATCGGGAGGATACAAGCACACAACCTTCGGGAGATGGTTGTATAGGCTTTCGGGAGATAACCTTTAAGCCTTGAATCGGGAGGATTCAAGCACTCTTCAAGGTGATCGAAGGGAGTTCGAGCACTTGGAGTTTTATCAAGATTCGGTTAGTAGGTGGAATACATCAAGCTTGCGGCATACAATAAGAGGGAGTCTATTTATGCATAAGTCAATTACTTTGTATTTTTGATACCGATCTAATGAATCTTATCTCTGGGCGTGGCCCCGTGGACTAGTAACAATCTGAAAGGATTGTTGAAACCACGTACAAAAATCTTGTGTGTTTTTTCTTTTATGCACTGTTTGTTTTTCTGGGTTTCTCTGGAGTTACAGAGTTGCATTCTGTAACTACAGAAAACTGTTTTCAGTACCAGTTTTATTATTCCGCATTTAATTAATCATTTAATTAAATAATCAAACTGGGAATATTAAAATACGAAATTTCATACTAGATAGTTTACATCTTTAAGTATAGCATGAAAAGCAGAAATAAATAAATGAGAGGATTTCAGTCCTTGAATAACCAAAAGAGAATCTATTTCTATGAGGTCCACCGAAAGGTTGTTCGATAGTAGCCATTGTAGACTGAAGGCAAGCCCCAATGCTTCCATTTCTTTTGCTCTGAAGTTACCTTGTAATGGTTTGGACAATGCTGCAACAATTCAACCTTTAGAGTTTTTTAGAACCGCCCCAATGCCAACAACATTATTAGCAGTGTCTATTGCAACATCCGTGTTTAGTTTGAGTCTTCCTGGGGGTGGGGTTGTCCATCTTGGCGCATGTGTGAATTCAGAAAAAGCCTTGAATCTTTATTAGCGGCAGGTTGTGATCGATGGGGTTGTTGATGCTTAGCACGGGCTGCTTGGAATTCTTTGAGAAAGGAAGGTGCATATGAGGCAACATCAGCAGGTGTCTTTACTGTGTTTCCATGCCATATACTCCAACAATAAACCAAGAAGAGTTCAAATTCAAATGTAGAAATGGTTGCTGAAAGTTGCAGCAAAATGTCTTCATAAGGGCTTTGATCTGTTCTTGACAGGTTAATTGGTAATTTCGACAAATGCCAAACTGCTTTAGCTCTTGGACAGAAAAACAAGGCATGATTAATAGTTTCTTCACACGAATTGCAAATGAAGCAGTAAGGGGAGGTTGCTATATGTCTTCGATAGAATTCAGCTACAACTGGGAGAGATTTGTGAAATATTTTCCAAACAAATATCCGAACCTTGGGAGGGAGATTCATTTTCCAGAATGTGGACCACTAATGCTCAATCAATGAACTATTGTTGGTTTGTTTTCTAATTTCATCTCAAAAAAAAAAAAAAACTTCCAGCAAAAAAACAAATACTAATAATAATAAAAAAACTTGTTAAATATATAATTTTAAATTTAATTCCAACAAAAAGAAAATATGTATAAATAAGTTATAAAAAAATCTTTATATAAAAATAATAATTAGTATTTTTCCATTATATTTTTTATACTATTAAATTTTCTATCTTTAATGTATATAACTTGTAAATAATATTCATCACAATATAGTTTTTATATTATTGTATTCTATTCAATTTTTTCAAGTGACCGCGATAAATAATAGTCAATAAATAGATGTAAATTATATATTTTCATTATTTTTACCTTAATAAATAAAAAGCTAAAAATAAAAAAAACGAATTGTTATAACAAAAAAACAAGTCTTTTATTTAATTATTTATTAACATAAAAAATGTGAAAAATATATAATTTATATTTATCTATCAATTATTATTTACAAACAATATATCTTAAGTGATATAATAAGTGTAAAAAATTAAAATATAAAAAGCTAATTATTAAAAAAATTAAAGAAAATATATCTAATCATAAAGAAAAGTCACTTTTAGTACACTTGTTCTTCTGGTTGTTAACTACCAAAAGTCATGGAAATTTGTAACTACAAAAAGTTAATGAAAAATTCTTTTTATTATTTCTTGTTTAAGAAGTATTTTTACTAATTGGAAAAATATAAGAAATTTGACTATTATAGGCTTTACTCGGATTGGTTGATTTGTCCAACAACATTTTCAGCTTATTCTGTTCAATTCAAGTTTTCCATATCTGCCAGTAGTTTTCATTGTTTTTCTTCTAAAAATCTTATTTTATAATTATAAGAAGTCAATCAATTAAAAATATAATAAAATTGTTAAAAAAAGGAGATATAATATAGAGTAAATATTATTTTGGACCCTGTGTTATACAAAAGTTATCAATTAGACTTACTGTTTTGTTAAATGACAAAATAGACCTTATATTTTCCAAAATAGTAAAAATAAGACCCTGAACTCAATTTTTAACGATTTTATTTTTTAATATAACTAATTTTAAGATAATTTTTTAGACGAACAGATAAAATGTGACCAATTTTATTATATTATCTCTAGATCGAATTATTATTAAGTTTTATTTTGACAAAAAATCCGTTCAAGGTCCTATTCATTTAATTTTAAAAAATACATGGTCTATTTTATCATTTAACAAAATAGAAAATCTAATTAATTACTTTTATAAAACATAAAGTCTAAAATAATATTTACTCTATAATATATTCTTTCTTTTTCTATTAAACAGAAAAATGAAATAAATAAATCCGTTGGAAAGTTTAATTACGTGTATATATTTAATTAAAACTTAATAAACATTTTATAAATTGAGAAAATTATAAAGTATTTATATCTCTACATTTTTTTTTTTTGAAATATTATATAGTATTTATATTATTTTCATAAATTTAACAGCAAATCTTATATGATTAAAAAAGACTGCCATTTGGCTTATATTCTAGCCAACTTAATCATAATATAATAATATTCCTACGAAATTCGTAATTATATACTCTATTTAAAGTATAATAATTAATTGTTACCGACAAATTATATAGTAATTAATTATTTAAATAAAAGAAGATAATAAATTTTTGTTAAAAGAGTAAATCAAAACTTACAATTATAATATATAATCCAATTAAACGGTAATTTTCTATTTTAATGGTTTTTTTTTAAAAGAAAATCTCAAATTCACTTTGAAATCACAAAATTTGTTTTTTTTTAACACAGACAAAATAAATCCAAACTTTATAAACATATAAATGATAATATATATTTAAATATTATTAAATATAGTATAATAATAATAAGGGGAATTACTTTATATATTATTTTTTTTAATATTTTTTCAAATTTACAGTTTCGATTTTTAAAGTGGTTGCAGCGCTAGTTGCAATAGGGGTTTCTGTACGATTTTTTATTGCAATTTAAATTGCAGCGCTAGTTGCAATAGACGTTTCTATGCCTAATTGTGTAAAAATGTAAAAAAAAAAACTGTTTTAAAGTATAGAAGTGTAATGATAATAATAATAATAATAAGAAGAATAAGAAGAAGTGACTAGTATACAATAGCTGCAGGGTAACATTGGAGATAAAAAAAAGTGAACTTTAACATTATATTTGATACCGCTTGGAAGTTAGAACAGTCATTCCTCTTTATTAATTTTGACATATTCTATATCTATGTATATGGTATGCTCTATTGGTCATGATCAATTTATCTTTTGGTTGAAGAAAAAATGGTACATATATTTGTTGAACATTACAATCTACTTAATATTCATTGAATTAGTCATTTGGTAATATATTTAGTGTTACTTCAAAATTTATTTTCACCAAAAATAATGTTAATTATTAGGACGTGAACAATCCGCGAGCATTTGGAAGTTGACACTTAAGAAATTACTATTGGATAATTCTACAATTTACTCCTTTATCAATTTGTCTCCCATTTTCTAATTCCTCCCTTCATAGTGTTATTTATTTTGACATTTATGATAATTGTTTAGTCTATTTTTTTAGTCGTGTATTTCATGTTTATTTAAGATATTTTGTAAAATTTTAAATATTTTATACTATACAAAATAATATTCAAACAGTTAATTTGTCAATTTTACACAAATATAAAATAAAAGAGTTACACACGTAAAAGACAGTTTGAACTTAATTTTTTAGCGTGTTAAATTTTTTTAAATTTATCAAAATTGTACCTAATATCTTAAATAAATTATATAGCATATATAATTATAACATTAATTAAATTAATATTTTTTTTAATACTAAAACAAATAAGAATGCATTAATATAGGGAAACTTACAAAAATAATGGATTTTAACTTACTCTTTACAAAAATACTGCCACACGGCAAAAATAACTTTTATACTGCCTTGAGACTTTTTTTTTTCTTTTATACTGTAAACATCAAAAATAAAAAATGAGGTCTTCTTTTTCCACACCCGCAGACAAAACTACTACAACAACACCAGAACAGGCAGAAAACAACCATTAAATTCGTTTAGATGAAGCAAAAATATTAAAACCATTAATATTGGGGTTGTCATGGTTTTTTAATGTTGTTTTTGGGTTGTTCCACTATTGTTTTGTATGTTTAACAAATATTGGTTTTAAATTACACAAGTTAAACTAATTACTGAATATTTATTTGAGGTAACCAGAATGAAATAATCATGGACAGTAATAGTCTTACCTTCTATTAAAGTTGTGAAATCTAGAAGACCAAAAAAAAGGATTGAAGCTGGATGGGAAAAGAAACAACATAATAAATGCAGCAAATGTAGGGAGTTGGGGTACAACAAAAGAACATACAAGAGAAGACAACAAAAATGAAAAGAAACAGAACAACTAAAAAACAACAGTAGAACAACAGAGGAAAACTGAACATATATTAGAACATATGAGAACTGAAGAAAATAACTTACATACAAATTTCATTATTCTCTATTACTATTAAAAATAGAGCAGTACAATAGTATTTAGAAAAATGTGATAAAAATTGAAAGAAAACAACAGTAAAACAACATTAAAACAATAATAAATCAATAACAAAATAAGTCATAAGAGTTATCAAACGATACAACAACACCACTCACGAAACCAGAGCTAAACTACAACCCCAAAAAAGAAAAAATAAATAAAGAAAAAAAGAGAATTTTTTTACTTAGAAAGTTTGAGTTGTCTGTTCTTCTTCTTCTTCTTCTTCTTCTTCTTCTTCTTCTTCTTCTTCTTCTTCTTCTTCTGTATTGTTCTTCTTGAAGATATTCTCACGAGATGGACTCTCTTCACCAAGAGAGCCTCCACACTCCTTCATCAGCCTACTCTCGTTTCAAGTTTTTTCTATCTCTCTCTGAAACACACCCACAAAAACTTTCTCTATATATATATATATATCTTGATTTTCTCTCTCAAAACCCAAGTAAAAAAAATAAATGAAAGGAGTGAGTTTTGTAAATTTTTAAAATAGTGAAGAGTGGGAAAAAGGATTTTATCTAAAGTCCTTAGTTGATGGTCTTCATCTTAGACACTAATCTCAATAAATTTTCTTTATGCAAGACACCAATCTCA
Source organism: Cannabis sativa (assembly GCF_029168945.1). Taxonomy (NCBI): domain Eukaryota; kingdom Viridiplantae; phylum Streptophyta; class Magnoliopsida; order Rosales; family Cannabaceae; genus Cannabis; species Cannabis sativa. The sequence goes on along the minus strand of NC_083605.1, from coordinate 70,132,815 downwards.
AGAAATTTTTAATAGATACCAACCCACAAAAAGAGATAGAGAGAGAAATAGAAAACATATGTAAAGCCTTGGAATTAATGGAGATCACGTGGGTGGGTGGGTGGGTATTTCACTTTTTCAAATTTAATTAAAAAAAATAGTCAAAAAAGTGATGTAAGCCATCAATCACCAAAACACATGTATAAATTTTAAAAAATGGGACCACATGTTGGACTTAAAATTTAAATTTTAAAAAAATAAAATAAAAAACAATCAGTATATTAAATAAAAAACCTGACATAAAAATCATCCAGTAAATTAAATAGGTTTGAACAAAATTAAAAAAAAAAAAACAGTATACACAGTAAAAATATAATAATTGCCGTGTAACAGTAAAAAAGAAATAAAATGGGAAATATCAGTACAGGGTGTAAATTTCCCTTAATATATATATTTTTTAGATTAGTACATTGTAAAATTTTCTATTATTATTATCAAAACTCTCAACGAGTAAAATTTGTTTTAAAGGATGAACATAATAAAATTGGATAATAATAATAATAATAATAATAATAATAATAATAATAATAATAATAATAATAATGCAGCCAGTGATGTTAAATTTTGCGGTGAATTAATAAGCAAAATATCGAATTTGAATTTGAATTGATATATTCAATTACAAGTAGTCTAGGTCTAAATATAAGATATATATTCAAGTCAAACACATATATATTATATTATTATGTCAAACCACCTTATAATGTTATTAGCTTCGACAATTCTAAACATACGGCTATTTTTATCTATAAACTCCTTTACAATAATCATATATTTGATATTCCCTATTATTTTCAAACATATATACCCATATTAAAATATTATGAGCACTAATTAATAATCAACCATAAGTAATCATTAATCGATTTTCATCGACATTAAATGGCTGACCAAAAAATTAAACAAAAAAGTTTATACAATTCAAACCAATAATTTATATGGTTGATTGAGTGGCAAATTTAGAATTTTATTTATTGGATCAATGACAAAAATATATAAGAAAATAAACTCTAAAAATTAAATAAAACATCACTAAAATTTCATGAATTAAGAAGAGAATTGTATTTTTTTTTAAAGCTTATTAATTATCTCTGCTTAGATTGGTAAGAGATAGAATACATATCCACCTATAATTATTATTTATCATATTTACTTTAAAGTAAATAATTAAATAAATAAACAAAACATGTGTATTATAAGAATAAAACAAAAATTTCACTCAAACTACAATGAGTGTTTGGCCTACCAGTGGGTGATGTTTGTTTTGATGTAATGAAGTATAATGAAAATGGTAATGTAATGGAATAAGAATTGTAATAGAAATAGTATTATGATGTTTGGTTTAACTGTGTAATGAATATTGTAATTAGATAAAGTAAGTAATATATTGACAAAAATATTTTTAATATTAAAATTTAATAAAAGTAAATAAAAGGCAAAAGAGATATTTTTTTAATAATGTAATCATTATTATGTTAGTTTTACAATGTAAAGGGAATTATAATACATAGGAGGCGTTTGGTATGAGGTGTTCAAAATAATTTGATTATAGGAAATATTATGAAGGAGAATATAATTATAGAGAAATGTGTAAACTGTGTTTGGTTGTGTAGGATAATATGTAATCATATTCCCGTTAATTGAATTATACTGTTTGGTTGAGTACATGAATCTTATATATTATTTTAAAAAATTAAAATTAAAATATTTTTTATTGTATTTATAGAATGTTAATTATACATAAAAATAAAATAATTATTCATTAAAGAAATATATTTATTAATTAGAAAATAATAAATTTTATTGTATTTTTTATTAATTAAAATAAATATTTCTATATATCACTATGTTATTTATTTTTGTTCGCTATGTCATTATTGTACATCATTCTCATAAAATTTATGTATAATGCATATATATGTTATTGCTAATAACATAAAAATAACTCTGTAACGCCCGTATTTTATAATAGTAAAATCCGAAGTCTAATTTTTATAATTAATATATTAATAATTATATGGATCGGGATCCCGAGTATCAAAATACTTGTTAAAAGTGTTTTACTAATATGTACATATACATATATTTTTTTTTTTAAATTTAGCGGACAAGCATCCTCAAAATACAGACTCAAAAATACTAATAAACCGAAACCCTCCAGGTTGCACTGCCGCGATATGTACAATCATGCCGAGTTCCACCTCACTGTTCCTCCAGCTTTGCTTTTCCTTTACCTACACAAGGTAGCAAACTGATGAGTCAACAGACTCAGTAAGATATGCAAGAAATATATAAAAGTAGCACGCGGCCAGCTTTATGATCAAGCTGCCCTGAGCTTAACAACGAAGCTCACCAAATGGTTAAGAACGTTCTTAAGGGTAGTACGACTACTATACCAAATGCACTAAAGTACCAACTCTGTACTTGTGTTGGTAGAGCCCTAACTGTACTCCCAGAAATTACTAAGTGCTGTACCACGAACACGATGTACCCTGGGTACTCGTGTTGGTAACACCGTAACCACATTAATATTCAAAACAAGCATATACATTCATATACATATATTCTTACGCTATCTTACCTCGTTCCTTGCTCAAGTGTGCCGGTCAGCCTGAGTGGAAGTGCAGCTCGACGTTTTACAGGGCCCTAAACCATAATGTTTAAAATCCGATGAGAGACTCGCTAAAACACTTATCGGGGATTTAAAATAGAAACTAAACTTAACCCTATCGATAAAAAGGATGCCAACACTCTAATTTACTTAAAAACGGGAAAAACTAGGGCTCGGGAAAAAGCCCCAACCGGCAGGCCGGTTCCCAACCGGAAGTCCGGTTCCTGGGACCAACCGGTCGACCGGTTGACGCAGGCTCCCAGGAACCGGAATTCCGGTTCTGAACTGGGAACCCAAAATCCGACCCCCACAACTCAATTTAATCCCAAATTTTCTAAAAACTTCCAGAACACCTGTATGCATCATAATAAACCAAACCCAAGCAATAGAACTCAACAAATCAAACAAAACTTCAATTCACCATTAGAGCTCCAACTTGAGCTCACAAACTCAAATTCAAAACAACCATTAAAATACCTACTTAACTTAGCTTACAAAGATGAAAATAATCTCTATGCAACTCCAGAAACTAACTTACACAATTCTTAAAGCTAACAGCCATCAATTTCCCCAAATTCCTACTAAAACCTAACCTAACTACCAAAACTTCAAAAGAAAGAAGATATGAAGAATTACCTTAAACAAAGCTTTCAATCACAACCAATATCCTCTAATTCAATTACACAAATCAAATTCCCAGCTGCTGCCCAAGAGAATCGAAAGAGAGAGAGAGAGATTTCTATCTTTCCTTCCTTTCTTCAAGCTTAAGCAAAGCTTTCTTTCTTCTTCTTTTTTTTTTCTTTTTTCTTATTTTTTTTCCTTCACTAACCTATTCACAGCCAAATAATAACTAGAATAAGACAAAAGAAGTCTTGTAAAAGACCTTCTTGCCCCTCTCCAATAAAAGAAATAACTAAAACATCCCAAGGGTAAATTAGTCATTTTCCAAACCCCGAAAATACCAACACCGCTAAAACTTAACAATGATATCCCGAAAAATATTCTAAACCATATAAAATGCGACTCTCTATAGGCCCAACGTCGCTTCCACAGCTTCCGAACACAATCACAGAAATTAAGAAATTACATAAATAACATAATAAATATATATGAACTCAAATAAATTCCCATAATCGTATTATTTATTAATAATAATATAATCTCGTACATGAACCCTAATTATTTAATAATTTAAGGTATTAATCATATGCGGTCTTTACAATTATCCCCCCGTTAAAAGGATTTCGCCCCCGAAATCTACCTGAACAATTCAGGATGCTGAGTCCTCATATCAGATTCAAGTTCCCAAGTGGCTTCTTCCACTTTACTATTTCTCCAGAGTACCTTGACTAATGATATGGTTTTGGTTCGGAGAACCTTTTCCTTTTTATCCAAAATTTGCACTGGTTGTTCGTCATATGATAAGTCAGGTTGCAATTCCAATGATTCGAAACTCAGAACGTGCATTGGATCAGACACGTACTTCCTCAGCATGGAAACATGAAACACATTGTGCACTGCTGATAATGCTGGAGGTAAGGCTAACCTATAAGCAACTTGCCCAACTTTTTCCAAAATTTCAAAAGGTCCAATAAACCTAGGGCTCAATTTACCTTTCTTCCCAAAGCGTCTGATTCCCTTCATCGGGGATACTCGTAGAAAAACATGATCACCAGGTTGGAATGTAACATCCCGTCGCTTGGGATCTGCATAACTTTTCTGCCTGCTTTGAGAAGCAAGCATTCGGGCTTTGATCTTGTCTATTGCTTCATTTGTCTTCTGGACTAATTCAGGGCCCAAGTATTTCCGTTCTCCTGTTTCGTCCCAATGAATTGGGGAACGACATTTTCTTCCATAGAGCAGCTCATAGGGAGCCATTCCTATGGTACTTTGATAGCTATTATTATAGGAGAATTCAATCAGAGGCAAATACTTACTCCATGACCCTCCAAAATCCATAACACAAGCTCGTAACAAGTCTTCAAGTATCTGGATGGTTCGTTCAGATTGCCCATCTGTTTGAGGATGAAAGGCTGTACTGAATTTCAAATTAGTTCCCATAGCCTTTTGCAAACTCATCCAAAACTTTGAGGTAAATTTAGGATCCCTATCTGAAACAATTGACTTCGGTACTCCATGAAGACGGACAATTTCTTTCACGTACAAATCAGCATACTGATCCACTGAATAGGTTACCTTAACAGGTAAGAAATGTGCTGACTTTGTAAAACGATCCACCACAACCCAAACTGAGTCGTACATTCCTGTGGTTCTAGGCAAGCCAACCACAAAGTCCATGGCAATGTCTTCCCACTTCCATTCTGGAAGTGTTAATGGCTGAAGTAACCCCGCCGGTCGTTGATGCTCAGCTTTGATTTGCTGACAGGTTAAGCATTTAGTGACATAGTCCACTACATCCCTCTTCATCCCATACCACCAGAAATAGGGCTTCAAATCCTGATACATTTTGGTGGTTCCTGGATGTAATGAGTAAGGGGTAGTATGAGCTTCTTCTAAAATTTCCTTTTTAAGCTCACTGAAATCAGGGACACACACCCGTGCTTTAAACAACAGTATCCCATTGTCAGAAATGGAGAAGTCCTTAGCTTTGCCTGCTAAGACATCTTCTCGAATTTTTACCAATTCTGAATCTTCTAACTGAGCCATTCTGATTCTTTCCAACAAATCTGACTGAAGTGTCAGATTAAATAATTGCTCAGTCACCAACTCAATGTTTGCCCTAGACATTTCCGAGGCTAGCTGAGAGGAAATCATGACCATATTAGCTATCTGATCAGGTCCTTTTCTACTTAAGGCATCTGCCACAACATTTGCCTTTCCAGGATGATACAAGATTTCACAGTCATAGTCTTTCACCAATTCTAACCACCTTCTCTGTCTCATATTCAAATCTTTCTGAGTAAAGAAATATTTGAGACTCTTGTGGTCAGTATAGATCTCACACCTTTCACCATACAAGTAATGTCGCCAAATTTTCAAGGCGAACACCACTGCTGCAAGTTCTAGGTCGTGAGTTGGGTAGCGCTGCTCATAATCTTTCAATTGTCGGGAAGCATAAGCTATGACTTTATCTGCTTGCATTAACACACAGCCTAAACCTTGCCTTGAAGCATCACAATACACCACAAACTTTTCTTGATCAGATGGCAAGGCCAGGACAGGAGCTGTAATCAACCGTTGCTTCAGCTCTTGAAAACTCTTTTCACACTTATCTGACCATATAAATCGCTGATTTTTCCTAGTTAACTCGGATAACGGCATCGCAATTTTGGAAAATCCTTCCACAAAACGCCGATAATAACCCGCTAAACCGAGAAAGCTTCGAATTTCAGTGACTGTTTTAGGTCTAGGCCAATTCTTCACCGCTTCAATCTTCCCTGGATCAACCATAATTCCGTCTTTTCCAACAATATGCCCTAGAAAAGACACTTGCGACAGCCAGAACTCACACTTTTTGAACTTTGCATAAAGTTTATGATCTCTAAGCCGCTGCAGAACCATTCGAAGATGTTGTTCATGCTCTGCTTCTGACCGAGAGTACACAAGAATATCATCGATAAATACTATTACAAAATTATCGAGGAAATCCTTGAATACTCTATTCATGAGATCCATAAAAGCTGCCGGTGCATTTGTTAATCCAAAAGACATAACCAGGAATTCATAGTGACCGTATCTGGTTCGGAAAGCTGTCTTCGGGATATCCTCTTCTCGAATTCTCAATTGGTGATATCCAGACCTCAAGTCAATCTTAGAGAATACTGTCTTCCCCTGGAGTTGGTCAAATAAATCATCAATTCTGGGCAGAGGATATTTATTCTTAATGGTTAACTTATTCAGCTCCCGATAATCAATACACATCCGAAGAGTTCCATCTTTCTTTTTCACAAAAAGCACAGGGGCTCCCCAAGGTGACACACTAGGCCGAGTGAACCCTAGATCCAACATCTCTTGGAGTTGTATCTTCAGTTCTTTTAATTCAGCAGGTGCCATTCGATAGGGTGCCTTTGAAACAGGTTCTGCTCCAGGAATTAGATCAATAATAAAATCTATTTCCCGCTGAGGTGGTAATCCGGGCAATTCCTCTGGAAACACATCCAGGAATTCCTTAACCACTTTAACTTCTTCAGGTCCAAGTAACACAGATTTACTGGAATCTACTACCACTGCCAGGAATCCAACACATCCATCTCGTAACAAATCCCTAGCTTTCAACGCTGAGATTCTTGGAACACGAGAACCTTGGACCGAACCAACAAAAACAAAAGGTTCCTCATTTTCCGGTTCAAAAGTCACCATTTTCCGTTTACAATCAATACTAGCAGAGTATTTGGACAAAAAGTCCATACCAAGTATAATATCAAATTCGGCCAATGGTAACTCCACGAGATCAGCACTCAATTCTCTATCTTCAATTCTAATTATTACTGACCTAATCCATTTTCTTGAAATAATTAGTTCTCCATTAGGCAACAGGGTTCCAAACCCCGTCTCAAGAATATCGCTAGGTCTATCAAACTGATCAAGGAGTCTTGATGACACATAAGACCGAGTAGCACCTGAATCAAATAAAACAGTATAAGCAAAACCATTGATTAGAAGCTGACCTGTAACTACTGAAGGACTGGCAGCAGCATCTGCCTGAGTTATAGCAAAGACACGAGCAGGTGCAGGTACAGGTTTGACCTCGGGCTTCGGTTCCTCTTTCCTCAACTGAGGACAGTCTTTCCTGAGATGTCCCACCGAACCACACTGAAAACAGGCTCTCCGGTTACAAACCCCGGGATGATGCTTCTTGCAACGCGGGCACTCAGGATAAGAATAAGTCTGACATCCTCCTCTATTCTGGTTTCCTCGAAACCTTTTTCCTTGCCCTGAACTTCCCGAAGATGGAAAAGTTCTTTTCCTCTGTTCAAGGGTAGAACCCCCACTCTCTTTTTCAGGACCCGACATAGGGAGAGTAGTAATCCCACCAACACCAGAAGACTCTCGGGTTTCTTGTAAGAATTTAACTGCTCCTTCAGCTCGAAGAGCCTTATCAACCATTTCTGCATAGGTTGTGGTATCATTTGTTGTAATAACCAGGTCATGTCTGATTTTGGCATTCAGCCCAGCCAAATACTTTTCTTTCTTGCTGAAATCTGTTGGTACAATTCCGGAGGCCAACTTGGCCAAGCGATCAAACTTGGTGGTATATTCGGTCACTGACATACCCTCGCCTTGTACCAACTCAACAAATTCCTTCCGCTTTGCACTGCGGACCGCCTCGTTGTAATACTTGGCATTGAACAATTCCCGGAACTCTTCCCAGGTCATTCTGGTCACATCTCTGGTGAGGGATACCATTTCCCACCAAATCAGGGCATCCTCCTGAAATTGGAACGTGGCACATGCCACCCTATCATTTCCAGCTACTCCCATAAAATTCAATATTTTCTCAATAACAGTCAACCACTGCTCCGCCTTTAAAACATCAGGGCCTCCCAGAAATACTGGAGGCGCTTGTTTTCTGAACCTCTCATATAAAGGCTCCATGCGGTTACCAGCAATATTTTGCTCAGCTGGCACCACAGGGGCTGCGGGAACTGCAGGAGCCGCAGCAGGCGGTTGCGGGGGAGGCTCAACAGGAGCATCCCGTTGCCTGAGTCGTCGGATCTCTTCTTCTTGTTGCTCAATTCTAGTTTGCATCTCAGCAAACCTTTGTTCCCAATCAACAGGGGCCTGAGGTGGATTCTCCTGTCCACCTCTCGGGACTCGACCGCGGCCTCTACCGCGCCCACGGGGGTTTTGGGGATTTCTACCACCCCGACCACCTCCGGTCTCAACCAATTCACCCTGCCTTCTAACGTTTCGCTGGTCGTCCATTATTTAGGACTTAGCCTGCGAACCCACAAGGCACGTAGGTCAGACAGTGGTCAAAATACTTTCAAGACCGCAATTAAAATTTAAAACATCTTATTTAATCATATATACAACACAACATATCTTAAAATAGTTTGCAAAAGAAATAAAGCTTACGGAACCGTGAGTTGAACTCGACACAGGCCTTGATTATACATATCTTGACGGTCTTCAGTGGACAACCCAGTGGCTCTGATACCAAACTGTAACGCCCGTATTTTATAATAGTAAAATCCGAAGTCTAATTTTTATAATTAATATATTAATAATTATATGGATCGGGATCCCGAGTATCAAAATACTTGTTAAAAGTGTTTTACTAATATGTACATATACATATATTTTTTTTTTAAAATTTAGCGGACAAGCATCCTCAAAATACAGACTCAAAAATACTAATAAACCGAAACCCTCCAGGTTGCACTGCCGCGATATGTACAATCATGCCGAGTTCCACCTCACTGTTCCTCCAGCTTTGCTTTTCCTTTACCTACACAAGGTAGCAAACTGATGAGTCAACAGACTCAGTAAGATATGCAAGAAATATATAAAAGTAGCACGCGGCCAGCTTTATGATCAAGCTGCCCTGAGCTTAACAACGAAGCTCACCAAATGGTTAAGAACGTTCTTAAGGGTAGTACGACTACTATACCAAATGCACTAAAGTACCAACTCTGTACTTGTGTTGGTAGAGCCCTAACTGTACTCCCAGAAATTACTAAGTGTTGTACCACGAACACGATGTACCCTGGGTACTCGTGTTGGTAACACCGTAACCACATTAATATTCAAAACAAGCATATACATTCATATACATATATTCTTACGCTATCTTACCTCGTTCCTTGCTCAAGTGTGCCGGTCAGCCTGAGTGGAAGTGCAGCTCGACGTTTTACAGGGCCCTAAACCATAATGTTTAAAATCCGATGAGAGACTCGCTAAAACACTTATCGGGGATTTAAAATAGAAACTAAACTTAACCCTATCGATAAAAAGGATGCCAACACTCTAATTTACTTAAAAACGGGAAAAACTAGGGCTCGGGAAAAAGCCCCAACCGGCAGGCCGGTTCCCAACCAGAAGTCCAGTTCCTGGGACCAACCGGCCGACCGGTTGACATAGGCTCCCAGGAACCAGAATTCCGGTTCTGAACTGGGAACCAAAAATCCGACCCCCACAACTCAATTTAATCCCAAATTTTCTAAAAACTTCCAGAACACCTGTATGCATCATAATAAACCAAACCCAAGCAATAGAACTCAACAAATCAAACAAAACTTCAATTCACCATTAGAGCTCCAACTTGAGCTCACAAACTCAAATTCAAAACAACCATTAAAATACCTACTTAACTTAGCTTACAAAGATGAAAATAATCTCTATGCAACTCCAGAAACTAACTTACACAATTCTTAAAGCTAACAGCCATCAATTTCCCCAAATTCCTACTAAAACCTAACCTAACTACCAAAACTTCAAAAGAAAGAAGATATGAAGAATTACCTTAAACAAAGCTTTCAATCACAACCAATATCCTCTGATTCAATTACACAAATCAAATTCCCAGCTGCTGCCCAAGAGAATCGAAAGAGAGAGAGAGAGATTTCTATCTTTCCTTCCTTTCTTCAAGCTTAAGCAAAGCTTTCTTTCTTCTTCTTCTTTTTTTTTTTTCTTTTTTCTTATTTTTTTTTCCTTCACTAACCTATTCACAGCCAAATAGTAACTAGAATAAGACAAAAGAAGTCTTGTAAAAGACCTTCTTGCCCCTCTCCAATAAAAGAAATAACTAAAACATCCCAAGGGTAAATTAGTCATTTTCCAAACCCCGAAAATACCAACACCGCTAAAACTTAACAATGATATCCCGAAAAATATTCTAAACCATATAAAATGCGACTCTCTATAGGCCCAACGTCGCTTCCACAGCTTCCGAACACAATCACAGAAATTAAGAAATTACATAAATAACATAATAAATATATATGAACTCAAATAAATTCCCATAATCGTATTATTTATTAATAATAATATAATCTCGTACATGAACCCTAATTATTTAATAATTTAAGGTATTAATCATATGCGGTCTTTACAATTATCCCCCCGTTAAAAGGATTTCGCCCCCGAAATCTACCTGAACAATTCAGGATGCGGTCTTTACAAACTCAGTTATAAAAAAATCGATTTTACTGACTAAAATATATATCGCAATATTTTATTTATAATAAATCATAATATTAATGGTATTTAAATTTATTTATTAATTTAAAAATGTTATTCAAATTAATATAATGGAAGGGAATAACTAATCCCACCCTTTTTTAATGTATCAACATTACCCTCCTCGAGGATATTTACATTACCAAGGGAATGACATTTTAAGATTAAACCTTCCAAACAAACAAGGTAATGTTTAACATTACCATTCCCTTGCTAACATTAATCTATTCCAAACACCCCCTTATAATCCACAATATTATACTAAACAAAACATGTGATCAATGTAAAAGTTTATGTATATATATATATTAGAAATTATTTGGCTTAGTATGCTTAAATGTACCACAAAATTAGAAATAGTATATACATTTTTAATATTTTTTCTTCCCAAAAATACCCTTACATTTCAAAAAAAGTTCTCTCTCCCACTCTCTAGCGTTAACCCCGACCCAGAACCCCTATCGTCGAACACACAGACCCAGAACCCCGGTCACAAGGCCTCGCCGTCATCTTCTCTCACGACCTCTCTCGTTTTTTGTGTTTCTTTCTTCTGGTTTACTACTTTTTTACAATATTTTGCGATATTTAGTGATGTATTTGCAATGATAGAACAAATCCAAGGTTAGAGATGAAGTTTAGCGATAATTTACGATATTTAGCGATGATTTACGATATTTAGCGATGATATTAGTAATTTGTTTCGCGATGTGGAAGACATTTAGCATGTTTCATGATTTCGCGATATTTTGCGTCATCGTCAAAAACTAGAAAAAAATGCAAAAAACAAGCGAGTTAGAACTCATAAATTTTGGAGCTTTGGGTTTCACGATTTCTCTTTGTAGTTTCGCAATATCTTCCTCGGTTTTTTCCTACGTTTTGTCTTCAGAATGGGTTTCACCAAAGGTGGTGCGGTAGTCGTGGGTTCGGTCTGGGTCTGGTTCAGCATGGTTATGTGATTGTGGGTATTTGTTGGGTTTGGAGAGAGAGAGAGAGAGAGAGAGAGAGAGAGAGAGAGAGAGAGAGAGAGAGAGAGAGAGAGAGAGAGAGAGAGAGAGAGAATGTATGAGGAGAGTATTTTGAGATTTAATTAATTTTAGAGTATTAAATTCCTATGCATTTTAATGTGGCATACTAAAAGATTATGGACAATTTTTAAGCATGAATTGTCAAATTTCTCATATATAGGGCAAACTTAAAGTAAGACTTAGCATAATATTACTAGGGAAAATTTTTTTATCATTGATTTTAAATTATCTGGTCATTAAGATATAAGGAGTATACTCGTACGATATGACTGCTTATATACAATTTAAACTTGGGGCTTTTTTATTTTTGCACTTCAAGACAATTTTTTTGCATTTTTACGGAATTCTACATAGAAACGCCTATTGCAACTAGCGCTGCAACCTAGATTGCAACAAAAAAATCGTATAGAAACCCCTATTGCAACTAGCGCTGCAACCACTTTAAAAACCCAAACCGTAAATTTGAAAAAAGAAAGTTAAAAAAAGTATATGAAGTAATTTCCCTTAAAACTTTATACATATTATAATAATATTTAATTAAAAAATTATTTTGTTTAAAAAATAAAATAATACGAATAATTAAAAAATTATTAATTTTTAATTTGAATTATTATTATTATTATTATTTTAAAGTTAATTTGAATTATTTTTTATATAGGTATTTATTTTTAAAAAATAATTTTATTTACAAATTTTTCTATCAAATTTTCATACTAATAAACTATAACAAAATTGATTACTTAAGTACTTTCGTCACCAATTCATTTAGATACATAATTCTATAATAATTATCTTTTAAATTAATTTGCTTTATAATTTTTTTTAATAAAAGAATTAATTTTTATGAATCAAACTGAGTCAATTACATTCACAAGCGAATCCCCCTTCAAAAAATAAAATTACAACTCTTTTACATTTTTAAGAACAATTTTATCTATGCTAGACAACTTCTTTTCTTGTACAAGATTAAGTCTACTTTTGAAGCTCTCTTTAATTCTACTATCTATACAACTTGGATTCATACACTTTTTCTTATTTATACACAAATTTCAGTTTAGCCAAATTGTATAAATTGTACCTGTTAATACATTCTTATGAACATATTATAATTTCTATGACACATTCTAATATATAAATATAGATATGTATTTTTTATTTTTAAAATTATATGCGTTTTTTGGAAACATATTTTTTTTTTCAATAATAAAAAAAAAACGAAGGCCATTAACTTAAAGCAAAAAAAAAAAAACTATACATACATACCACATATATAAAGCATCGATCCCTCTTTCCTGCTATTTTATTTTATTTTCATAAAGCAGTTACTTTTTTTAACTAAAAAAAATCACATATATACATGTATACTACCATATTATGTAACCTCTATTTAACTTTAATCTTATTGGCCGAAAAAACTACCTCATGGTCATGAGGTATAAACTAACAGTCCTACAGTAAAAATTACCCTATGTATTTATTATCATCATCCATAATAGTGGTGCTTGACTCTCAACATGGTGTATTATTGTTTTTCATGTCCCCTTTTATATTAAAATTTCACACTTCTTCCCTTTATAGTTACTCTCGTGGATTGGTAGAATATTTTATGTGAATTAACATTATTAATTACCCAATTCATATCAGTATTAATATATAATAATAACTATTTAATGGTAATACATGGTATTATTATTGGACCATAATGAAATATACATAATATACTAAGATGCTCGGAACCCATAGACACGTTTTAAAATATCTTTGGTTAACCTATTGGGCCAAAACAATTAATTCTCTCCAATTGGGCATCTACCTTAATTAACTCATAGTCTCTAATAATAAGAATATATGCCATTGTTTATGGTGAAAAGAGATGGGTGTGACTAAGGGTGTTGAGAGAATGATAGAGAAGTGTTCGTCAAATCCTTACACACTTTAGTGTCATTTGGTAATACTTTTATTTTTAAATTTTATTATCACAAATATAAAAGTAAAATTTTTTATTTTTAAAAAATATAAATGTGATCTATATCCACTTTTGTTTTTCAATTTTAAAAACAAAAAACAAAAGTGTGTTTTGTAAATATGAATTTCATTTGTTAATTTTACTTAAGTCAGTTTTGGGTTCGGGTATGGGGTCGGGGCCAGGGTCCGGGTCTGGCACCAAGTCTAGGTCACAGGTCCGTGGTCCTAGGCCAAGTTCGAGTTTGAGTCCGAGTCAGGAGTCCGCGTTCGGGGTCTGGGTCTGAGTATGAGGTCTAGGTCCAGACTGGGGTTCGAGTTTGTGTTCGGGGCTAGGGTCTAGGTCCTGGTCTGGGTCTAGGGTTGAGGTCTGAGTTCGAGTCATATTAAGAGTGTGTTTAGTAACACTTTTTTAACCATTGATTTTTTATTTTTTATATTAGAAAAGTGAAAATATTTTCTAAAATCATGTTCTATAAAACTGTTTCACTTTTTAATTTTGTAATTGAGAATCAAATTTTAAAAATTTTGAAAACAAAAAAAAATCACTTTCAAAATTTTAAACAATTTTTTTTTTCTTAATCAATATTTTGAACTCCGTTCCCAACCTAGACCTTGGAACCCGAACCCAAAGGCAGACCCCGACCTTGGACCCAAAATTGGACCCAGACTTGGAACCGAGCACAGGCCTAAACCCAAACTCGGACCTGGACCCATACAAGGACCAAAAGCGGACCTCGAACTGAACTCGGACCCAGTTCCTAAACCCTAGACCCTAGACTGGACCCGGACCCAAACCCAGTCCCCGAACCCCAAACCGAACCCGGACCCAGACCCAGTGCCCGAACCCCAAACCGGACCCGGACCCGGACCTTGACCCCGACCTGGATCCCAGACCAGGACCTGAACCTAGACCTGAACCCAGACCCCTAATCGGACTCGAACCCATATTCGGACCCTATATTTTGACCTCGGCGCTGGACCTGGACTCTGAATCCAAACCCTAAACTCGACGCCGAATCGAACCCAAACCAGGCTCCGGTCTCGGCCTCGGACCCAAACTCGAACCTGACTTATATAAAATCAACAAATAAAAATAAAATGAAATTTATAGAACACACTTTTGTTTATTGTTTTGAAAATTCAAAAATAAAAACGGTTGTGGAACATATTTTTGTTTTTCAAAAATAAAAAATTTACTTTTATTTTTGTGATTAAAAAATTTAAAAATAAAGTGTTACAAAAAACTACCTAAAAAAGTATTTTCAAACGCTATATTTGTTTTTCTTTGATGTGTAGATTGAAGGAATAAAAAGAGCACAAGAGATGCATGGTAATTCATGACCATTAGTACAAGATAAGAGTGTCTTTCATAATATATTTTTGATGCTTTAAATAAAATGATATTGTGTTGATTTAGATGAGCATAAATTGTTTGACTATAGTCTTAGATTATGTCCTTGATCATGTTTTGTTAATAATTGGTATAAAGAGCCTAAAATCATCCAATTTTAAGATTCAAATTTATTTATTTTTTCTATTATTATTAGTTTCCCCATTTTTTCTATAGTCATAGTTAGCTTAACTCATAATCAAATTTGATGTTTTTTGATTATTTTGGATGGAGTATGAACTACTACATGTGTATTTGAGATACTCCAAGGAACTTTTTTAAGATTTATTTGAGGACTATGAAGCATGATCTGGGTAAAAATTGGTTCTTGAACACTACCTTTATTGCTAAATATTTGTTTTGATCTATTACAAGATTAAGGATGTTTTTGGGGGAAATGGAAAGATCTTGAAAAATTGAGAAAACCTCCCAAAACGGCGTCAAAAACATATCACTAGAGGGTCATTTTTGACTGGGTTGGAGTCATGGGTCCGAGCTGGGTCGAGACGATCCGGTTCAGTTTTCTAAGGTTGGGGATGACTGGAAAAAATGTTATGTCATTTTTTCTCTATGAGGAAAACGACATGTCGTATCTCAATCGGTGTTGTGTTTTTCGTCCCATGAAAATGACATGTTATTTTTGGCCTTGTAAGATAGCCTTCAGCTAAACAACATGTTGTTTCCCTAAATTAACATGTCGTACGACCACTCCAAAATTAAATTTTTTTTGGGGGGCACGTGTGGAGTCTGTTTTCAATGAATTCTTCTCTATTTTACTTCATTTTAATTTTATCTGTTAATTGTGTGATTATACATTGATTTTGGTTAATATAATAGTTAATTGACACATAATCACTTAATTAAAGTGAACCAATTTTCTTATGATCATCTTACAATTTTATTATGTATTATTTTAATTGATCATGAAAATCATTTCAGAGACAATATTAACATGCTTATTAGTTGAAGGAAATAACAAACATTATTAAAATTTCGATATAATGATTATATCTTAATAATTTAGTGGAGTTGAGATTTTGTTACATAGATCACAGCATGATGAATCCATTTAATTAGTTATAAACAAATTTCTAGTGGAAAATTTGTTGAGTGTGTGATGAAATATCTCTTAGGTTGTCAATCTATAATTGAGATTTTTGAGTATTTTATATATAATGCTCATAAAATTGTTAGTGTATCATATAGTACACACATAATGAAATTGTTGGTGTATCATATATAATGCATTTATTATATTGCTATTTGTTCATTAAATTTTATTTTATATTTCTATATGAAAAAGGGTTAGTAACTATTTATAGTCACTATCTATGTACTTAATTTAATTTATAATATTTTGTACATAGATAATTATAGATAGAAATCTTCTTAATAGGTATTACACATCACATCATAATTACTATGATATTAATTTTAGAAATATTATGTTATTATAATTTAATTCAATGACCAATAATAAAAAAAAGAATTTGATTTTTATACTTAATTTTAATTATATAATTATTTTTTTTACATTATATTATTAATATGAATATATCAAAAATATCTAACTCACTCAATTTTTATTTCTCTAAGTTGGAATAATCGAACCCTAGCCCATATAAGGTAAAAATGAGGAAAAAAATCAATTAAATAACAAAATTAAGCATAGGCAGTCAAATTTTGCTAATATATATAGTATCTATTCATGGGTAATATCCATTAAAAATGCACCATGTATATATATTCTTAGTTTTTATTTTGGATATGTATATTTTTAATTGTATAATATTTAGTTTTTTATTTTTTATATTGTGTGGATGTTATTCAATAAAATAAAATTATTTTTTATTAAAAAATATTTAATTTAAGTGTATTTATATAAAAAAAAATATAATAATATTTAAAATTTATTGTTAATTAAATTTAATTTAATTATCTTTTCATTATTTTTAAAATACTATACACTTTCTCTATATCTTTGAAATAATAATAAAATATACTTTTTTTTTTTTTTTTAGAAAAATGATAATAGATAGATAGATATATATAGATAGACTAGATAGATGTTACGTGACAAGTCACGTATGTTAATTTTATTTTAGTTTTTAGTTTTTTTTTTAATATCATAATTTTAAAATTAATAATATTCAATGTACCAATTCTGGTGATTGGGACATTCCCAAATTAACTGGATTGTTCGACAGTGATACTGTCTCGGCTATTTTGAAGGGAGGCAACCCCTCGGGCCAGGGAACGGATAGATGGGGATGGACTTTAGAGTCTAGTGGAAAGTTTACAAGTAAATCGGCTTACCTAGCTCAAGCTCTGGAGAGAGCCAGCCACTGTGAGGTGGCTCCATCGCTCTGGAACAAACTATGGAATAGCAAGATTCTGGAGCGGCACAAGATTCTTTGGTGGTGCATCCTCTCCACGGCGCTTCCTGTCAGAGATGTTATTGGGAGGAGACTCCATATAGAAGACACTAAATGCCCCTTTTGTGAACAAGAGGAGGAATCCATTGAACACCTCTTCCTCACTTGTGATGTGGCGTTACACTTTTGGCGATCCTCCCCGTGGGGCATATATCCAGTCTGTGGCAATGGAATTCGTGTTTGGGGCTGGGTGAAGTTTCTCTGGAGCCTTAAAAATAGGGGTATTCGCGAGGAGGAGGTTTTTCTCTATGCATCGATAGTAATTGATACTATCTGGAGGGCGCGAAATGAAAAAGTTCACAATAACCTTTCCCCGGATGTTCCAAAATGTATTGACCTTATTTACACTTCTTTTGCAGATTTACATGCTTCTCTAGTGCCGTCACCAACTCCGACCTTGCCAGAAAATTGGAATCCACCCCCCGAGGATTGGATCAAACTGAATTGTGACGTTCGAGTGGGACTGGCGAGCATGTGCACAGCTGTAGTTGCTAGAAACCACCTGGGTGAGGTGATTCGGATCCATACAACTCAGTTGGACTTTTCGGATGCTTTATGTGGAGAAGCTGCGGCCTGTTGTTCAGCCATTTCTCTGGCAATTGATTTAGGTTTAAAGTATATTATTATTGAGAGTGACTCGAGACTAGTTATCAATGTCCTCAATGGGAAGGAGTCTCATTGGGCCCTTGAGAACTATGTCTCTTTTTGTTTGAGATCCACTTCCTCATTTACTAGTTGTAATTTTTCCTTTGTTAGTAGACATTGTAACTTTGCAGCCCATAATGTGGCTAAGTGGGCGTTTACCCACCAGATGTATGGATGTATTCCGGTCTCCACTTTACCGGAGAACCTACTTTGTAATGACCGTGAGGTCTAGCTTTTGGTTCCTTAATGAAGACTCACGCTAATTTCAAAAAAAAAAAAAAAATTAATAATAATAATAATAATATTCAATGTAGTAATTATCATTGAAATTTAAAAGATTTAAATAAAAACAAAAGTTACTATTATATTTTGTAATAGTAATTAAAAAAATTTATTATTCGTCCTAAATTTATCTTCGGAATTAATGAAAATGCTCATCTGGTTAAACTATCAAAATATTCAAATTTAATTTAAAATAATATTTAAAATTTAACTAATTCTAAATATCAAATTTAAAAATAATTTTTAATAAAAAAATAAACAATATGAACAAATTTATTATTAATTGCAACAGTTTAGGTGAATTAATTATATTTAGGTTTAACTAACTACATGATGCTGACCGTGGCAACATCTAATAATTTGTTATTTTTTTTATTTAAAAAAATAGTCACCTAATAATTTCTCATAAACCAAGAATTCTGTTATATAGCCACATTTTATATAGAATAGATATATTTTAAAAAATAATAATAATTAGATTTGAATTGTAATATTTAAAAAAGCTTTATATTGTATAGACACATTTAATATAAAGTAAAAGATAAAAGAAATATGTGTATTGAGTTTAAATTTAAATTGTAATGTTTTTTATTTAAAAAAAGAATAATACACCTTTATTGTATAATCATATTTAATATATGATAGATATATTACATAATATTCTATAATATAGGAACCTCTCATAAATTTTTGGAGAATGACATATAATTTAGGATGCTAAAATTAAAATTTTTAAACAGCTAATTGTACACGTGTTTATTTGAATTTTATATTTATACATATCCATACAATAAGTTATTTCAATAATGATTTTTTTTTTTTTTTGACAAAGTGATTTAAATCACTCATGAATTTACGACGCCCATGTCCGCCACCGGCGCTGGAACCTCCTCGAACCAGGATAGCTCATCGTCTAACCGCAGAGCATGCTTTGCCAACCATGGGCCGCTAAAATCTTAGAGCGAGCCCCATGAGACAAAACTGCCCCCGAAAATTTAGACAATAAAGCTATAACATCTTCAAACAACGCTCCTAACTCAATAAATACTGAAGTTCCACCTGAAAAAATATCAAAAAACAGCATAAAACTTTAATTAGAAAACTATTCAAATTGAAGAGAATCAACCAACCACCAAGACTAAGCAACTAGATCTCCCTATAATATACTAGAACTAGCCAAAGGGATTACCCTTTGGCTAGTAACAACTAAATTATAGCATTCTACTTCATAACCTTCATAGGATCCCTATTCCTTACTCTTACTCTTTTAAAATCAAACATAAATAAAATTTTCCTTTTAATATCCATTATTCCTTAAATATTCAAAATATGTTATATACTAATTATTTCATTTTATCTCTTAAAAATATTACTTATTTATAGAATAAAACATGTCAAAATTCTTAAGTAAGTCAAATTATTTATTATTTTATTTATAGCGTAAAACATGGTATCTATAATCTTTATTCAACCTAAATTAAACTAAAATTGTATTAATATTCTTAAACTTAAGATTGCACTTTTCACATTCAAAAGTACCATTTTTCTAATACCACTTCATCGTACATTTAATTAATAATATTAAATTAATATTAATTAATCCAATTCGGTATTATGACATAATGCTTCCTTATTTATTATTTAAATAGATAACCTCCTAATTATTATACCATTCAAATTATTATAAAACTATTCATATTAGTATCTTCCTATACAACTAATAAGACAATAATCTCAATCTTCATTAGCATTTACTTCCCATTTATTTCAATATCTTCCAAAAAATAAAAAATAAAATAAAACAAAGTATACTCAATTCACAATTAATGTCCCTACCTCTAATTTATTACAAAATCCCACATTTATAATTTATATACCAAATTAATATTATGTTATCTATAATAAACTAATAAGGCAATAATCTCATAATTATATACCATAATTGTTAGCTATTAAATTTTATAATATTTTTACAATTCATGATATTTTGTAATTTTAACCAATTACCCTAAATAATTAGGGACCAGCCATAAATCATGCGTGAAAACCTTAAAAGGCACCAAATCCATAAACAATGGCGCAGCTCATCCATCAAATTTGTACTTCCATTTCTTCCATAAAAAACTAATACCACTCATCTAAAAATTCTTTTAAAATACCAATAAATATAATAATTTTGGTACATTCCCAAAATATTGACAACAAACCAAATTTTTATAATAATTTGACTTCCCAAATATATCTGAACCAATATATTCTCATTAGACCATTAGTGTTTCTACCTCCCTTTATTACAAGATCATCAAGATTCTTATTCTTCAATTTACTTAATTAATTATAATATTAGAATCTCAATACTAAAATTCTAAACACTTTCCTTTTATGTTGAAAATTCCTAAAAAAATATAAACCAAAAGATAGCTAATAGGAATTAGTGTTTAAAGTAAACGCTCTTAAACATTATTTCAATTAAAAATATTCTTTAAAACATACCTTAACCAAAATAATCCTTTTATTCCGACTAATAATCCTGTATAGTGCATAACTTATTAACTTTAAAATATTAATGTGTCAAAATTTTCTTATACATTCAATACCGAAAAACGTGAAAATGTAAACAAACTACCCTAAATACTTAGGGGCCCAACCATATAATAGGTGCTAAAGCCTTGTAAGGCGCCAAAGCCATAAATAATGGCGCAAAATAGAACAAAATCAGTATAAAACAAACCTATAACAAAAAAGAAAACATTGAAAAAAGAAAGAATAAAAAAAGAGTTGTGAAACAAAAGAAAGAAAAACATTGAACTCATTTACAGCAACAAACGATAGACAAAGAAAATTGAATTAGAAAACTCTTAAGGTAACTTGAACAATGAATCTGATCAAGAGGTATTAAACTACAGAAAAGTTGCTTTAAAATCGTGATCACTGGTCCTTAATATAACCAGTTCTTTCACGAATCACACAGATTATATCCAACAGTATATACACCAACTAAAACACTATCACAATTCACATAATATCGAAATACGGCTATATAAAATGGAATGAATTCAGTCTACAAAATAGAAAAAAAGAAAACCAGAAAGATATTTACCGTGATAGTTTGTTGGAGGATCAAAACGATGGAGAAGTAAGTACTGGGGATGCGATCACGAACAACGATGAAGAAATAGGAAGGTTGAAGTATTGTGAGAGGTAATTTCAATCATGATTTAATTATCCTAAATATAATTATTAATTATGATTTTTGAAAATTTTATGAAAGATCTGTTTAGCTACATTATATTATCAGTGACAGATTTACAATCTTTAACCTCTATAATATGTGTAAAACAACTATTAACTATATATGTTAAAACTATTATTATATTTATATTTGTCGCCTTTATTTATAAATATATATCGTAATTAATTAAAATATATATATTTTTTTTCTTATTTTTTTAAGGGTCATTCATCTCTATATGAGTTCATTCATGTATATCATCAAGTCTTAAAAAAAATAGAATTACAGCTAGCTTATGTGTAAGATATAAAAAATAACTATATGTAGTAATTTTATTGTAATCTTATTTATCAATTTTTTTTTTATTATTGTTATTTTTATATATTTATATATAATTTTTATAAAAATATTTGAACTTATATTTATATGTGGGTTTGGAATTTTTCCACATATAAGCACTACCATTTTACACCACACTATGAAACTATTAATACATTCTTTATGAAGTGGGGAGAACAAATAATATAAGAGACATAGCACTAAATAAAGACAAGTTCCAAATATAAAAGTGCAATATACTATTCTTTTTTCTTTTCACACACTACTCTAAAAATTAATTAATAGCTAAACCTTTTTAGATTTTTCATTTTTATAAGAGATTTTAACAGTAATACTACCTCAATTATACTATATTAATTTGTTACACTTTGTTACACTTGAGTTCTATTTTGTTATTTACTTTTCTCTTAAAAATTTTCTATTACATAGATAGGTGAACTGCTCAAATATATACAATAGTAAACATAACAACCTTTTTTTAAAAAAAAAACAAATATAGAACTTTTATTAATTTATCAAATCATCTAAAAGAGAAGACTGTACCTCAACAGGAACATCACCCATATTAAATACTCGATTTGATATAGATTAAGATGCTCTAGCAAGACTATGAGCAACCATGTTAGCAGATCGTTTAATAAAAAATAAGAAAATATTATTTCAAGATACTAGAAGTTTACGACAATCATCTATAATAACCCTAAAAGAACAAAACATAGGTAATAAATTTCGAATAGCTTGGACTGCTACCAAGAAATCTGACTCCGTCTCCACTTTTTTCCATGGTTGACTTTTAATCCAGCTTAGTCCTTCCTTTATACCAAATGCTTTAGCCAAATCTAGAGCGCATATACTACCAAAACTGCCCGACTTAGTCATCACTAATTCTTATTGAGAGTCTTGAGCGACTATGCCATAACCAAATGTTGCTCGATCACGAAAAATGGTGACATCAAAAGTTACCTTGATTGTATTCTCCTACGACTTAACCCAAAATTCTGCTCCATCACCAGCTTCAAAAACTGAAAAAGAAGCCTCTGAACCTCTATTTTGGGATGACTTCCATTGCACACGACAATTCATAGATGAGATAATAACACCATCCACCGTAGCATACTTTTGGTTCTAAACCAGCTCGTTTTGAGCCTTTCATAACCTCCAACATAACATAACAACCTCCCCACACTTTTTCTTACTGCACCTTTACAAAATTTGATCAAACCAGCTGCTAAAATTAGCAGCAACAATCGGCCTAACTCCAACCAAAACTATTTGCCAGCATTGAGCAACGAATGAACATGAAATAAGCATATGGAAAATAGTTTTCTCACCTTTTTGACATAATTTGAACTCAGACCCTCTAACCACTAATTGAGTCAAGGTGACAAACAATTTGAAGCAGCCCGCCATACTAAATTGAGAACTTTCGGTGGTACCTTCAAATTCCAGAGCTTGCACCATCCAGAAGAATCAACTGCAATCCAATTTTTTTTGAGCTTGTATCTTGTATGCACTATGCACCGAGTAGAAACTATGATGCTCCTTAGACCAAAAAAAAAATGATCATTAGCTACATTCAGATTCAATGGAACCACGCCAAAATATGTTGTTGATCACGCTCGTTAAAAAGATCTTTAATGATATCTAAATACCATTCCCTCTTATTAGTACACATCAACAAGTTCATCTTATGGCCCACGAACATTGAGCATCTGAAGTAACAAAAGGACACACATCATCCAGAAGCCATGGCTGATGCAAAATATCAACCTTTCACACTAGAACCTATTGCCCAACGAACCCAGACTTGAGAAGCTCTTGCGATTAGAAGACACTCTTTCACACAAAACTTGGATTATTCCCAAAGGATACTGAAAGAAAGAAAATTACCACTGAGAAAATAACGAGCCTTATATAACCTACTCACCAAAATGTTTGGTTTTGTTAGTAAACGCCATGCACCCTTGCTTTCCCAATATTGCCAAATTAAAGTCACGAAGATTACGAAAGTCCATTCCATCCATAATTTTCTGTCTACTCATTCTTTCCCAACTCATCTAGTGAATACTATCGCCATGAGAAGAATTTGAATGTCACCAAAACGTACTCATAATTCCTTCCTAATCTTTAGACACATCAATTGGGAGCAAGAAAACACTCATGGCATACGTAGACATAATAGCTTTTAGTAATCCACATAATATTAATTGCTTAAATATTATAAAAATTATAAAAAAAAAACATTTAAAAATTAAGAAAGAATTAAATATAAAATTTAAAATAAATAAAAAAATTGTACAATAATTGGAGATGGTGTAACGAAAACACGATACTATTCTTTTTTCTTTTCACACACTACTCTTAATAAAAATAATTTACAACTAAACCTTTTTATATTTTTTATTTTTATAAGAGGTATTAATAGTAATACTGCCTCAATTATACTATATTTGTTACACTTTGTCTCCTAATCTAATTACTTTTCAGCGGCAAAACATACCAAATTTTTGAGTTTTGTTTTGTTATTTACTTTAGGATCCAATTTTTTTTATTAAATACTAACTGTTCAAGTATATACAAGTGTAAACATGATAATTTTTTAATGATTTATATAATATTAATTGTTTAAATATTATAAAAATTTAAAAAAACATTTAAAAATTAAAAAATAAATAAATTTTAAAAAAAAATTAAAAAAAAATTATACAATAATTGGAGATGGTGTAACGAAAACACTTAATAACTTAATCACAAAATTAAGTAAATCTGCTTTTATTAATATTAGTCACTAATTGTACCATTAGAAAATAAATATATATTATTGCAATTATATATAATTAAATTAAGAACGAGTATCACATGCATACACTGTGTCCAGATTCAGAACTAGATCGAGTTCAGTTTCCATTGTCTTAATTTCTTCGTTTTTTTCCTCTCTACACTCTAATAATATCCATTTTGAAAATATTTATATATACATGAATCTCACATGGATTGGCCACTTAAAGTCGTTGACTCTTTTCCACCCTCACACATAGATTATTAAATAATTAATTATAATAAATTACTCCAAATCTTAATCATCACTACCAATACCACTTAGTTAATTATTTAATCATAATATTCTAAGATCTTAATGAAAAAAAGTCATAATTAGATCACTAGATCAGCTTCTTAAAAGCAAAAAGCATACTAATTTATATTTATTTTGATTATTATGATCACGGGTAGGGATGCACATTTTCCCCATGGGGATGGGCCCCGCGGGGACCTGCCCCTAATGGGGCAGGGATTCCCCGTCTAAATGAGGAATGGGGCGGGGACGGGGATCAAATTTTATCCCCGAATGTTAAACGGGGCGGGGATAGGGATGATACTCCCCGCCCCGACGGGGACCCGTTTAATTTATTAATTATTTTTTATTAATATTTTATATTTTATATATGCATTTGTATTTTTTTTTAGTATATTAATATCATTTTTATAATTTTTGAAGTTGTATTTTTGTATAATAATTACTATATTGAATAGTAAATAATATGTAATATTTTATCTTTTATGTAATTTAATAATTTTATACATTTAAATTTTTTAAAAAAACTTTATTTTTACAATAGGGGATTCCCCGCCCCATTAGGGGATTCCCTGCCCCATCCCCGATGGGAAATAAACGGGGATGGGGCGGGGATGGGGATTAAAATCCTTAACGGGGATGGGGACGGGGAGAGCACTCCCCGCTAATTCCCCGCCCCGTGTGCATCCCTAATGTCGGGCCCGAAAATTAAGTTGGTGAAGAAGAACTAATCACAAATAATAATAATCTTATATTATTAATTATTTAACGTTAATAATGATATTATGTTTCATTAGCTAACTATAAATAGTTAATTATTTTCGGCGTGCAATCCAACCTATAACTTTATTAATATTATTATTGGACTATTGATAATTTATATATCTTTGTTATTTATTTTTACTTAATTCCATAAATTGTAACATTATTGTCCAGTTTACCTTTCATTCATAAGATCATTCGCTTACTAAATTTACTTTTAAGATTAAGCTATTAGAAGAACAATAATCTAGTGGTTCCATAAATAAAAAATAAATAATAAAAAAAAATTAGTGACTTATATTATATACTAGACGAAAGTTACGTGACGAGCCACGTAAATATTAATTTTATTTAAGTTTTAGTGATTTTTTAAAAAATACATCTTTGAAAATACATCTTTCAAAGCCTATATAATTATATATATATATATATAGTTCACATGTAAGATTATTAGCTTTGAAAATATATAGTTAAATTTCTGTTGAGTCCTGTTAACTCTCATAACTATGAAATTAAATTAGGTATCTTGCCTGTAAGTCTAATATCTAATGCCCATCTACACAAGTTATAGAAAAAAGTAAATAATCGGTAAATAAAAGATGATCATTTTATAATTAGACAACAAACTTTTTAAATTTATTTTAAATCTTAAATATTATTTTTCCAATTAATAAAATCAATGCATCCATCTACCATAAATAATCTTTAATATTTATTTTCATTTACACTAAAAAAATTAATATCAATTTTTGACAAATTAAGAGGGTATCATGCATAATGCATGTGCATCAAAAACAGTAACTAATTAAATACTAAAATAATTTTAAAAGATATATATACATACATATATGGAAGAGGTTTCAATGGTTACATTTTTATTGTAACCATCATGGTTACATTTTTTTAAGCCATTGGATTATTATTAAATGGTTGTGATTAATTTGGAAATTAAATAAAAATAAATTATAAATAACTTGTAACCTGAAAGTAACCTAATCATTTATTTCCTTATAAAACTTCAATTAAGATTAATTATATTTAAAATTAAATTATTTATAATTATTAATTAATTTTTTGCAATTTATTACTATATAAGGATCTTTTAGCAATTTATTTTTTTACACTTAAATTATTTAGAATTTTATAGCAAAACTTTTTATAATTTAAAATTATACACATATAATTTCAGAATTTAAATTTTATTATTCTTGTAATCTTAATTTTAAATTATTACACTTAATTATTTAATTTTTTAATTTAAATATTTAAAAAGTAAAAAATGAAATAAGTTGAAGGATTTTTTAGAAAAAAAATAGCTGCACTTGTTATCGATTGATTAGCTTGAGGTCTCATACTTAGTTCATATAATTGTAACAAAATAATTAAATATCATTTAAAAATAATTAATTATTTAAAAATTTATTATAAGAAGAGAATTTTAATTTGTGCCAAAAGAAGTTTAATTTTTGTAAAAAAATAAATTTTATTGTAAATATTATAATTAAATAGCTTAATTATTAAAATAATTCAAGTAAGGATTTAAATATAAATATTAATTGCTAAAAGAGGTCTTGTTAAATATTTAATTAATTATTTTAAGAAAATAGTTAATTATAATTAAATAATTCTAAAAAAGGAATGTCTATTTAATTAATTATTTTAAGAAAATAGTTTATTATAATTAATTAAATCTAAAAAAGGAAAGTCTACCTATTGGTAACCTGCTATTACAGGTTAAAGAAAAATGTAACTATATGGTTACAATAAAAATGTAACCATTGAATAGTCACCCATATTATATATATATATGTGATCATTTCCATTTTGTGATACACCATTTTTTTTTTCAAAACTTTTTTTTTTGGTTGAACTGTACAAAAGAAAAGACAACAAATTTCTCTCAACTAAAATTAAATATTCTAAAAAGAAACAAAGTAAATTTATTTTTTTTTTTTACTAATTTCATTTTTAAATTTATAATTATTCAAACAACACATTCTCACCGTCTTCAACCTCTGCCATTTCTCCTCCACCACCACCGTCGACGTCGGCGCCGTCTTCTTCAAGCCACCGTTCTCCAGGATTACAGTCAACTTTATGCCGAAGTTTCCAATCGAGCGCTTGACATCCACGCGA
Organism: Cannabis sativa; assembly: GCF_029168945.1. Taxonomy (NCBI): domain Eukaryota; kingdom Viridiplantae; phylum Streptophyta; class Magnoliopsida; order Rosales; family Cannabaceae; genus Cannabis; species Cannabis sativa. The sequence continues at coordinate 70,104,739 of NC_083605.1, read as the reverse complement.
GCAGTAATTAACCTTCCCACACACTGAGCACCTTCGAAACTCGTGCGGCCGTGTCTCTGGTCGACCGCACCCGTCATGGGCGCAGAGTCTGAGCTTCTCTCCCACCTCGTCGCGGCCTGGCTCGAACCACTCTTTCGGGGAACCGCCGCCGGATGGAGCTCTCTCTCCGGCATGATGCACCCAAAATCGCTCAGGAGCGAGCAACCGACCGGCTCTGGTGGAGATAAGCACCGGCGGTAGTAATTGGACATCCACATCGGAGAACGGAGACCAGCGGCGAGCTCGCGCTCGTTCGCCTGAACAAGGAGGCGGCATCCCTCTGCAACGTTTTGCCTTGTTCCGTAACCGTCCTGGAGGCAATGACCGAGCTCGCGTAGTGCATCGATTTGATATTTAAGATTGGAAAAATGATACTTTTATCTAATTAAATCTAACGATTTGTTTCATTCTCTTCCCCGAATTTTTAGCATAATTAGTTATTTTTGGAATATGAACGGAATATGTGTTGATAAAGATATGGGCGAACTCACATAGAGGGAGAGGGGGTAGTCATCTCTAAAATCGACAAAAAAAAATGTGTATATATTTTAGTTTTTTTTTTTTTTTTGAAATGATATTTTTATTAATTATAGCATATATTTATAATTAAAAGTTATAAATATAAATATAATAATAGATTCGACATATGTTATAAAGCTTTAATATTCAAATCCTAATAAAAGTATTGTGTTATATTATTTTATAATATGATAATAGATTAAATGTAATATATTATTATATAAATAATATATATTAAGTGTATTAACTTACATGTTGTAACTTGGAGAGGAATTATAATTTGTTGTCATTTGTAATTCTTGTGTTAATCACACATTATTAGTGTAATAAAAGGGTTGTTACACAATTTGGTTTAAGGAATTCAAAGTTATGATGATATAGTTATTACAAAATAGATTAATACTCATTTATGGGAGAGAAATGAGGTGGTGTGTTTGAATTCTAAGTGTGATCACCTAAACAGTATAAAAAGAAGTCTTTGGTGCTCATTTGGAGAACAAGTTTTCTATCAAAAAAGCACTTTGTTTGAAAACCCTAAAAGACTTAATAATTCCTAGAGCTATCTCCATGAGAGTTCCTTAATTAGTGCTTAGAGATAGAGAAATAAGCTTTTAGATAAAAGTGTAATACCTTGTTCAAGTTATGGTCATCCCCACTATTCTACACTTAAGATTATGAGTAAGTGTATAAATATATTTATATATATAGAACACTTCTTAATGCGTATTACACATGAATTGTTACTAAGCAAATTTAACTATAAATATTAATTTTAAAAATATCAAACCATCGAATTTTGATCTAATAACGAATTATGAAATCACAAAGTTGAATTTATATGCTTAATTTAACTACTTAATTAAAAAAAATATATAAAAAATATCTCTTTTTACACTATGTCAAAGATATGTTTATACAAAAATATTTAACTCAAACCCAACTTTTTCTTTTCTTATTTTTCTTGCTAAAAGGCTTTTTTTTTTTAATTTTTTTTACCGATGGAACAATCTCAGCCCATATGATATAAAAATGAGAGATTTTTTTTTTTAATTAAATAGAAAAATTAAGCATAAAAATTCAAAATTTTCTAATTTTACTCATTCATGGGTAATACCCATTAAGAGTGCACCCATATATATTTATATATCTTCTTCTACCTTTCTTATATATAGTGTACATATATTGTATATTATGTATTGTAATATTTATTTATATCTTTGTTGATTCTTACATTATATTACAATAGAGTTGTAATGTCTTGATTTTCTTCCATTATACTAATTATATCTCTAACAAATATTTTTATTTTTAATATTTAGTTTACTTTTTGCACCTTCAATTTAAATTCTAAGTCAACCACTGTCCATATATATATCATAAACATGCCTTGGATTAATAATATTTGTAACTCTGGTCCCCCTTGAGCTATCTACTCTTAGCTAGTTACTTGTTTATGAAGTCACATTCACATATAGTGGCATACACTACAACATATATAGCGGTGGACCACTCTGCCGCTAATAACCCCAGATTCGTCCACAATAGGCCATTAGCGGCAGGAATTCCCTGTTAAAAGTTCGCCACTAATAATTAGCCGCTAATACTATTATTAGCGGCGAAATTGGTGTTCGCTGCTAATAATTATTAGCGGCGGGATCCCACCGCTAATGCCATCTGCCAATTTCAAACTTCACAACAGGCAAAGGGCATTAGCGGCAGGACCCCGCCGCTAATGCTCTGCCGCTAACATTATTTAAAAATAAAAAAATAATTATTTTATAAATAATATTATATAAATAATTATACAATACTATATTAATGATTATATAATATATTAATAATTAATAATTATATAAATAATTATTTATAAATATATAAATAGTAATTTAAATATAATTAATCAAATTACAAATATTATAATTTAACTCTAATAATATTTATTAATAATTTAAAAATGTCTCAAAATAAACTATTTTAACGTTAATTCTATTACAATATCTCAAAATTAAACTAAATTATTAAAAAACATAAACAAATTATTCCATAAAATCTATTAAGGTCTCGAGTTATAAAGTCTTGATCCGCATTATTATCATTACGAGTTCCGATGACCGTGGCGGAGAAGGAACATATGGCTGATCTGATGATAAACCCAGTATTAGATTTCCCAGCTCATCTTGGTTGAGAATAGGAGTTGAAAAAAATTGTTGCTCCTGCGACAAACTCCCAAATAATCCAAAATCAATAAAATTTGAGCCGAGCGGAGGAGACTCTGATGGAGTTCTATATAAGAACTAATTTCCTAATTGCGGACCAGACTGTTGTTGCTGTTGAGGAAAAGATTGGGGTTGCTGCTGCGAAGGAGGTTGTTGTTGATGTTGTGGAGGAGCGGCATAACTCTGAGAAGACGAATCGCCAGGCGACTGCGATTGACTATACATTTGAATAAAGTTCTCAAACCGTGGGTTATATAAATTAGCACGTTGTTCAGGCGTCAAAGCACTCCCAAATGTGTCACGCATAGTTGAGAATATTTCTGCCATAGTGCTAAACATTTCAGTAGCTGGCGGAGGAGGCATCGTCGACTGACTTTGAGTAAATGACTTCTTTCCTTTGCCTTTGACCCTTTTACCCACGCCTCTTTGATAGTCAGATCTTTCGCCAAGAACTTTTCCTAGAACGTCGTACTGATAACCAACATGAGATTCAGTACTAGATGTATCGCTCTGGGATTGTCTTTCAAGTCGTTTCCTATCAAGCTCCTTTACCAGTTCCTCCTATTTAAATAAAAATTATTAGAATATATAATTAATATAAAATTTAAATTTTAATAATAAAATATTTTATTTGCTTACATAATCTTTTGCAGCAACTTCATTAACGAAATCGCCAGACGGCTGTTTCGTATGAACTGCCTTCCATGCATCAACTGCATGCTCTCCGGGAGGACCCCCCTATACGAACATAAACAAATAAATTAATTTATAATATATTATAAGAAAAATTATATTTTACAATTAAAGGATTCATACTTACATATCCGTGTCGTATCGAAGCCAACGATCTTGTGCCTTGCGTCGTTGGATATTTCATCTGTTGCCTATTTGCTTTGTTTTTACTTGAGCGGTTCAAAAATTTTTTGCTAATGAACATTTCGCAAATAGGCTTCCAACTCTCCGTATTCAAGTAGTCAGGGGGCAATTGAAGAACTTTCTCCCAATCTTCTGGTTTAGTGTAATGTTGTTTAAAATATCTGTGTCTGTTGGTCTTTCGCTCACTATACCTCTCCGCCATCTCCGTATATAAAGTCCCCATAAGTAGCTCTCGATGGGGATTCCCGTCAATATTAAAATAATACTATGTAATAAAATAATTTAAAATTTAACTTAATTTATAAATAAGGATATGAAATAATTATAACCATAAATAATTGAAAATCACTCACCCCTATTCGATTAAGCACGAGATCTTTATATTGTTGGGGTACATCAGAAAAATTATAATGATGACCTGGACACAAAATGGATACTTGCTGGCCCATAAATCGAACGTAAGCGCTGGCTTCAGTCCCAACTACTTTGCCAGTTTCAAGATCCACCTCAAGCTCTAATGGCTTACCAGCGTCCCTCCTTCTTTGTTCAAGTTTAGCATTTGATGCAAGACCACGACCTTTTCTGACCTTTGGTTCAACTTTAATTGTTCGAGAGAAAAATAATTCTATTAGTACATTAAACATTTATCATGTACTTATAGTAAGAATAATGTTAGATTTGGGAAAATATGAAACCTGATTCGCAGGATGCGAGTACCCTAGAAGGATCAGGGGGGTCCCTACCATCACCATCCCCACCGTGGTATGTCGCTAGACTAGCTGACATTGTACTTTACTTTAAAGATGAAAAATATAAAAATGTAAAAATTTTACATCTTTAACATACCCAATAAAATTAGTTAAATCAAATAAAAATTAAAATAAAACAAAAAAATATACAATAATAAAAACATACATTTCACAAAAAAAAAATTGTGTATACCTTCTTGAAGCTGCTAAAGATTCTTTTATTTAATCTGAAAAAATAAAAATAAATACTTTTAATTATAGAAATAAATTAAAAAAAACAAAAAAAAACATATAACAATATATATATATATATAAACTGTACAACACATATCTATTCTATATAAAATGTGGCTATATAACAAAAATTCTTGGTTTATGAGAAATTATTAGGTGACTTTAAAAAAAAAAACAAATCATTAGATGTTGCCACGTAAATGGTTAGCATCCATGTAGTTAAACCTAAATATAATTAATCCACTTAAAGTGTTGCAATTAATAATAAATTTATTCATATTGTTTATTTTTTTTATTAAAAATGATTTTCAAATTTTGATATTTAAAATTAGTTAAATTTTAAATATTATTTTAAATTAATATTGAATGTTTTGATAGTTTAATTAAATGAGCATTTTCATTAATTGCGAAAATAAATTTAAGACGAATAATAATTTATTATGCTTTCAAATTTCAATGATTATCACTACATTGAATATTATTAATTTTAAAATTATGATATTGAAAAAAACTAAAAACTAAAATAAAATTAACATACGTGATTGGGCACGTAACATCTATCTAGTTTAGTATATATACCAAAACAATATACATTATATATAAATAAAAAAAAAACATATATATTTTATATATACATTTAAATAATCTATATAAAGGAAATTTTTACGGTAAAATTTATAGTTTATCCCTCATGCTATAGGGAAGCTTATTCATCCAATTATAATTAAAAGGAAAAGAAGTGTATATAGATTTAGTTAGAGCAGGTGTATATGATTAATTCTTTTATTTTATTTAAAATTCTTGATATAATGTATGAGTGTGGTGTGATGGATTTTGGTGTACAGTGGAGAAAGTGGTGAACTCCATTTTGATATCAAATTTAGTGTTGCACCAATACTAACATTAAAATAGCAGAATTATTCCATATGCCAATTTTTAATTTTTTTTTTCAAATTTACGGGTTGGGTTATTTTAGTGGTTACTCCAGTGATTTTTATGTGAGTTGCTATGTAGATTGTGGTTGCGATTTAAATTGTTATGCGAGTTGCTATATAGATTTCAATAAAAATACCAAAAAAAATATTTTAAAGTGTAAAAATTAAAAAAAAAACCCTCAATATAATATTATACTCTCTTTTTGTTCTAACCATAATACCAAAAGATACACTAAAAAAATATTCTTTATTATTATTTTTTAAATAAAAAATAAAGTATTCTTTTTATTTTTATATTATTAAAAAAAATTATAGTGCACCCATAAATTGGTACACCGATATATTTCCTATTTGTTTTAGTATTCAAGAGAATTTTTTAATCTATTTTTTTAATGGTCATATACGTTGTAGTTATTTAAAATATGCAAAATTTTGAAAAATTCAGAAAAGTTTAACACGCCAAAAAATAGAGTTTTTAACAGTCTATTGTATATGCGTGTAAAATAGATTATTTGAGCAATGTTTTCTATATTGTAAATTATTCTAAATTTTTAATATTTTACAAAATATCTTAAATAACTATAATGTATACAATCATAAAAAAAAAATAAACTAAAATATATTTTTATATGCTAAAACAGTCATTACATCATTATTTAGGATGCATAGTAGATGCACAAATAATAATAATAATAATAATAATAATAATAAATGTGAATGCCTACAAAATATCTTAAATAACTATAATGTATACAATTATAAAGAAAAAATAAACTAAAATATATTTTTATATGCTAAAACAGTCATTGCATTATTATTTAGGATGCATAGTAGATGCACAAATAATAATAATAATAATAATAATAATAATAATAATAATAATAATAATAATAAATGTGAATGCCGTAATGTTACGTACTGTACCTAGAACGTTAATATAGTGTATAAAATATATGCCTAATATTATGACTATTTCTAAATTTAAAATATTTGTAGATAGACTATTAATTACAACAAAATTTACTATTTTTCGGTTTTCCATCAAAGTGTATATATAAGTAGTTAACTTCAACTAATAAAACTATATATTAAGAGTTATTCTATAGTTTTATTTGAATTTAGTTGTGTAGGTGATTATTTATTTATTTATGTTTAAATTATATTTAAAAGTGGAGTGAATACATTATTAAATTGTATTATTTGGAAAGAAAAAAAATATACTATGATCAAAATAAATTTTTAAAAGTTATTTTTTAACTTTTAGTTTTTTACATTAATTTTATGAAAATATTATTAAGAAGTAATTTTTTTTTTAGAAAAAATAGCAATTTTATTAAATTTAGCATTCCGAATATAAGATATCCAACATAGTAGTCGTAGTGTTAGACTCATAAATACTACGATCATAATAGATTTGAGCTACCGTATCAACAGTATGTGTTAGTTAATTTGCTGACTGTTTTACAAAATAAATTTTAACACTATAATAGCAAAGTTGGTAACTAAAATTATTTTTTAAAAATAAATACCTATATAAAAAAATTTAAAATAATTTTTAAAATAATAAAAATAATTTATAATAACCACACGATCTAAAATCAATGGTTAAAAAAAGTACCCTACCGGTAGGAAACTTTTATTAAGTCCTACCATAATCTTACCCTATATATATAATACACAAAAAATATATTACATTTCAAAAATATACATTGATAAAATATATATGCACAAATAAAAAATCATATATACACAAATCAATAATCATATACTATATATACAATAATTAAATTTGTACACCATTAAATAATTTATATATATATTTATACACAGATTTGTATATATACCCAAACTAAATTATATACACAGATCTATATATATATATGCACATTATATATATATAAATTTAAAACAAAAAAAACAATATACTTCCCCAAAATTTTTCAACTAATATAAAATCAGAAATATAAAACAAAAAAAAAACTTACACGAAATGGCTGGTATTCGGAGGTGGTAGTGGTGCGTCGTCGTGGTCTAGCGTGGTGCGTCACCGTGGTGGGGCGTCGTGGTGGTGGGAGAAGAGAATGAAGGGTCGGTTGGGGAAAGAAGAATTAGAGTTTGAGTTTGAAGAGAAAAAAGGGAATATGTGAGAAGAGGGGTTTGATGGGGTATATATAGAGTTATTAGCGGCGGACCATTAGCGGCGGCGAGTCCGCCGCTAATAGTTATTAAATATTTTTTTTATTTTTTAATTATTATTAGCGGCGGGGTCCGCCGCTAATACCCCGCCGCTAATAATATTCGAACTTAATGGGCGGGAAAAATCCGGCCCACTTATTAGCGGCGGAGTATTAGCGGCGGACCCCGCCGCTAATAGTATTAGCGGCGGGCATTAGCGGCGGGCATTAGCGGCGGACTGTCACTTATTAGCGGCGGAGTATTAGCGGCGAGCATTAGCGGCGGACAGCCCGCCGCTAATGACATTTTTTTTTAAAAAAAAATAAAACCCCCAATTAATACTACCATTTGCTGTAGTGATATAGTATAGTATGTATGGCTTGTCCTCAAATATTAAAAGAGTATTTGATATGTGAATGTGACAAGGGAAGCTTATTAATTATATATAGTACGTGCGTGTATCTCATTTATCAAACTGCACGCCTCGCATTACACAATATTATTATTAACACACTTTCCAATTATTAAGTACTTAATTTCAATAAAATAATAAAGATTTGTACAATTAATTGAGGCCAGCGACAAGACTATGACAAATAATAATTAAATAAATAAGATTTTTTTTTTAATTTTTTAAACTTTAAAACAGTTTTTATTTTTTAATAAAAATTCACATAAAAATTTATATATAATATGTAATAAAGTAACTTAAATCGCATCCAAAATTTACATAGTAACTCATATAAAAATTATTTGAGCAATTACCGAAAGCAACTTAAACTATAAATTTTAGAAAAAAAATTAAAAAAATAATATATGAAGTAATTTTTCAACAAATAATTAGTATGCAAATCTACATTTTGTGTGATAATTGCTTACTATTTAACTAAAAAGAAGAAAATTTAATCTTTCAAAAAGAAACAAATAATAACAATATATAACTAATTATTAATGTATATATTTAGACACAAAAATACTTATAAAAATAAGCAAGCATGCATATATATAAAACAGACAAGAAATCGTATGGATTAGATAGCAAGAAAATACATTCATAAATAAAATTGTAGAAAAATTCTTAGGTGGGAGTATTATTTTTACTCTCACGTGTATAAGCATTTTTTTTTTAAATTTTCATTGATTGAATAAAGTGATTATATGGTATTAATATATGTTGTTGAGTTAAATAATATTTGGTGTACTTTTTTTTTTTAATTATTTATATTGTGATTTTACTTTCAATATCATCCTCAATTTTTTTTGTTTCTTTATTATTTTAAAAATATGATATTTTTTCTTAAAGCATACTCATGAAAAGTATATATTATTATTCTTTTAAATTTTCTATTTTTAAATTTTCTATCATTATTATTCTTTTATATTATTTGATAATATAATATAATAAATAAATTAAATTGTGACAAATATATATTTATAAAAATAATATATATTAAAGTATTTAGAGGTTATATTATATAAGATATAATGTAACAAACACATAAATATTATAATATGAAGAGTTGCAAATCTGAATATAATATATGTAATAGAAAAACTTTAATTTGAATTTAGTCTTAATTAATTTATGAGAAATTTAACAATAAATACAAAGATTAATGGAAGTGTATCGGAATCTATCGAATCGATTGTAAAAAATATAATCTTTCAAGTTTGCATCAAAACTTTCTCTGGAACTTTATCGTCCTGGTAATGGGGATTAAAGAATTTTTTTAAATGATACTGTAAAGTCCTTTTTTGGCAAGTTAGTTGACAAAATAATTTTTCCATTTATGGTAAGATTGTTGTGCATTCATATTCGATTTCTTGCCTTATAAATTCGGATTGTAATTGCTCTTTTCCTTGTGTTGGAAAGTTGCACTTTCAGCTGAACTTTCCTTTGTTGAAAACTTCTCAAAAGAAAAGGAATTCTCTTTTGGAAAGTTGTCTTTTTAGGGAAACTTTGATTATTGCCTTTTCCTTATTGATTTCGATTGTATCTTGATACAATCAGAATATCTAATCTGTTTTTGGGAGGAATCAAACATTGATAGAAGATCGGACCCGATTTTAGTAAGTTTCCCATTTCTGGTCAGATCTGCTGCGTCAGCATCCGATTCTGATGTAGCAGATCGTGTTTTCTTAGGAAAGTTTTTGTACAGCTGTAGATTCGAACTTGTGCTTGCCTCTTTGGTTTCTATGTTCTATAAATAGAGCCTAGAGAGCAACCATTCGAATTACCTCTTCCATTATTCATTTTTTGCATTTATCTTTTGAGAGAAGAGAGTGTTTCTTTGTTTTGTGAGAGCCTAGTTGTTCATCTAGGTTCTAGTTGTTCTATTTCTGTTCTTACTCTATCCTAGAGGTTGTGAAGAACTACTTGACTGAACAAGAGATTGGTCTTCGGGAGAAGACTTGATAAAGCCTTACTTCGGGAGGAAGTAAGCACTTGGTCTTCGGGAGAAGACTTGTTGAAGCCTTACTTCGGGAGGAAGCCTTACTCAAAGACGAAGGGAGTTCGGGCTTGAAGGTGTTTCAAGAAGTCAGATTCATAAAGTGGATTACAAAGGATTGCGGCAATACTTTAGAGGGAGTCTAAACTTGTTTAAGTCAATTGTCTTTGTAATTTTGATACTTTATTAGTTGATTTCATCTGGGCGTGATCCCGTGGACTAGGAGTGTTCGTGAGAACACTGATACCACGTATAAATCTCTTGTGTCAAGTTATTTATTTTTCTGCAAATATTTCATATTCGCTGTTCGTTTCTTGCTGAGTAATTTCTCTATCACGCCGCAAACGCTTACAGTTTTTATATTTTCTTATATACAACTGACATTTGCAAAAACACGGTTTTTCAGATACAGTGCAAAATGAGGACCAATACATGTTTATCAATAACTGTAAAAAAAAAGTAATTAATCCTATTTTTACTATTTCCAATTTGGTCCCTCATCAAATTAGAAATTTTTCTTATGGTATCCACATATTAAAATCTTGACAATCATGCCCTTGAGTCATAAATTTTATTCTGAAATAGACCACATAAATTTGACTCATTTACATGATGACCCAACATATATTGTATATATACAGTCACTACAAAAAACTGCTATAAACTTGAGCATACATATTAGACTCCCAAGTTCTAGCAAAGAGGTCATCAGTTCTCAAGTTCCGCCATCTCAGCCAATCCAAGCCCCTTCGCCCAGTTGCCTAGAGACAAGATAGATCTTCCACCACATCCTCCTTTTAACATTGTCTTACCGGTTTATTATTCTTCGTTACCAGAGGAAGTAGTATGTATTCAATTGGAGACATTAGATTGATTTTTCAGCAAGAAAATCATTTTTGAGTATGAAAATATAAGGAAAAAAAGCAAATTCGCTTTACACTAGGCCAGGTGCAAAATTCGTTGATGCTACAAAATTTAACGAGCCACTTCTTGACATTTTTGATCGTCAAGCGATTGCTGAGAGGCTCTGGCCCAGATCTGGCTAAGTTTGCAGCAAACTTATTGGACCTAAATGCTGTTATGTGTAGCAGATTAGGTTCTGATAAGTTTTTTACAATGGTGAGTGGAGATCTAGTCTTTATAGCCGATAGTCTTAAGAATCATGTTGCTGCTGTAAACTTATTAACTTTTGATTAAGTCATATACATTTTTTAATCTTTGGCTTACATTTAATTTCATATAGTTTCTCTTTTAGATAAGTCTGATTGTGGAGAGGTGTTGTAACGCCCTAACAATTAGGCACGCCACGACAACTAATTATGAAACCCTAATCCCCTAAACTGGGATTACTAGGAAGAAAAGCGCGAGAAATTTAAACTTTAAACTAAAGCGAAATGAAAATAAAACTTATAATAGCATTAAACTTTACAAATAAAAGTGACAAGTTTCGGGATCCCAAAAATCTTTTACAAAATATTACAAGTCTTTTCACTAGCCGACCTAAGCGACAAAAATAGAGTTACAAAAGTACATCGCTGGTAGACTCCAACCCGCTTGGTCTAGTGTGGCCCGAGCATGTACATACATCGCCAAGCCCTCGCACTCATGGCTGATCAGAGACAGATTTACCCTTTCCTGCATAGTAGAGCACCCGTGAGCCAAGCCCAGCAAGACAATATAAAATATCAATAGTCATAATTAACACATCACATAAACATTAATGCCATTTCACATTTGTCTGTATGACACAGACCCGCGTGTTACGCTCACACGCCTATTTATGTCTATGTGGCATAAACCTACGTGTTACGCTCGCACGTCTAAATATAATAAGGCCTTAGAACGGTTCATCTCGGTTCTAGTTACCGAGTCCAACCCAATTATACCTTTAACGTATAATCCTTATTCGCAATACATATATAACATGACATAGCATTTACACATTAATAATCATTAGGGTAATAACCCTATGCCATTAAACCGTTCATGTTAGGGTAATAACCCTAATTCCGGTTCCTAATTACTCACATATATCATTTTCAATATAAGTGTCACCGCGCATAACTCTACGTGCTAACTACTGTCTTACCTGATGTCCTGCAAACGTGGAGATTTCAAATCTCTGGGTGCTCCTGACCAAGTACCGGTAATCCTAGTCACAATTTTCGAGATTCACAAGTATAGGGTTAATCCTTAAATCCACTTTCACATAATATAAAACTAGCATTCAAAATACTAGATAATCACATAGAGCTCAGAACGAGCTTTCCAACGATATATAGAACTCCTAAAACAGAGTCTGGATCACAAAGTTACAAGGATTCGAATAACGCGTTCGAATCTGCCCAAAAACGTAGGGCGGGCCGCGACACTCCCCACATGGGGCCGCAACACCTGGGTTCAAAACCCATGATTTCAATAGAGGCGGGCCGCGACCCCTGGGTTTTAAACCCAAAAAATCCCAATTTTCAGCCTCGAAAATTCCTGCTCAAACACACCCAAACTAAGCCAAAATATGCTCAAACACCACATTTATCTCCACACAAATACCCAACATAACAGAGGGCAAAAAAATATATTTAAAGCTCAAAAATCACAGCTTAATGCATAAAACTTCAGATTAAATCACTACTCAAAAATAAGCTTCACACTTGAGACTCACCCAAATCACAAACTCAAGAACTTGGATATTACAACATGTTACACTAACATCCAACAACTAAAAACTAGAGCCAAGGATCAGATTTTTAAACTCTAAAAACAACCCTAAATAATCACCAACAAGGAAAGATGCAAAATCCCCATATGGGCAAGTTTAAGAAACAATATCACCATCATCTAACACCATTTAACTTCTCATGCATTCAAGAATATTCAAAGCTCAAAGACATAATTCTCAACTTCCATTTCAGCAACAATTTAAAGACAAAAAGAGATAGGACTACCTCAAGATCTCAAATCACTCAAGCTCCAAAGATTCCCACAAATCAAGCTTGAACCAAAGCAATTTCTCAACAAATTCAAAACTTGGAAAGATGAGTTTAGAGAGAAAGAGAGAGAGAGGGGTCGATTTTTGGGTAAGAAATAAACCAATAAATAACACCTCAAAATTCAGCCGAAAATCTCTTTTGTTGCAAATAATTCAAATGCCAAAAATGACTAATATACCCCTAGAACCATATAACACACATATTCATTTAAGGCCAAATAGGTCATTTCCATCACATATCACATATCACATATTCAAATAATTTTCAAATTAATCACATATTAATAAAATGCCAATAAATAATCCCGAAAATAAATTTTGGCCCCAAACTCGGTTCGGCCCAAAATTCCCAATTGTGACTATATCGAGCCGACTTGTCACTGTCAGAAAATACTTGAAAAAGGACAAGACAAGTATACTATATAATAATATAGTCCCATAAGCACACAATTAAATTAAATCCACAGTTTTACCCTTCTCGGGTCAAAATTACGAAAACACCTCTAGCTCACCAACGGAGTCTTAACATATTATAAATTAGACTAATTCACATATAATAGATTATATATTAATATAATTCCATACTAATACAAATTAACTAGTTAGGGTTTGCTAATCTATTTTCTTAATGTTAGCGTATTACAGGTGTTCTTCCCTGATTAACAAATTGGCTTACGAAATTGAGACCTTGAAGAGTGAACGTGATAGTTCTGAGCAACAAAAGGAAGAGGCTATCAAAGCTTTGAATGATACTAAATCTCAAACTAAGGCTATAGTCAAACAAGGAATTGAAGATTATTTTAACGATGAAGTTTCCAATTACAAGACTTCTGTCGAAATGGAGAAAGAGCACGCTGAAAAATACAAAGAGCCTTATAATCAAGTCAATTCACATGTTTCCAAATTGGAAGAAAAATTAGCTGACACTCAGGAGAAAATTAACATATATAGGAATAGAGACATAAGGACATGGTAATATATTTGGATAATTAAAATTTTTCCTAAAGAACTTTAACTTGTATTAAATTTTACGTCTCTTGAATTTTGTAGGTCGTTAAAAAATTTCTTTGAACTATTTAAATTGTTGGATAAATTCAAAAATTTCTGTCCAATTATGTTCACAACAAAAAATTTTACTTTTAGTCACAACAAAACTTGTGATTAAAAGTGAAAAAATTGTGACTAATTATAAATTATGATTCTTATGTTGTGACTAAAAGGTTCATGGATAAAAGTATTAGTCACAAAAATTACAATTTGTTGTGACTAAATGTATTTTTAGTCACAATACTTGTTGTGACTAAAACTAAATTAGTGACAACTTGTAACTAAATACTATGTTTTAATCACGAGTAACATTTTGTTGTGACTAAAAGTTACATTTAGTCACAAAAAAATTATGTTATGACTAAAAAGTTGTCACTAAAAGTAGCAGTTTTTTGTAGTGGTTTAATTTTATTAACACGATGATTGTCTATATACAGATTAATTGTGTCATCCAAACTTTGATATGTATCCGAACTTTGACACGTACCAAATCGTGTCATCTTAACTTTTATCCACGTCAAGTGCCCGCTAATTAAATTAGATAAAAGCTCTTGAATCTAATAATTTAATAGTTTGTGGGAAATTTTTAGTTATCTGAAAAGTTTGAAAGTATAATTTAATACACATCAAAGTTTAGAGGTAAAAATTTTTAATTAGTTGATATTATTATTATTATTATTATTATTATTATTATTATTATTATTATTATTATTAGTACACTTTTAATATGAAGTATCATATAATTTGATATAATCAATCATAGGGTGTGGTATTGCACAACCGTAATTACGTGTCAAATAACAATGCTAAAGGAGGAAATGCTTTTCCTTTTCAACCCAGAAAAAAGGTGGTACTTTGTTAGTTAGTTAGTTATGTGTGTTTTCAAGATCTAACTTAATCAATTTGGTACTATTTTGAAATAATATATATGAACAAGAAATAATGTTTGGATCGATGACCTTTTTTTCCTTTTTGAAATGATGACCCTATATATTTATTCATTAATTCGATTAATAATTTTTTTTTATTAAATTCGATTAATAATTTAATAACTATATATTGAAGTTTACAATATAGAAAATATAATTGACATTATTTATTTGGATTATACAAGACTATATCTTCTTTAACTAATTCATGCATGCATGATCATCAGTCATCAGTACGTAGCAAGATCATGATGATTACCTTTTTTTTTTTATTCAAAGAAAAATAATCACACAACAAATAGTTGATTTTAAAAGTTGGATATTTATACATCTTTAATTGTACATCGTAATATATAGTCATAAAAGATATAGAAAACTAATTTTTAGTCATTGATAATATTCTTTGATGAATTCATGCATATAATACATAGAAGTCGGCTAGCTATAATAAATTAGGTCCAAGTCTTAAGAAGGCATTTCTCTCAAACAATATATATATATGTAAACACAATATTGTTCTCACTAGTATATATGTATATGCATAGGAAACTTCTCTTGTCTTTCATTTTCACTACATAATTATATATTGTTCATACATATACAAGAGTGGAGCCATGATTATTTGACCCTGCAGGCATGAATATTGGACTATAATAAATCTTTATTATATATTTATACATACGAGACCTAACAAATTAAAACATAAAGATATAGTACTGGTGGTAGCTATATGGGTACACAGAAAAATAGTTAAATTTGTAAAGCAGCCAATAGAAAAAAAGTAGCATAAATATATTTATTTTACTCTTTTGAATGAACAAAAAGTAACTTGACTACTATATATGTTTTATATGTAACATGCATGTTGTACGTGTTGAGTTTCTATTCACACTGGGTTAATATTTTTCTGTAGAACATGTGAAAATAGAATATATATATAGAATTTAAAAAAGATTATATTGAAATTAATCAAGGATATTTGATACGTACCAAAGAAACAATACTCCGAAATTAATTCAAAGACTCTTGTTATTTATTGTGGCGTGCTGTTGTACTAGTAAAAAGTTACGTGCGAGGTACGTATACTAAATTTTTTATGCTAAAATTTTTCTAATTTATATAAAAGTTATATAATAAAAGAAAAAATGTTATTATTTATTAGGTGAGATTATTATTATGTATATCTAAATAATGTAATTTATAATTTAACTGCAATATGTTCTTAAGATTATCTAAAAATAAACTAAAAACTATTGTTCAAATACTAAAGAAAACAATATACTACTAAAAAAGTTTTGCACGAATATAGGTCTTGTCTTTTGACATGGTTGTGTTGTTCTCTCTTTAGTGTTCTGTCTTTCGTTTTGTCGTCTACTGGTTATTGACTATAGTACGTATATGTGTCATGGCTTCAACAAGTTCTTTGATTAAGGATGTGGAAGATCAATATGCTAATATATTGATTGAAGGAGAAGATGATGGGGATACTGCATATGATTTATTTGATGATTCAGATCAAAGTGGGGAAGATCGTTGGTGCATTGTAGGGAAGTTTCTAACCGAGAGGGCTATTGATTTTGATGCAATGAGGCATATGATGGCATCGTTATTCCAACCCGGACGTGGTATGTACGTTAAAGAACTCGAACCAAATCGGTATTTGTTTCAATTCTATCATGAGATTGATCTGGAAAGGGTTATTGAAGGAAGTCCTTGGACATTCAACCGTACACAATTTGTTTTTGAAAGGCTTCAACGGGGACAAGATCCTCGTTCTGTTGTTATCTCTAAATTGGATATGTGGGTTCAAGTGCATTGTTTGCAACCTGGCTTCAAAACTGAAAGAACTCTTCGTGAGTTAGGGAATTATATTGGAACCTTTGTGAAAACAGACCCAAAGAATTTCCAAGGCATATGGCGGGATTATTTGCGGGTTCGTGTTACACTCGACATCAACACTCCATTGAAGAGGAGGAAGAAGCTACGTCGTACTGCTGCTGAGGAAGGATTCTGGGCTATGTTCAAGTATGAATATGTTCCTACCTTCTGTTTTATTTGTGGAATATTGGGTCATTCGGATAGGTTCTGTCCTCAACTGTTCGTTGTGCCTGCTGATAAAATCGTTAAGCCGTATGGGGCTGGTATGCGTGCCCAGCCAAGAAGACGGAATCACTTAATCGGATCGAAATGGCTCAGAACCGGTGAGGATGAAGACGACTCCTTCAATGGTGGTGCGACTGGTCCAGGTTCATTGCACCCAATCAACGCTCAAGGTCAAATTTCCTCTTCAGGAGAAGTTATTTCCACCAATCAAGGAATATCAACAGGTAAATTACCTGTTATTATTTCAAATCAATTTGAAGGAGTGAATATTGGAAAGTCAAATATCCAAGGAAATAATGTTGTTGCTGATCCTATTCACGTGGGGACTATTATGGAAACAAGTGAGGCTTCTCCTTTGCTTGTTGTTGATACTAAAAGAAGAAGGACTAATGAAGTGGGTTCTAATGGGCCCGATGGAGTGGGCTTGCAAAATAGTGAAAATATGGATATTTTAGTGTGTGATGATGATACTGAAGAAGGCTCAAAAAATGGGCTTTTGGTGGGTACTGGTTCCCAGGCCCACCGCTCATTATGAATATACTAAGCTGGAATTGCCGGGGGCTTGGGAACCCACGGGCTTTTCAATTCATTTCGGATCTTGTTATCCAGAAGAGACCCAATCTTGTTTTTCTTTGTGAAACGTTATGTCGGAAGAATTTGGTGGAAAAGCTTAGAGTGGCTATCGGTTTTGAGGGCATGATAGCTAGTGATGCTCGTGGTCATAGTGGTGGTGTTGCGTTGTTGTGCCGGTTTAGTGATGAAGTTGTTTTGTTGGGTTATTCTTTGAATTATATTGATTTAAAAATAACCACGGCTAGAGAAGCACCTTGGAGGCTTACGGGGTTCTATGGTGAGCCTAATAGATCGTTTCGTGCTAGAACTTGGGATCAAATTCGTGCTTTAAAGTCTGACTCTCCTCTACCTTGGTGTATTATCGGTGATTTGAACAATGTAACGTCTCAGGCGGATAAAAGAGGTGGGCAGCCGTACCCACAATGGTTACTAGATGGTTTTTGCAAAGTGTTGGAGGACTGTAATCTTAATGATTTGGAGCTCTCAGGTTATCCATTCACTTGGGAAAGGGGTCGTGGTTCTAATAATTGGATTGAGGTTCGCCTTGATCGTGTTCTTGCTTCACATGATTGGACTCAACGCTTTATTTCGGCCCAGCTCTTCAATCTTGAAGTGACGATATCAGATCATTGTCCTATCCTTCTCCGTACTGCTGCGATCAATCTCCACCATTCGGTTACTAATTTTCGTTTTGAAAATGCATGGCTCCGTGAGCCATTGTGTCGGCAAGTAATACTTGACAGCTGGGAAGTTTGCGTGGGGCTGACTCTAATCGACAAAATAAAATATTGTGGTGAGAAGTTGATGGTTTGGGGTCAAGACTACACGGGCAACTTTAAGAAGAGGATTGCTAATTGTAAAAAAGAGATCCGAAGGCTTAAATGGTGTACTGATGAGGCTTCTATTGCTCAGTATAAGCGGTCTGTTGCTGCTCTTGGGGAAGTGTATACTCAGCGTGAGGTTTTTTGGCGCCAGCGTTCCAAACAACTTTGGCTTCGTGAGGGTGATCAGAATAGCAAGTTCTTCCATGCAAAGGCAACTGCTCGTAAGAAAAATAACTCCATTAACTCTCTTTTGAATAATTCTGGTGTGTGGGTTGATTGGGAAGGGGGTCTTTCAGATGTTATTGTTGATTATTTCTCTGATATATTTACTTCCACTAGCTCTAACTTTGATACTGTGGTAAGTGGTATTCGGCCGACTATTACTAGTGTTCAGAATGACTCTCTGTTACAACAAGTTACACCTGAGGAGATTAAAAAAGCTTTGTTCCAAATGCACCCCGACAAATCGCCTGGACCCGATGGAATGACACCTGGGTTCTATCAGAAATATTGGGATGTGGTTGGTGTGGATGTTATATCTCAAGTTGTTGATTTTTTTGAGACTTGCTCTTTTCCTGCTGCTTTGAATCAAACCAATATTGTCCTCATTCCTAAAAAGAAACATGTTACCACTATGAGTGATCTAAGGCCTATCTCTTTGTGCAATGTGGCTTACAAAGTTGTTTCTAAAGTGCTTGAGAATCGACTCAAGATAGTTTTGCCGAGTGTTATCTCTGAAAATCAATCTGCTTTCATCTCGGGGCGTCTTATTTCTGATAACATCATGGTTGCTTTTGAGGTTATGCATTACCTTAAGCGTAAGCGTAAAGGGAAAACGGGATTTATGGCACTAAAGTTGGATCTTAGCAAAGCTTATGATCGCATTGAATGGGGTTTCTTGAAGGCTATGATGCTTCGTATGGGTTTCCATCCGCGGTGGGTTGAGCTTATGATGGCCACTGTGATGCATGTGGAGTATAAAGTAGTCCATGGTGGTAGGAGTATGGGTCCTATTATTCCTACGCGCGGTATTAGACAAGGTGATCCATTGTCACCTTACCTTTTCCTTCTTTGTGCTGAAGGTTTTTCTTCTTTGATCAAGCAGTTCGAAAGAAATGGAGAGTTGAAGGGCTGTAAAGTAGCCAATGGAGCTCCAACTATCTCACATATGCTATTCGCTGATGATAGCTACATTTACTGTCGTGCTACTGAGGAAGAAGCTCACAATGTCCTTAGATTGCTTAATATGTTTGAAGCTGCTTCGGGTCAAAGGGTAAACTATACTAAATCTTCTATCTTCTTTAGCGCTAATACTCCGATGGATTTGCGAGATAGATTGTGTAACCGGTTGGGGATGGTTGCTGCTGATGAAAATAGCTTTTACCTGGGCCTTCCGTGCACTATGGGTCGGAAAAAGACAGCCATTCTTGGCTTCCTGAAGGAAAAGATGGAGAAGAGAATACTGAGTTGGGAGGGTAAGTTTCTTTCTAAAGCTGGCCGTGAAGTCCTTTTAAAAACGGTAGCACAAGCACTCCCCAGTTATGCCATGTCTGTGTTCCTTATTCCACTTGAAACTTGTAGTGCGCTTGAGAAACTTATGGCTAAGTATTGGTGGGGCAATTCAAAGAAAGCTAGAGGCATAAGTTGGATGAGTTGGGATCGTTTGAGCAAACATAAGAGTTCGGGAGGGATTGGTTTTAGAAACTTACATGACTATAACTTATCTCTTCTGGGCAAACAAGCTTGGCGATTACTAACTAATGATAAGTCCCTTGTTGGCCGAATTTATAAAAGCAGATATTTCCCTCATGGTTCTTTTCTTACTGCTGAGATTGGCAACAATCCTAGCTTCATTTGGAGGAGTATCTTTGAGACTCAATCGATTATTGCAGCAGGTGCACGTATTCGAATTGGAGCTGGTTCAAATGTGCCTATTCTAAACACTCCTTGGTTACCTGATCCGAATCCGTGTGTGTCGAGTACTCATCCTGCTCTTGTGGGGGCCGTGGTTAATCAATTGATGACAGCATCCAAGGATCAATGGGATGTGGAAATTCTTGAGGACCTGCTTGAGCAACGTGATCGAGATCTTATCATGCATATTCCTCTGAATTCGGGCAAAGAAAATGACATCTGGTTTTGGCAACATGAGAACTCGGGCTTTTATTCAGTCAAGAGCTGCTATCAATGGTTACAAGTGTCGAAAGGGAGATGGTCTGCTGATATGGAATCGAACCTTTGGCGTTCTTTATGGAAAACCAAAGTTCCTCCTAAAGTTATTCACTTTGTTTGGAAAGCAATCACTGGGTGTCTTCCCACTCGTACTCAACTTTATACCAAACATGTGCCTGTGCAACTTGATTGTCCTTGTTGTTCAAGAGAGGAAGAATCGATTTTCCATGTCCTGGTTACTTGTAATTTTGCTCAATCATGCTAGAACTTATCAAGTGTGCCTACTGGTGCTATTATGGGGACTGCATTTGGTGATTGGATAGAGCAGATTTTAGTTAATTGTCAGCCGGTGGTGTTTGAAGAAGCTCTTATGGTGGCATGGGCAATTTGGAAAGCAAGGAAAGAACTGCTATGGAATAAAAATGCTACTAGAGCGGCTGAGGTAATTATCACTGCAACAACAGTGCTGAATCAATGGAAAACTGCTGCTGCTAACAGGTTTTCCCCCTTACCTGCTGTCGTAAACAACACCAGCAACAACGACAATAACTGGACAGCACCAGCTGCTGGTTTCTTGAAGGTTAACGTCGACGGTGCTGTCTTTTCTGCATCCGGTTCTTTTGGTGTGGGAGGCCTAGCCCGTGACTCTAATGGCCAGCTGATTGAAGCGTTCTGCATGCACAAAGCAGGGTGTTTTCAACCCAGTTTGGTAGAGGCCATTGGTGTGAAAGAAGCTCTAAGTTGGATTAAAAATAAAGGATGGGAACATGTTACTTTGGAAACTGATTCTCTTGTGGTTGTTCAAGCTCTTCAAAGTAATGTGGTCATGCATTCTGTGTTTGGCTCTACTATTACATATTGTCTGAATCTTTTAAAGTCTTTGCCTCATGTTAATGTTTGTTTCGTTAAACGATCTGCTAACAACGCTGCACATTGTCTTGCTCGTGGCGCTTGTTATTGGTCAGATTGTATTTTTGTTGGTAGCAATGTCCCTACTGCTATAAACACTGCTGTAATGGCCGATTTGGCCGTTCTTTCTTAATGAAGTTATCTATTTTCATTCAAAAAAAAAAAAATACTAAAGAAAACACAACTTAAATGTGTGTAAAATAATAAAAAAAAATTAAAAATCAATCTCTAAATTATTGATAATTGAAGATAACATCTGTCTAAAAGTTATAGATAAGAAAAATAAAGATACTCTTAATGGGTGGATTTTAATCTTCTATTGCTTCGACAGAGACAATAGTGTAATGTTTGTATTTTGCACTTTTTATTCTAATTGGGTCCGCATATAATTAGATTATCCATTTTTCCAGTGAATAAAATATATATGGTAGTATTGACAAAGTGGCGGTGTTCCTGCAAATAGTTATTTATTTTCATTTAAGATGATAAGACATAGTGTAAATAATTAATTTAATTAAAAAAATCTACTTATGAAAGGAATGTAAAATTATTTTTAATTCAATTCCAATAAGGAAGGAGAAAAATTATAATTTTATTATTATAAAATTATAAAATTAGAAAGTAATCGTTTTTTTAATTAATAATATACAAGGTGTGGTAGAGGTACATGAAATGTTAACAGAGATGTTAATTATATGCATTTAAAATAATATAAATTAATTAGAAATATTCTGTTAAATAGTATATTCTGGTTAAACCAAAAATATCGGTGACTTAGACTTTAAAAGTAATATTAATTTATTTAAAAATTAATATTAAAATACATCTTAATAAAAAATAATTGTTATTTTTGAATAGATTTTTTTTTAAAAAAAAAGTCACCCAATAATTTTTCATAAATTAAGAATTCTGTTATATAGCCACATTTTATATAGAATAGATATACATATATATTTTATATAAAATATGATTATGTAATATAATTTTTGATTTAACTGTATTTTTTAATTTTTATCTAAATTTTAATAGAATATACTATTACTTAACAAAATATTCTTTATTAATTAATTTTATAATATTATTATATATATTTAAAATTAAAAATCATATAAATATCTTATATAAAGATGTTTAAATTTTAATTTAGAATAAGTAGATATTTTTAATTTTATAATAATTAATAGAGAATAAAAAAACACAATAAATAAAACTAATTATTAATAATATTTGACGAAAATAAATTATTAGAAAAAAAGAAATTAGATGCAATGTTGTAATTTTTTTTAAGGGTAAATACTATTTTGGACCCTGTGTATTTGTAAAAATTTACCGATTGAACCTTCTATTTTGTTAAATGATAAAATGGACCATGTATTTTTTAAAATGGTAAAAATAGGACTCTGAGCTTAATTTCTAACAATTTTTTTTAAATATAATCAACTTGAAGACAATTACTAACACGAACAGATACAAAAATGTAAATAGTTTTGTCATAACACCTTTAGATCGAATTATTATTAAATTTTATTTTGACAAAAAATTAGTTCAGTGTCCTATTTATATACCATTTTAGAAAATGCAGGGTCTATTTTTGTCATTTAACAAAGTAGAGGGTCCAATTAAGAACTTTTGCAAAAACAGAGTGCAAAATGGTATTTACTCTTTTTTTAATATTACTTACATATACCATTGATTAAAGTATGTCAATTGAAAGTAAACAAAATGAATCAAAAACAAAACTATCTTAATAAATTATATAAACTAGCTTAAATGGCCTTTTATCACTACTCAGACCGAAATTATAAACATTATCCAAGATTATTATGCTTCTATTTTCGATTCTTCTAGTATTAATGAAGCTGCTCTTACTGATACTTTGGCTACTATTCCCACCACCATCACGCCCACTATGAATGATATTATGCAGAACAAAAAATGTCGCTTTTACCAGCCCAGTTCGCTACTGCGCTAAGTAATTTTTACCAGCGCATTTCGCAAATTGCGCTGGTAAAAAAGTCAAAATTTTACCGGTGCACATTTGCAGTGGCTAAAATCTAACTTTTACTAGCGCATTTACGCGTTGGGAAAAGTTATTTTTGCCAGCACTTTTCATTTTGTGCTGGTAAAAGTTCTAATACTAACTTTGATTTGCTAACCTCTTTTGCCAACACATCAGAAGTAAATTCTATTTTACCAGTGCAATACTAAACTTTTGCCAGCACAAAAATGTGCGGGTAAAAGTGACATTTCTTGTAATTTACTAATCACTGGTTTGTGGTGAGCTCTTTAGTGACTAAGGGAGTTCTTGATATTCTTAACAAGGTCGGGGACCGTTCTGGCATCAATAATACCTAGTTGACTTTTATTCTAAAGGTCAAGAATCCTACAACAGTGGCTCAATTTAGGCCTATTAATTTTTGTAATGTGCTCTACAAACTTGTCTCCAAGGCTATCGTCCTACGCATAAAGCTGTTCCTGGCCCATGTCATATTTGGATGCCAAAGTCCTTTATCTCCAATAGACTAATAATGTTCTTGTGGCCTACAAACTTCTATATTGCTTGAGACATAAAACTAGAGTCGTACGTGGACTACAAACTTCTCCATTACTAATATATAAAAAAATTAAATATTATATTTATTAGTCATTATCTTAAATTTTTTTTTTAAAAAGAATATTTACTAATTTAGTTTCTTTCTTCTTCAAAAAAAAAAAAACTTAGTTTCTAAATTTAAGATTATTTTACATCTCAGTTCTTAACTTTTTAAGTTATATGAGACTCGATATTCAGTTACAGTAATAGCGGCGATATGATATCTCTTTTAACAATTCTCTTTAAAATTATAAAACAAGGGCGTTGGGATTAGATTTAGTAGGTCAGTTTTGGAACCAATAATAAGTCTTGACTTTTAAGCCTTAAGAAAGAAATGGATGATGGCTTTTTTCTTACCAACTCTTCTATTTATTTCATTTCTCATCAGATCTCCTTGTTCTTTACATATTAATAATTATAACTAATTAATTTGTAGATATGGTGCAAAATGCTAAAAAGATATTAGTGTTATTATGAAGTTATACTCTTAAAATATAATTAAATATTAATATTTATTATAAAAAAAATTGTTAATCATTTACAAAGAATGCTTATGAGTATTAACAATTATTAGATTTAATATATATGTAGGATCTAATATTTCATTTTATTATATTGATGTGTTGATATGACTCCTAGTATTGATAGATACTATTTGATGCTTTTACCATCGTCTCAAATTTGTGACCAAAAAACTATAATATCTCAAATTCATGATTTAAGTTTTATTTGTTTAATTAATACTATAATACAATCTTTTCAATTGATCCTTAATTTTTATTTTTTTGGTTAAACTTAAACAAGGTTTTATATTTTTACCCAAAAATTTATTTTCTCTAAGCACTTAGAAAAGAAAAAAAAAATGGAAATAGTTTTCTGAATTTATTAAACTTATAGTTTCTAGTAAGGTGCTCTTTTTAATAGAAACTCACAAAAAATGTATCTTTACTAATGAACCAAAGACTTTTATTTATAGTATTTAATTTCACACATTTTGAAATTAAAACTCATAACCCCATGGATGTTATAGACTTAAGCATAACTTATGTACACACCATAACTCCTATAACATTAAGAATTTTAAATTAAAATGTGTAACACTTTTTTTACACACTTAATATTGATAATAATTGTAAAGGTTATAAAATATAAGTAACTAACCTCTTATATATATTTCAAATTATGTGAATATTACATGTATATAACCCATAATCAAATTATATATACATATATTAATTTTTTTATTAATATATAATATATCACATTTTAATATTTTAATTTATCTTATATTATAACAAATATAATATAACATTCATTATATATAATGTGACGCGTTGGGGGAGTAGTAAACAGTTTTAGCATTTTTCTTATGGAAACATTATTATATTTTTCTATATAAAAGTTATATTAATTTTTTAAAATATATATATATCTCATATACAATAATTTTTTAAAAATGAAACTTCATATACAAATATATAAAACTATCAAATTTTAACCATGACTTTATTTTAAAAATAGATGATGATCGATCTCTTTCATAATATATAACACTACATACTCAAATATTCACATAGAAGATATACGTAGATAGATATAATGAATGAGATCATGCTCTTTCGTCAACATCCTTCATTTTAAATTAAAATTATTTAATAAAAAAAGAAAAATAATAAATATACATTGACATTAACATTGACATTCACCAAACCTTAAATCTTAAATTTGAAAATGTTGCCCATTTATTAGTCTTTTTTGTTCCTTGAATTGATGATGATGAGTTTCATGCTTAATATTATAATAAAATATGAGAAAAAGGTACTAATAATTAATGGATCTTCATCAACAGGAAACTTCGGGTTTCTTTTTGTTTGACTATATATCCTAAATCAACAAAAAAGTCACATATATATGTTTAAGTCATGTTACTGTTCAAATAAACAACAATCTCTACTTTATTTATGGTCTATTTTCCATTTTTCTATCTAACAAAATTATTTGAGTACAGACCTATAAAGTGCTGGCTTTTAACAAACATTTATGAACACTGATTTTTCTTTTGACAAATGAAATTTCCACGACATTAATTATCACAAGCAGATTTCGATTTCCCAACTAACTTGTAATTATAAGTTAAATAGTATGTAAATATATATTATATAATAAAAAATGAGAAGAAAATGACTATTAGCATTGTACACCAGTCTTATACTAATTATTAGTGTGTTAATTATAATAATTTTATTGCAAGATTTTTAATAAAAAATTCGAATTAATATTGATGTATTTCGGTAAAATTGGTATACTAAATTTAAGTATTAGATGTGTTCGCGGCGCGGGTAATGCGGGTTGTAATTTTTTTTCTAACCAAATCACATATATGATTTTTGTAATCTCCGCAACCGCATTGTAAGATCTTAAAACTGTAAAAATCACATTACAAAAATATAGTGTGATGCGGTGCGGTTTGAACGGTTTACACTATATCATCATTATCGAACATTATAATTAAAATTTAAAAATCAAGCTATAAAGTTTTAACAATAAAAAAAATATTATTAAAGTTTTAACATCATAACATATATACTAATTTTTAAGTCATGATATTGAATTGTCTCTAAAAAAATAATGTAATATATACATATATTTATTCTTATGTGAAAAAGAATAAAAATTATAATGTAAAAATTAATAATTTTGTAATATATAATACGGTGTAGTTTGAATCTCAATTATTTAATTCAAAATCACAAACCGCAATGCACCGCGTGATTTAAAAAAATACACAAACTGCAACCCCACCGTAAAAAATTTAAAGATACATCTTTTATTCAGTATGATGCGGTGGGGGCGATTTGTGCAGTGTGAGCAGTTTTATGAACACCCCTACTAAGAATATCAAAATTAATTAGATATGCCACTTTTTTATCAAATCCAAAAATAGCCCTCTCATAACGCACCCCTCCTCTCTCACTTCCTCTCATAACAGACACGAAGACCTTAGCAACCCACGGTTGCCAACCACCGCGCCTCCAACTGAAGACCACCAATCCACCAATGAAACCCAAGACCCAGGATCTCTGAACCACGACCACCGAGCCATAAATGTAAGTTTTCCATTTCATTTTATTGTAATATTCTATGTAATTTATGGTTGAAATTGTTAAAAATTGAGCTTAGGGTCCTATTTTTACCATTTTGGAAAATATAGGGTCTATTTTGTCATTTAACGAAATTGATGATCCAATTAATAACTTTTGCAAAATATAGGGTCTAAAATAGTATTTACTATACTTTTGGTTCTACTTCTAATAATGAGGTGCATGTTCTTGTGAAACTAATAAAAGAGGAATTTGAGATGAGTATGGTGGGAGAGTTGAACTATTTTTTAGATTTACAAGTCAAGCAGTTAGATGACGGTATATTTGTTTCTCAAAGAAAATATGCTATGAATTTGGTAAAAAAGTTTAGACTTGAAAGTTCAAAGATTGCCAAAACTCCAATGGGAACAAATGTAAAGTTGTCCAAAGATGAGAATGGTGTCAAAGTTGATCCTACATTGTATAGAAGCATAATTGGTAGTCTTCTTTATCTCACTACTAGTAGACCCGACTTGAGTTGTAGTGTTGGTTTGTGTGCCAAGTACTAAGGAAACCCCATGGAGTCTCATGTAACAACTATGAAAAGAATCATTCGTTATGTTCATGGGACTGTTAATTATGGTCTTTGGTATTCAAAGGAAACTAATGCTAATCTTATGTAATTTAGTCATGCTGATTGGGCAGGTAATACTGATGATAGAAAAAGTACCAGTGGAGGTTGTTTCTACTTGGGAAACAATTTAGTTTCATGGCATAACAAGAAACAAAACTTAATCTCTCTCTCAACCGTTGAGGCCAAATACATTACTGTTGGAAGTTGTTGTGCTCAACTTTTGTGGATGAAGCAAATGATGATGAATTATTGGTTTGATCTTGACACTTTAACTATTTTTTGTAATAATACTAGTGCAATCAATATTTCAAAGAACCATGTGCAACATTTACGAACTAAACATATTGATATTTGTAATCATTTCATAAGAGAATTAGTTGAAAATAAAGTCCTTGTCCTGGAATACATTGAAACACATAAATAAATTACTGACATTTTTACTAAGGTTCTTGATTCGGTTCGCTTTAATTTTCTCTTAAAATCTTTGGGGGTTTGTTCTCTTTAACTTTCAAAAGTTTCTTTTTGTTTCCTGATCAAATTAGGGCTAAGCATAAAATCTAGAAAACTAAAAGAACCGTTCAAACCGACCTAGCGAACACCGTTGGAATCGAAACCAACGGAACCGAAAACTGAAAAAACTGTTAACGGTTAAAACTGCCATTGAATAGTCCGTTTTTTTGGGTAATAAACCGACCGAAAAAACTAAAACCGACTGTTGTACATATATATTAATTTATTAAGTTATTTTTTTTGCTTTATGTGTTGTAGTTATTAATAGTATATAATAACAATATATTATTATTTTATTAATATTAAAGTTAAAAGAATAAGATAATTAGTTTTTGAACAATTAATTTGTATGTTTGTAGTTGTAAAATGTAGAATAATGTGTTTATAGAATAAATTGGATCATATTTCTTTTTTAAAAAAGTTCGGTTTTGGGAGGTTTAAACCGACCAAACCGTGGTTCAAAACGGTCGGTTTTGAGATAGGTTTTTGATTGGTCGGTCAGTTTTCAGATTGCACTAATCCAGACCGAAAACTGAATTTTGGATTTTTATATAGAAAAAAACCGACCAAGCCGACCGATGCTCAGCCCTAGATCAAATGTGTTTATTTCTAGTTTAAGAAATCTAATAATCTTTTTGAAAATTATGTTTTGTGTTTAGATAGATAAATTGACTTGTGTTTTGAGATTTTAGAGGTATTTTATTGAGAGAAAAAATAATCAATTCTTCCTAGACATATTCTAGTCAATCAATCAATGGTTAATGTTTGAGCACCCGTTTGTGTAGCATTGTATCAAGCTCCTGTGCAAGAATAGAGCTACCTGCATCAGTGTGTGAAAGTCATCTTTTAAGTAAGTTGGTACTTTGTAATAGGAGTTTTTACACCACATGCTTAAATTTCTAACTTTTTAACTTTTTTAATGTGGGCAGCATTTTTAAAAAAATATTGTGTTTTTTTTTTTTCAAAAATACTGTGTAAGTTTTATACTATGTACTGTGTTAAGTTTCACTGTTATTCCGTGATTATTTTTTAGTTGTTCCACTGTTGTTTTAATTGTTCTGTTTTCTTGTTTTTCAGTAGTTTTATAAAAAGATAGTATTTTTGTAAAAAATTCTGTATAATAGTAAAATTGTAAACTTTTATTCAAAATCTAGTATTTTTTTGTAAAATCCCTTATATAATAATATTGGAAGCCCAATTTTAATTAAAATAAATCATAATATACCTTGAGTTGGATGTGTTATGAACATAATTACATTTTTTTTGTATTTTTTGTGCTAGAAATTGGTTCATTTAAGATATACTTTAGTCATATGTATAAAAGATTGGAGAATTTTTATTTTTATAGTTTTTAAAGTATAAGTTTATAAAAATATGATTTTTTTTCTCAAAAAAAATTATTTTGTGGAATTTTTTTTAAAAAAATAGGTTAAAATAATATAAAAAAAATAGCATAAGGTATCTAGTTATTCTGGTTTTTCTATATTTTTTTTTTCAAATTTTCTATAAAATAATCTTTATTTTTGCAAAAAAAATATAAAATCTATAAAATTTATAATTTTATCTAAAAGAAAAAATTAAAATTGAGTTCATAATATTATTATGTATTATTTTAAAAAATAAAAATCTAAATTATTATTTAATAAAATAAAAAATCAATTCAACAAACTTTTACAAGAAGTAAAAAATATTATTTCCAAAATATATTAGATTTTTTTTTTAAAGTTTTTCTTTTGTTAAAAATGACATAATTTTTTCTTAAGAGGAAAAATAACATAAGTTGAAATTGAAACTCAAATCAATAGCGCAACATGTGAAAGTTAAGTACCAAACAAAATAATATTCTTATTGGGCTAATGTTGTAACATTTTTTTGAGAAATTTACATGGTATACTAACTTTTGCTATTTTTTTACAAAAATACTGTCAGGCGGTATTTTTTACTTTTTTACTGTGTTTTTTATAAGTTTCATACTGCAGTATACTGTGTCAAGTTTTCACTGGTATTCTACTGGTGTTTTACTAGTGTTCTACTGTTGTTTTGAGTTGTTTTGTTTTGTGTTTTACTGTTGTTTTATAAAAACACAGTATTTTTGAAAAAAAATTCGTGTGACAGTATTTTTGTAAAAGTTAACCCAAATTTCAGTATTTTTGTAAATTTCCCCATTTTTTTAGGGAAATTTACATGGTATACTAACTTTTGTTATTTTTTTACAAAAATGCGTCGAACGTATTTTTACTTTTTCTTGTATTTTTTTATAAGTTTCATCTTTGCGGTATCTTTTGTGTTAAGTTTTCTTGGTGTTCTCTTGGTGTTTGTTTCTTAGGTGTTCTACTGTTATTTTGAGTTGTTATGCTTTGTGTTTTACTAGTGTTTTATAAAAATACAGTATTTTTGAAAAAATTTCCGTGTGACAGTATTTTTGTAAAAGTTAACTCAAATTCTAATATTTTTGTAAATTTCCCTTTTTATAAGTGGCATTATATAATTTAATTAATAATATTTTTTTAAAAAAATTATTTTCTTAATTTATATAGATAAATATTTAATAAATACTTGATACTAATAATATTTTTTTTTAGCAATTTTCCGAACAAAATTACTTAGGGAAATTTGAAATTCTATGCTTAAAATGCCATTTTATTTTTTCTCTAAATGTATAGTTATTAAAATTGTTCCTATATGCCAACTTTTCTAATTTTCCTAAACTACCCCTCACATTTCAAACAATCATCCTCTCTCTTCCTCTTGCTCAGCCGAACCGTCCCCCACGATACCCATCTATCACAGCCAAAAATTATTCAACCCATCCCTCTCACAGCCACCCATCTCCGTCGACGCTCGGCAGGCCTACCCACCGCCGTCGAAGCTCAACCCCGACCAACCACGGCGACCAATCTCAGGCGAACCCGAAGCAAAAATGTCGAAGGTGTGTTTGGTTTTTTTTTTTGTTTTTTTTTTGTAAGTGTTAAAAGATTGATTTAGATGTGTTTTTTGTTTGTGAAACTTTGTTGGATTGTGTAAATTTGTTAGATCTATTAGTTAGATTGAAGAATTTTTTTTTTTGTGGAATGGGGATTGGGGTTCGGCTAAACATTGTGGGTTTTTTTTTTTTTTTTTTTTTTTTTTTTTTCTTCGGATATCGAGAGAGGAAGAGAGAGGCCCGATGGTCGAACCTTGGGGTCGAGGTGGTCGGACCCCAAGGTCCGACCATCATTGTGGGTTTTTTTTTTTTTTTTTTTTTTTTTTTTTTTTTTTTTCCGATTTCAGAGAGAGAGTTCCGATGGTCGGACCCCATCGGACCCCAAGGTCCGACCATCGGGTTTGTGGGTTTTTTTTTTTTTTTTTTTTTTTCTTCAGATTTCAGAGAGGGTCGGGGTTGAGCGTTCGGCCGGGGTTCACTTCGAGGTCGGGGTTGAGGGTTGGTTCGTTGAGTGATGGTTCGGCTGGCTGCGTTTTTGAGAGAGGGGGTTCGGCTGAGAGAGATGAAGAGAGAGGAAGAGAGAGGTTGATTCAAATGAGGGGGTAGTTTAGGAAAATTGAAAAAGTGGTCATACATAACCAATTTTAATAACTTTGGATTAGGGAAAAAATTATAGGTATTAGTAAGTATATTAATTCAAATTTCCCATTACTTATTATCCTATTATATTACCCTTTCCCGAGAATATAATTATATTATATTATATATATTATACATATATAAAATTTGGGATCGCCGGCGATATTGCCGTGGACTTTCCAAATCCGTAAGCAGCTTCCTACATCTTCCTAATTAATCTAATCATTAACCTGTACACAGTAATAACATTTTTCTCAGAACAATCAAATTTTCTTTTCAAGTTTTCAGAGATTATATATATATAAATATATTGTGGTATAGAGGTGAATTGTGAATCTGGGATTTTGTTATTATTTATGACAATTATTCAGATAAGAGAAGATATGTGTCGCCAGAGCTGTTGTGTGCATTTGTCTGTAGAGGACGCAGTGGCTGTGGAAGAGACTCTGCTTGTGTATTGTAAACCAGTTGAGCTTTACAACATTCTTCGATGCCGTGCCCTTGATAATGTAACGTTTTACGACATTATTTTCATATTGTGTGGAATCGTATCTAGTGTAATTGGGATTCTTTTGATTTGTATAATTGCGTGATTTTTACTGTTATTTTCTTTTTTTATTATTATAATGCAACCTGGACTATGTCTAAGTGTACAGAATTTGTGCTTGAATGTAAAACTTTTAGCTTTGAATTTGATCTCACAAAAACAAGAAAGCATGAGTTTTTAAACTATTTGATATTATAAACTGGAGTCATTTTGATATTTGGGCTTGGCTTTATTTAATTCATCTTCATATTGATGCTATAAACTTTATATTTTTTGTTTGATTGAATTCGCATTGTCTGGTTAGAATTTTTGGTTTGTGATATTACCCTTAGCTTAATTTCTATTTTCTAATTGAGAACCTTTCTCTTTGTAGCCTTCATTCCTTCGGAGATGTTTGAATTACAAAATTCAAGCAAGGCGTAAAAGGAGGTATTATTTTAGTTACAGTTATCTTTTAATGCTCTCTCTTATATTCTTATCATAATATTATAATTTTCAATTCTACTGAAGTCTTTGAGTAGAGGTTTCTGTATTGTCTGTAGAGTTTTAGCAAAAGCTTGATGTACTCTGATCTCCATTGTAGTCTTTGCTGCTCAGTTGGTATTTTTAGCATATAATAAATGGAGACATACCAAGTCCCATGATTCAATGGTCTTTAGCATTTTCATGGCCTATTTTATGGTCATTTCTTTATTCATACTCTATCACAGCTGCGTGTGCACGCAGTACTACCCAAATGCATCTGATTACTTAACATATTGCATATGTAAAATTGAGAAGGGTCATTGGTAGGCAAGTTAGATGCTGAATGCTGCCAAATTATGTTTCAGAATGTTGTTGAAGCAAGTTTTTTTTTGTTTTTTATTTTTCATTGACTGCTTGGCATGTGTTAGAATTTTCAAGACTACTATTTTAGGTTCCATATAGTTTTTCAGTAATTAAGTAGTTGGTGTAATGAAGAATTCAGATGGTTTAATTGCTATACTTTTCACTTTGCCAGAGTAATACTCAAGGATTGGTTCAAAACTGTAGTTTGATAAATATAATTTACTATGCAACTCAATTGAATTAAAGCTTAAAGCAAGTTCTTATGTAATTTTTCTTACTTGTTTCACTCTTGTAATGATTGTTTTGTGCATAAATTGGCTGCTCAATTAGTTTGTTTTTTAAATAATTGTGTAGGTTGAGGGCTGGAACTGTAATATTCAATTATAGGGACTGTAACAACATGCTTCGAAAGACTGAAGGTATGAAAGAAGTAATTTTCAACTTCAATGGGGGATAGTGAGAACTGAGGATGGTGTGTTAGAGGATTCTCATTTCAAGAATTACGTTGCTAAGAAGAATGGTTATATAGTTGCATTTTTGGGAGTTATGTATGTAGTTGGAAGTATAGAGCATGTAGTACGTATCGGGAATTACAGAGCATGTTATTGGTTAATTCCTTTCCTAAAATATTGGTTTCATGTTTGACAGTGTTCAGAGATATTTATACTTTTCTAAAATATTGTCTCATATGTTATTATATTGCCGACAAAGTTAAAACTTTAGATTCAATCTTGATTTAATACTAACTGTTTTGTGTATGTGTCTAACACAGTTACTGAAGACTTTGCTTGTCCATTTTGCTTGATGCAATGTGCCAGCTTTAAGGTATTTTGAATATGACATTTTCCCTTAAAGTGAATCTAAAGTCCTTGAGGCTTCATGAACAAAGCATAGGGCATTTTATGTAGATTATATCTGATAAGATTACCATCTTTGTAGGTGTTTTTTCTTGTCTTAGGACATGAATTGTAGTTCTGTTATGGAAGCCTTTTAGATCGATTCTCATGAACAGCTATTTGACTTTTATATGAATTATTGTCAATTCTTCATGATAATAGGCATTATATAGACATCAGTCTTGATATATATTTCATTGTACTAATATTGCACACAGTTTTCTCATTGTTGAGAGTTTTTTTTTTAACTTCTTGTTTCATTTTCTCTTTTATTCAATAAGGATTTTCATTATCATAATTTCATCTAATTAAACAATAGAAGCTGACTCTTTTGTCATTATATGTTGCTGTAACTCCTGAATTCAGCCT
Organism: Cannabis sativa; assembly: GCF_029168945.1. Taxonomy (NCBI): domain Eukaryota; kingdom Viridiplantae; phylum Streptophyta; class Magnoliopsida; order Rosales; family Cannabaceae; genus Cannabis; species Cannabis sativa. The sequence continues at coordinate 70,069,981 of NC_083605.1, read as the reverse complement.
TTTTCTCAACCTTTTTGTCTTAGAAAGCTGCTATGCGGTCATTTTTTCATAATATTTTTAGCATTAGAAACTTATGTTTTTCCGTCCTTTATAGTGTATTATATTCTTTTGTACATTTTGTTTCATCATGTAGAGAAAGAGATATACTAACCTTAGCTTTCAAAATTGCGTAACATGTTTGGTATGATATTAAAGGAGCTTAATTTTTTGCTTGCAGGGTTTGCGTTATCACTTGTCTTCTTCACACGACCTTTTCAACTTTGAATATTGGGTTTGTAATTTATAATATCAAGTTGTTGCTTTCTCATAACTTTATAGAGGCTAATGTAGACACATTTATTTGTAGGTGACTGAAGAGTATCAGGCAGTGAACGTTTCAGTGAATATAGATGTATTATCTGAGGTCAGGACATTTATTCTCTTAAAAATTATTATTGAAGATTTTTATGTTTCAGATTGATATTGATAGGATTTCTCATGTCAAACCTTCAAAAAAGGTTGTCTTGTTCAGAACACGTACATTAAATATGGACCCTGTGCTTGTTTTTTAGGCATGGTAAAAAATGGTGAATGAATTGCGTGTTTTATTTAATAGAATAGTATGTATTTATATACAAAATTAGAGAGAGTAAATAGGAAACTAACTAAATAGAGTAAATAAGAAACTAAATAGAGTAAATAGGAAACTACCCAAATACAAATAACATAGCTAATATATTCTAACACTCCCCCTCAAGCTGGAGCATAAATGTTAATCATGCCCAGCTTGTTACAAAAGATACTCAACCCGCATCTCATTCAAAGCCTTTGTAAAAATATCTCCTAATTGTTCTCTAATTTTCACATATCCTATGGAGATCAGGCCTTATAAAATTTTCTCACGAACAAAATCACAATCAATCTTAATGTGCTTAGTTCGCTCGTGGAACATAGGATTTGAGGTAATATGAAGAGCAACTTGATTATCACACCACAATTTTGCTGGAACTGAAGTTTTAAACTTGAATTTAGTCAAAAGTTGATAAATCCATACTATCTCACACACAAACTGTGCTATAGCCTTATAATCTCATTCTGCACTGGATCCGGACACAACATTTTGGTTCTTACTTTTCCAAGAGACCAAATTACCTCCTATAAAGACAAAATAACCTGAAGTGGATCTTTTATGTACCTTGGAACTAGCCTAATTTGCATCTGAAAAATTCTTGTAAACAATACCTCGTCTGGGTGTTCCTTTCAAGTAGCACAAAATTTTCTCTGAGACTGTCCAATGATGAATTATTGGAGATGACATAAATTGACTGACAACACTAATTGAGAATGCAATATCTGGATGAATCACAATAAGATACTTTAGCTTTCCAACTAATTTGCAATACTTCGCAGGGTCTTTAAATGGTTCTCCATCGCTCATTAAATGAATAGCAGGATTCATTGGAGTACTACAAGGTTTTGATCCAAATCTTCACGTCTCAATTAACAAATCAAGTACATACTTCCTTTGAGATAGAAAAATTCCTTGTCTACTCCGAGTGACTTCAACTTCCAAGAAATACTTGAGCACCCTCAAATCTTTCGTGTGGAACTAGGTATGAAGAAATGATTTAAGGGATGAGATACCTCTAATATTATCTCCAGTAATAACAATATCATCCACATACACAACCAACAAAATAATACTGACAGTTGATCTTTTATAGAAAACAAAATGATTTGACATACTTTTTAACAAACCAAATTTCTTAACAACCTGGCTAAATTTACCAAACCAAGCACGAGGACTTTGTTTCAAACCATATAAAGACTTGCGAAGATGACTAACTCCCCCTAACCCTCCCTGAGCAACAAACCCAGGAGGTTGCTCCATATACACTTCTTCCTCAAGATATCCATGAAGAAAAACATTTGTAATATCAAGCTGATGCAAAGGCCAATGATGAGTAGCTGCCATAGAAATGAACAGTTGAACAGATGTCAGTTTAGCAACAGGAGAAAAAATATCATAATAGTTCACTCCATAAGTTTGAGCATAACCCTTGGCAACAAGACGGACCTTTAAGCGAACAATTGTTCCTTATGGATTGACTTAAAATATTTGCACCTTATGACCCGTTTTCTTGAAGGTAAATGAACCAAGTCCCAAGTACCATTCGCAACTAAAGCATTTATATTTTCTATCATTGCAGCAAGTCAACTAGGATGAGAAATGGTTTCATGAATAGTTTTAGGAATAGTGATAAAAGTAAGAGAGGCAATGAAAGAGGAAGAAGAAGAGGACAAATGATTATTACAAACAAATGAAGGAATAGGATAGGTACATTTGCGTTGACCTTTACGAAGTGCAACGGGAAGATCATTGCTGGGGTTCGGATCCGATGATGAAGAAGCAGGTGCAGGACATGAAATAGGAGGCATAGGGGGCAGACGCCTAGAGTACACTATAATAGGAGGTGGAGGAGGCGGAGGTGTAAGCATGTCGGGAGCTGTGACCAAGTCAGATGGAGGAACAAGAGACTCGTCAGAACATGTGTCAAGTGAAGAAGATGTGATAGAATATACCAACAAATCATTATCCTCCTCCTGACGAGTAGGAGTAGGTGAAGATGAAAAATAAGTAGTATTTTCCATAAAAGTAACATCGATAGAAACAAGATATTTATTAAGATCGGGACAATAACACCTATACCCATTTTGAAAACGTGAATAACCAAGGAATACACACTTTAATGACTTGGGATCTAATTTAGTTACCTGTAAACGAACATCACGAACAATGCAAGTGCTACCAAAAATTCTTGGCTCAATATGAAATAGTGGCTTATTGGGAAAAATAATTTTTTAAGGAATTTTACCATGAAGAACAAAAGATGGCATGCGATTAATTAAAAAAAATGCAGTAGAAACAGCATCGACCCAAAACGTTTTAGGAACATGCGTTTGAAATAAGAGAGCTCTAGCTGTTTCAAGGAGATGTCTATGTTTTCGTTCTCCTACACCATTTTGAGATGGAGTATCAACACAAGAAGTTTCATGAAGCATGCCGTTTTGAGCCATATAAGATTGGAATAAACCAGATTTGTACTCTTTGGCATTATCACTTCTCAGAGTACGAATAGACACATTAAATCGATTTTGATTTTAGCACAAAAGGCACGAAAAATAGAGATCAATTCAGAACGATTCTTCATCAAAAACAACCAAGTGAAACGAGAATAATCACCTACAAAAGTAACAAAATAAGGAAAATCAGGTTTAGACAAGATAAGAGAAGAACCCCAAACATTAGAACAGACTAATTCAAAAGGAACACTAGCATGTTTATTGACTCTAGGACTTGAACTAAGGCGATGATGTTTAGTAAACTGACATGGTTCACAATCAAATGAAGACAACTTACTATATTGTCGACAAAGGTTTTTAAGCTGAGGAAGAGATGGGTGACCCAACTTACAATGTGCCTCGAAGGGGGGGTTGTACACCAGAACAAGTAACTGATTTAGGTATTGGTGCATCAAAAATGTAGAGGCCTCCAGATTCACGCCCTTTACCAATAATTTGCTTTGTCATAAGATCTTGAAATAAGCAATGATCAAGAAAAAAGAAGATACAACAGTTAAGATCACAAGTAAGCTAACTGATAGAGATCAAATTAAAAGAAAAATTAGGTAAATGTTAGGCAGACGACAAAGGAAGTATTGGAGTAGGAGTAATTGTACTAGACCTAAAAACAATCAGCTAAGGTAATAGTAGAAGTGGAAGCGTGAGGTTGAAGATTAGAAAAAGAATTTAGAATTACCTGTCATATGGTCTATAGCACCAGAATCAATGACCAATTGGGAAGACGAGGAAAGAAGACACGAATTTGATTTACTTGAATCAACAATAGTAGTGATAGAAGAAAATGAATACTTATGAGACTCCTGATACTGTAAGAATTTGGCATATTCAACTGCAGAAACAAGAATTGGTCTTCCAGAAGCCGTTACATATATTATGTTTGTCCAATCAAAGTAACTCAAACAACAAACCAACCAAGAAATTCGATAAAAGAGCAAACAAATTGAGACAAGCCAGAACAAAATGAGATACTGAGCCAACAATCCAAATGTCACAACCAAAATAGGAGAACTCAAACCTTCACAAGCACAAATCAGCGAAGCATATAAGGCATACTAACAGAAATGGACAACGAAACCATATGGGAGGTCGAGGAGAACGACAAGAAGAAAAACAGTGATTTGGAAAGTGCCATGTGGCCCCACACGACGACGCCCGGGAACAGTGGCAGCAGAATGGTTCAGCGCGTGGGGCCCACTCGCAGGTCTTCTGGGCACCAAACTCCTGCGACTAGCAGATTGTAGGTTGGGTTGTCCGTTGGTGGCGACGGTGAGAGCTCACGTGCTCTCTAAATGTGTTTCCCAAAAAATGAACCTTAAGATAGATGAAGAACAAACCCTAATTGCAAACCTCAATTTTGGGTTAAACCCTAATGTCAAATTTCAAATTTCAAATTTTGTTCTGATACCATGTAAAAAATGGTGAATGAATTGCGTGTTTTATTTAATAGAATAGTATGTATATATATACAAAATTAGAGAGAGTAAATACGAAACTAACTAAATAGAGTAAATAGGAAACTACCCAAATACAATTAACACAGCTAATATATTCGAACAGGCATCACATTATCTTAATAACATCATACTGTATCTTGAATGTATGCTTCTATTGATTCTTTTCCCACTGAGTTGTGCCCTGTCAAACATTTTTCTTCTTAAGTAAAGTTTTGGACTTGAAAACATAGCAACAGTTCTACTTTAGTAATTGAGAAGCACTGACATGTATATATTTTTCTCTTCTTACTTTCATGATATCTGCTTATACTACCTTGGTAATATGCTTTCCATGCAGACCATAGCAGATAGGGCAGTGCCACAGCTACAAACATTCTTCTTCTGGTCGGTTTGAAATCCTTGGGTACAACTTACTACTTTACATTATAACTTATTATCTTTTTAAAAAGTATTGAGAGTTTAGAAGGTGAAAAAAATTGTTTGTCCAGCTCAAAACGAAGAAGGTGTCGGCGAAGGAACCTTGTTCAGAATGAAAATAATGTTAATGTGCAATTCTTGGAGTTGGACTCACCTAGTGAAAATGTACAAACGCTTGCTTTGGAGAGAGATGATGGTATGTTCTTTTCTGATGCATCTAATTAGGCTGGGATCCTAACTTTGATGTTAACAATCTCATAACCTCTGAGTTATTGCATTGAAAAATCATTTGGCTTGATATTATTTTATGCAAAAGATAGCATAACATATATTGACAAAAATAAAATAAAATTATATACTCCAAATCTTAAGAACTCGTATCCCATTTCAGAATTTCGCTTATAAGTTCATTTATAACCTCTTTAGGAAAAAAAAAGATTATTCTCCTTGGAGCAGGTTTTCCAATTGTCTTTCCAGTATTGACTATTTTTTACTTGTTTAGTTACATTCTAGGAATGAAAATTCCATGTATGTTTTCTTTTTTCTTTTTTGGTGTGTGTGTGCTTATGTGTAATTATTAACAAAAGTTGCTGCAGTCCGCATTTCTGACATTCTTTTCTTAAAGAAACAGAGGATGTGGTGTTAATAACTATTTAGAATACGAAATAAATGAGAACAAGGTGTCCTCTCAATTACATCAAAAACCTCAATGTAATCTGGAAACATCACAATTTCAAATTCTGCTGTTCTTGAATATTGTGCATTGTCTGTTTGTCTTGCATCTGTTTGAGTTCTGCTGAGAATATGAAATCCATTGAGGATATTATGTTCTCGTGATAATTTCAGTGTTTATTGTTCCCACTATATGTCACGACAGACGTAAGGTCAAAATCATTTGTGAAGATTGTGTTACACAACTAGTGGTTGAAACTAGATTGGGTTGGGTTTCCTATAAACTAAATATCTTACATAGTAATAAAACAATTAAAATGTTGGATCTGTTTTGATAGAGCTGTAGATGTACTTATGAGAAACCCAGTTTTTTTACTTTATACGTGTATATGTATATGGAGTCTTTATAGTGGTTTTCAAAAATTTGAAATTCGTATGGTTATTTTCAAATTGATCATAACTATTGAATAAAGATCTAACAGCTGAAATCTATGTAACCATTATTGAGTAAATATTGACAACTGTTAAGTATTGTTCAATATATATATGTGTGTATGTATTTTCATTCAATAATGTAAAGATCAAGTATTTTAAGTGTTTGCTGGACTAAGAATTAACTTCATGCTCTAGATTCTCTATCATGTAAAGATGAAAATATTTCAAAGCCATTCCCGGGAGAGAAAGATCTGCCGAATGGAAGACATGGACGAGAACATTATGGTCCTGATTTTCCAAGTTCGAGCGAGTGCATAGAACGTGTTGCATCAAGTTCCAACGATCTAGGTGTTACAATTGCCATAGCCCAAACATCTGTGGACCTTGATTTTGTCAAACCCCTCTTAGGAGGTGAGCCTCCCCTCCCCTCAAAAGCAAAGAAGATATCCGTTGAGCGAACAGACCTGAAAAGGTATGTTCCAAGATGCTGTATGTCTCAATATATATTAAATTCACTATATTGAAGAGTATCTTTTTTAGCTTACCTGACCTTGATTATATTTGTTAAGATGGCATTTCAAACTTTCTGTAAAATGCATGTATTAGCAAGTAATAAAAAGCATTCCTAGATTGGAGATAGTAATTGATTTTTGGACTAGTGTACCTGAAGATGTCATTTCAAACTTGCTGTCTAAAATTCATGTATTAGGAAGTAAAAAAAAAGCATTTCTAGATTGGAGATTGGTAATTGATTTTTGGACTAGTGTACCTGAAGCTAGGATCTAAATAGGTGTGCTGTTTAAACCTGGTTTTTCTCCATACAATGATAATAGATGAAAAGTTTCTTTTACAATAGTCCACCCAGTAAACAATGATTGTAGAGGTTTTGAAGGAGCTGTATAAACAAAAATCATATTGGTCTATTCCAATTTCCAATAAGTTATTATTTTGTGGCTCAAGATTTTGTTGGGATTTACAAAACTGTTTTGAAATTGTGAGTGCTGACCTTCGTGTGTGTGGTTTGGTTATAGAGAAATCAAGGTAATGAGAGTCCTTTTGCATCTTTGTGGGAATGGATAAAGTTCTGAGTTGCTGTGTGGCTAAACATTGTGAAAATGTTTAAGAGAATTGGAGGTTTTGTTGTAACTAGTTTGGGGTTTGGGTTTGTTTTTGTGTTTTCTATGGGCGCCCCTTTGACTGCAGTTTTCCTCTTGTAATAAATATATAACTTTGGTTTTTCATTAAATAATAAAATAGAATAAAAGGTTATAGATATACTTATTTGGAACTTTGTAGTTCATCAAGAGTGTGAAAAATACTACTAGCTATTCATAAATTTACAAATGGACAATTTTAACGTTAGAAAATCCATTGCTTATTAATACTCTCTATTTAGTTCCATAGATGTAAAATTTATTTATATTTTTTAATTTCTGCCTCACTTTCAAAGGATTACATTATGATTTTTTGTTTTAGGTAAATCAGAGAATCCATTATGATTTTTTGAAGAAATCCTTCCCCATATTTTTATTTACAACTAAATCTGGTACCAAGTGAAACTTGTCAAAATTAAAACAGAAAAGCCCAGGCCTTAAATCTTAAATTTAAAACCAAAAGAGAAAAGGTATTTTGTTTTCAGTTAATTGGAAGTATTGTAACAAGTAAATCACACAAAATATTTTTTTTTTTATTTTTTAGTGTACATTAATAGATTTAAGATTTAGGTTTAATTACATATTAGATATACATGTTGAATATGGTGTTTTTTATTGTTGATTTCATATTTCAAATAAAGAGATTATTGGATCTCGTAAAAATCATGTTAATTGTCTCTAAAATCAAAACAGATGGGGAGTTTTTGTTGTTATCAGCTTTCTCAATCACTGTATGATTTATGTTCTAGATTTTGTTATTAGCATGAGTTTTTGTATGTGTTCAAGACTTGAAGTTCAAGTATAGATGCGTCCACAACACTAAGGCTATTTATTTTTGTTAAGAATGTTTTCTACTCTTGTTTTCTTTTCTAATGTTCTCTTGAACTTCATTTTGCCAGCCGAGTGCTTCTTCACAAAAGACAGTTCTACCACTCTCACAGAGTTCAGGTAGTTAGCTACTTTTAAACTTGTTTTTTAGAAATTCTTCCTTCATCAAGCTATTTCATATTTGATATTCTCTTTATTTACTGCCATTTTGATTTTCCATTAAGATTTTTACTTTGGAACTTTTTATTGTTTGATGTACTGGGTTGCCTACATTTATAAGGTTTTGATGTGCAACTGATGTTTCAGTTCACAAATTGCTATTTTTGAATATTTATTGGGTTTTGATGTGCAACTAATGTTTCAGTAAGCTGCTTCTAGTTTTCAGAATTAAAAAAGCACTTTTGGGAGTGTTGGGCAAAAAATAAAGACTTTTAATTTTTATGATCTTTCTTGTGGAGCTAAACTTCTCAGAAAAAGACTCCTTGTCATTTTATTTTTTCTTTTGGTCTGTCTTGCTTTGTATTCCAGACAAGGAAGATGGCTTTCAAATCATAAATCTTGGCATACAGCTTTAAGTCCTAGCTATAAATGTGTGCTGTATTTGATCTGTAGATTGTAATTTGTTAATAATCATTTAATCTCAAGTAATTTACTGTTGATTTGTTTGTGTATTAAGCCTATGGCATTAGAGCAAGTGCTTTCAGATCGAGATAGTGAAGATGAAGTTGATGACGACATTGCAGATCTTGAAGATAGAAGGGTATGCTGTTCTGTAAACCTTCTGCTTTTTTTTTCCAATGTTGAAAATTTTTCCTTTCAGCAATTGAATATGGTTTCCTGTTTAATCTGCCAACCACAAGCCTATACGTGTAGTCGGTCTCGTTTAGTTCTATAGCAAAATGATAGAAGAAAAGTCACTTATAGGACATAAGAGTCTGTAATACATGTAGATTGCCTAACTCACTTAAGCATAAGTCCAGCTGTTTTATCAATCATCTAAAACTAACTTTAGAAACGTAAGGTGAAATCAGCTTTAACAAAATTTGAATATAGTTAAATGAAAATTGATGGAATGTGAAATTTGTTTTAGCGAGCAATTAGTGTGATATATTTGTCTTTTTTTATTTTCTTTTAAAAAATGGTAATAGAAATAATCCTAATTGTAACCTATATAGAAAACACAATACTCTTATAAAGGAAAATGGTTACTTCATTTAACTATGACCGATCGGTTTTAAATTGGAGCTCCAATCCTACTCCAAATTTTCTCTTTGTAATTTGTAATATGATTCGTATCAAGAGGCAATGTTAAGGTTTTGAAGCATTCCAGTTTTGACGTTGGGACCTCTAGGCTGATGTGTGCCGCTTTGTCATATTGTGATGTTCATATATAATGTAGATAACTTGGTGTATTTGAAGATTTCTTTTGGCTGTCAAGTTTCTCTTGTGTAGAACCCATGAAAAATTGTTATCAGGTCTTTGCCTTTCTTTGATTTGTTGGTAGAAAGGTGAAGGAAAGCTATCTGGGAAGCTATTTCTTTTTTAATCATGACATGTCTTGCTTGGTTGCCCGTTTATCCTACTCTTAGATTACTCGAGGACTAATATCAAACTTTAATTTCCAGATGCTAGACGATTTTGTGGATGTCTCCAAAGATGAAAAGCAACTTATGCATCTTTGGAACTCATTTGTGAGAAAACAAAGGTAACTAAAATCTCACTACTTTGTTCTCATCCTTTAAACTCTAAAATCGCTTCTTTTTCTTCTTAGTTACTCATTGGAGTGCTTTTTTAACTCATTTTCTTTGTATTTAAAAAGTAAATCTATTTTACATCATCCCATTGCGAGTGCTGTTATACCAAAAGCCAGCTCTAAAGATTATTATCAAAACCATTTACACTGTTATTGTTGCAGAGTTTTGGCAGATGGTCACATCCCCTGGGCGTGCGAAGCATTCTCGAAACTCCATGGGGAGGAGCTAATCGCATCCAAACCTCTTTTCTGGTAATTTTCTTGCTTGAGTCTATGTCGTAAACTTTTTGACTTAGCTACATGATTGTTGTACTCTCCTAACTTGAAATTTATTGCGGTAGCTCAAATAGTCGAGCTTGTGGTTTACTTTAATAAGATTTAAGGCTCGAGTCTTAGGTAATCCCGTGATCCGTAAGGAGAATTACTGAGTAAGTTTTGTGATCCCACACTGCTTGGGAAAAGTTAAGTATGATGATTCTGAAACTATATAGGTATAAGACTACACAATTGAAGAGGGCTTAAATAGATTAATTGTTACAACATATTAACAATGTGCATCATATTTTCTGATAGTCCATCACTTAAAAACTCCAAAGTCAAGCGGGCTTGACTTGGAGTAATCTTGAGATGGGTAACTTCCTGAAAAGTTTTTCTAAGTAGCGTGAGAGTAAGGAAGCACGTTGAAAACACTCATGTTAGTTTGTAAGGTCAGTCGTCATTTCAAGAAATAGATATAGTGGCATACTTATGTATAAGAGTCATTAAAGCGAAGGCCTTACAATACCAACATAGTGATTGTTGTAGTTTTGACTTACGAGTATATATGTGTATATATAAATATATTTATATTTTCGGCTTTAACATTGAAATGCTGTTTGTTGGCTCAGGTGTTGGAGGATATTCATGATCAAGCTTTGGAATCATGGTCTTCTTGATGCTTCCACTATGAACAGTTGTAATATAACTCTGGAGGGTTGTAGGGATAAGGCAAAGGCACCTGTTAATGAGAAACTAACATGAATTAAGCTTTGTTATGTTTGGCCTCAAATCCAAACATTTTTCATTCAAAATAGTAGGAAATAGAGGGTTACCCTTAATTTATTGCAATAGCCTTTAATTTATTTAAGTTTAATTAGAGTAGGAAGTTCGGCTTACCCTTAATTTATTTACTCTTACCATTGTATTATTCATATGCCATATAATATTATATATTCTTATAAGCTATCACATTTTCTATTTTGCTGATTTATATATATGATTATGAGGTTGCAACTCTAAGGTTGTTTTTTTCCTTTCTAAATTAGAGTTCAAACACATTTTTTTAATACATATGTTTTGACACCATAAATTATTTAAAATTTTGTAAAAACTGATGGAATATTTGCTATAATTATAATGTAGAAACTATTGCTATATCATTAATAATTAATAGATATTAAATAAAACTAGAAAAACATGGTAAGATTGAGAGTCGACTAAATTTAACAAGATATCGATGTCTTGGGAATACTTCTTAAATGTGTAATTATGAAGAAAAAAAATGTTAGTTTACCCATTTTACTAGTAAGAAAAGAAAGAATGAAAAGAAAAATGGGAACAAGAACAAAATGAAATGAAATTTAATGCCTATAAATAATTTTTTTTTATTTATATTATTATATTAGAATGGTCTTTTCTTTTACTTATAGATGTAACAGTAGTTCTTTCACACGATTAGTGTAAAATCGTTTCATTGAAATTACATTTTAATATTTTGAAATATAATCTAAAAAAATAATCATTATGAAAATTTATTCATTTCTTTTTCATTGTATTTCACTACCCCCAATCAAACAAGCAATTCCTCCTTCAAAATATGTTGAAATCCAACGACAATTACATATTCCAACATAAACTAGTCTCAAACTTCAATAGCATTATTAAGGAGAACTACTAATCATAATAGAAATAAAATTTCATAAGTGGATTTACATACTCCAGTCCACTACTTACTCAACTCTCCTACTTTCATATAAGCTCTTCCAAAATCCTAACTAGCAATGATCTAGTTGAATTAGAAATCATCGAACTCAAAGCCACATACTCAAAAGAAAAACAATAAGAAACCTCTCATTCAAAGATTTTGGTATCTGACTTTACTGGCCAACATGAAATAGTTGCAGCACATTGTCTTAAAAGTACTAAGTAAAAGCAAAGATTCAGTTTTGACACAATTATTTAATCCCAAATTTGGCAAATGTGATATGAGAGGACAAAAGTCTTGAGTTCCAATCAAACTCAATATGGATTGGTAATACTTATTTATTTTATGAAGTAATAAATGAAAAAGTCTTATTATAAGATTAAGCTTCTCCTTGTCATTGATATCATTCCTCATCCTCTTGAGGAGGTTCATAGTTCAAGTCCAGCAAAGCAGCTCTTTTGGAATTACTACTCTCTGTTCACAACAACCAACAAGATATATGATTAGCTTCATATATATACATTTATATATATAAATACAGAGAGAGAGAGAGAGAGAGAGAGAGAGAGAGAGAGAGAGAGAGAGAGAGAGAGAGAGAGAGAGAGAGAGAGAGAGAGAGAGAGAGAGAGAGAGAGAGAGAGAGAGAGAGAGAGAGAAAGAGGGACCTTGAAGATGTGAAGTATTTGGCAAAAGGGGTTTGTGTAGTCTGATAGCATAGGGAAACATGAGCATGTTAGAGAGTACAATATGTTTCTCCAAGGACTTGTCAATCTTTTTTGAATAATAGAAATTGTTGATCCACATCTTTTCCACTCCTGACGAAGATGGTATCACTACATTTTCCACTTCCAAATCACACAGAGTCTGCAAAACAAAATATCAGATTGGTGACTCTTCATATATGAAAGTACATATTTCAACAGTGATAATACTATTCTATACTTCTCTCATAAAGAGAAAAAAATTCAGATTTTTGAATGGAAAAGATTATAAGTTAGAGCTTACAGATTCAATTGCAACCATTAGCTTCCGCATCATTCCTCTGCCCCTGTAGTCCTTAGCAGTTGTTACAAAGGGTATTTCCGCCATTTTCTTTCCATGTATTCTGTCCAATTTTTCAAAGAATACTCAACAAATTAACTCTATTTTTGTAGGAGTGATAATTATAGTTACAACATTATTTTTATAAATTTTTGAAATTTTTTAAATAATACCTGATAGATGCGACTACGATTATATTATCGTCCTTTTCTAAGATAGCTGTATAAAAATTTCTGAAGTTGATTCTGCTCAAATTTGATCTGTTCTTTCATATATATACGTTAATTGACTAACACAACTACATAATTTTATTTTGCAGATACAATGTATAAATATTTCCAAATCGAACAGATAATAACTTAGAAACGATTAGAAATCTATATAACTATAATTATAAAGAAAATGTTATAACTAGAGTACTAAAAAAAATTAATAATCACACTCAATTCTTCTTAATAATATAATTAAAATAATTATTTCTAAATACATAATTGCTATGTATTTATAATCTAATTGAACAACTAAAATAGAGATAAGTTTACAATCCACTTTTATATGTTCCAGAATCTATAACAGAATTTTTGTCTATTTTTTTTTTTATATATATAATTGTGTATATTTATAGTTATTTAGAATCAAATATAAAATTTTAGAAAATTTTACCGCGTTAAAAAAAATTATATATTTAAACTTTAATTTTAATACTTTATACTAACACGACATGCATCCTTTTCCCTTTCTGACATGTTTGTTAGTTAGTTATTACCGTTACTGTTAGTTATATTCTGGTTGTTAGTTAGTTTTGTATCTGGTGGCTTTTTAGTCTTTTCTCATTCCTGTTTGTAAGCTCAGTCGAGCTATATATATGTTTCCTCTGTTTGTACACTCAATCGATTAATACAATTCATCTTTCATTTTCTCTCTAATTCTGTTTTCGTAATATGGTATCAGAGCGGGGAAAAGAAGTTTCCCCTCGATCTTGATCTGTTCTTCGTCCTCTTTGCTGTGTTTTCTCTCCAACAAAGACTCTCTCCTCTTCCCTAAAGTTCTATTCTGAACCTCTTCTCTCTTCTTCTTCGATCAGCGCTTATATACCTGATCGTTCTTCTTTTCGTCCATGGAGACCGATAACCAAGCTGAAAGTCAAGAAACGGAGGACAATGGAGGATATGCCACTGTCGAAGAAGGAATTACTCCCATGTTGCAGAACAGTCGCGCTTTGCAGAGGAATCCTCTTGAAGATCCTTCAAATCCCTACTACCTGCATCATGGAGACAATCCAGGTAATATTCTTGTTTCACAACCCCTAATTGGACAAGAAAATTACATGTCATGGAGCCGTGCCATGCAATTGGCCATATCTGTCAAAAACAAAATCGGATTCCTTGATGGAACCATTTCTAAACCCCTTCCATCTAATCTTGTCATGTATAATGCATGGTATAGAAACAACGACATTGTCATTTCTTGGATCTTAAATTCTGTTTCTAAAGATATCTCTTCTAGTCTTTTGTATGATGAGTCGGCTGCTGCCATTTGGGAAGATCTAAAGGTTAGATTTCATCAGAAAAATGGTCCTCACATATACAACTTGAGGAAAAATCTAATGAACCTTAAGCAAGAAAGTCAATCGATCAGCATGTATTTTACTAGGTTGAAAACTGTTTGGGAACAACTTTCAAATTACAGGCCTAATTGTGTTTGTAATGGATGTACATGTGGTGGTGTGAAAAAGATTCAAGAACACTACCACATGGAGTACATAATGTCCTTTCTAATGGGACTTTCGGATTCTTACTCCCAAGTTCGAAGTAATATTTTAATCATGGATCCATTACCTGAAATCAACAAAGTTTTCCATCTTGTAACTCAAGAGGAAAACCAGAAAGGAAATTCCAATCTTGCTGCAGAACCGAATTTAGGAATGGCTTTTGCCTTCCAAGGAGACAAAAGCTCGAACAATAAGTCAAATCCTCAAGGAAATAGGTCAAATTCTTCCAAAAGAAATCGACCTTTTTGCACTCACTGTAACATTCTTGGACACACCGTTGAAAAGTGTTACAAAATCCGTGGATACCCCCAAGGATATCACAAGAATGATAGAGGGAAAGAAGGCTCGGCATCTGCTAATCAGGTTCAAACCAGCAGTGATTCCAACACCAAACAAGAAGGACAAGCCCTACTACCTCAACTCACTGCTACACAGTATCAACAACTGTTAAATTTGCTGCCTGTTCAACAATCTGGTTTGGTGAATTCTGATGCAGGAACCAACACAGGTAAATCAGGTATGGTCCTTTCAAGCATGTCTGATTTTCCTTCCATTAATTCTTGGATATTAGATTCGGGTGCTACTAGACACATATGCTGTGACAAAAATCAATTTCAATGCATATGTAGTACTCATCCTACCAGATTAATTATTGCCTAACAATGAAAGTGTTGTTGTTAATCAAAGTGGTATTATTGCGATTTCTAATGAATTGCATCTAAATAATGTGCTTTATGTTCCTACGTACATTTAGATATAATATCATTTCCGTAAGCTGCCTTACTAATGACAATAATCTTTCTGTCAAATTCTACACTAATAACTTTGTCATTCAGGACCGAACCAACAAGAGGGGGATTGGCAGGGGTGAATCCAAGAATGGCCTATACATCTTGGATCAAATACCTCATTACAGCCCGATTCTTGCTATTTCTGCTAATACTTGGCATTCAAGGCTTGGACATCCTTCGAACAAGAATTTGAAACTTTTAGATAACAAGCTTAATTGTAATACTTCCAATTTACATAAAGACATTCCTTGCTATATTTGTCCTATGGCTAAACAAAAGAGGCTTCCCTTCAAAAACAAAACCACTTTTGCTAATAATGTCTTTGATTTGATTCATTGTGATGTGTGGGGTCCTTATCATATCCCATCTCATTCTGGTTTTAGATTTTTTCTTACTATTGTTGATGACCACTCACGTTTCACTTGGATATATCTTTTAAAGCAAAAATATGATGTGCACACTGTGATTCCTCAATTTTTGACTTATGCTGAGACTCAATTCAACTGCAAAATCAAAAAGTTTAGGTCTGACAATGCACCTGAACTTGCCTTTAAGGATCTTTTTCTAAAATATGGCACCTTACATGATTTTACTTGTGTTGAGACACCTGAACAAAATGCCATTGCTGAAAGAAAACACCAACATTTATTAAATATGGCTCGTGCTCTTTGTTTTCAAGCTCACACACCTCTAAAATTTTGGTCTGAATGCATTATGACTGCTGCGTTTCTCATAAATCGCATTCCTACTCCAAATCTAAACAACATGACACCTTATGAATTATTATACCACACACAACCTGATTATACTCAATTAAAAATATTCGGATGTCTTGCTTTTGCTTCTACTCTTACTGCTCATCGAACTAAAATTGATTATAGAGCAAAAGCTTGTATTTTTTTAAGTTATCCCCAAGGTGTAAAAGGGTACCGATTGTATGACATAAACAGTAAGCAAATTTTTATTTCCAGAAAAGTTGTGTTTCATGAACACATTTTTCCTTTCCATAAACTTAATGATGAAACAGGTAACATTGATCCATTCACTACTACTGTTCTACCCTCTACTGTTATTAATAATACACCAGTTGGTGATTACCCTATTGACAACATAGCTATTCCTAGCAATGACTTACATGTGCAGGACACAACAAATACATCAGCAGCAGACATAACACACACACCAGCAGACAAAAATCACACACCAGCAGACACGACTCACGCACCAGCTGGCATAACACATACACCAGCAGCTGAAACTTCTACTTCAGCAGTTCTTCCTCAAAGAACAAGTAGAACCACCAAACCTCCTGCTTATCTACGAGATTTCGAATGTTATTCTGTCCTTCAAGACAAACATTCTACCCCTCACTCTATTGATAAATATATGTCATATTATCGATTATCTGAATCTTATAAAGCATTTATTCTTGCAGTTACTTCACTCAAGGAACCTCAAACTTATCAACAAGCCATCCAATTCAAACATTGGCTTGAAGCAATGAATGCAGAACTCCATGCTTTACGCAACAATAATACTTGGATCGTTGTACCATTACCTTCAAATAAAAGAGCCATTGGATGTCACTAGGTTTACAAAATCAAACTAAATAGTGATGGTTCTATAGAACGATTTAAAGCAAGATTAGTTGCTCAAGGATATACACAACAAGAAGGCCTAGATTTTTTTGATACTTTCTCCCCAGTCGCTAAGATGGTTACCTTCAAATTGCTACTTGCCATTTCCATAATCAAAAATTGGCATATGCTGCAAATTGACATCAATAACGCTTTTCTTAATGGAGACCTCAATGAAGAGGTCTACATGAACATACCTCCTGGACTAACAGTTTCTACTTCTGTTCCTGCAGGTACCACTCTTGTTTGCAAATTGCAAAAGTCGATATACGGACTAAGACAATCATCCAGACAATGGTACAAAAAGCTAACTGATGCACTACTTCAAGAAGGTTTTCAGCAGTCTCAAGCCGATTACACCCTCTTCACCAAAGGACGGGAAGACACTTTCATTGCATTGCTCGTATATGTCGATGATATCGTAATTACAGGCCCCAACCTTACCATCCTGCAACAACTTCAAGAATCTCTACATCATTAATTCAAACTCAAGACTCTCGGCAATCTCAAATATTTTCTTGGTTTTGAAATTGCTCGAACCAAAGACAACCTCTTCCTTTACCAACGAAAGTACACCTTACAACTACTTGAAGAAACCGGTTACATTGGTAGTAAACCAGCTAAAGCTCCTATGGACCCTCGACACAAACTTGATGACCAAGAAGGCGAGCCTCTCACCAATCCATCCCACTATAGACAGCTCATTGGCAAACTCCTATATCTGACTTTGTCACGGCCAGATATTACTTATGCAGTCAATGTCCTCAGTCAATTCATGGCATCTCCTCGCACTCCACACTTACAGGCCTTGCATCATCTCATACGATACATAAAAGGTAGCCCAGGACAAGGGATTTTGTACTCTGCCAATTCATCCCTGCATCTCCGAGGATTCTCGGATTCGGATTGGGCTTCATGTCCCATCATAAGACGGTCCACCACTGGCTTTTGCATCTTCATAGGGGACTATCTCATCTCCTGGAAAACGAAGAAACAACCCACCATATCACGCAGTTCGGCTGAAGCCGAGTATCGTGCTCTCGCTGCCACAACAAGTGAAATCACTTGGCTTCAATACCTCCTCAAGGATTTACAAATCCCACAAACTGCCCCAGCGTTCATATATTGTGACAATCATTCAACCATTCATATTGCTAACAACCCTACCTTCCACGAACGCACCAAACATATCGCGTTGGATTGCCATTTCGTTCGTGACAAAATCAACCAATCCGCTGTCCGTCTCATCTCTGTTTCCAGCAATCTTCAACTCGCAGATGCTTTTACCAAACCATTACCTGCCTCCACTCTCTCCACCCACATCAGCAAGATGGCTGTACACAATCTGTACAGTCCACCTTGAAGGGGGGGTAACACGACATGCATCCTTTTCCCTTTCTGACATGTTTGTTAGTTAGTTATTACCGTTACTGTTAGTTATTATCTGGTTGTTAGTTAGTTTTGTATCAGTGGCATTTTAGTCTTTTCTCATTCATGTTTGTAAGCTCAGTTGAGCTATATATATGTTTCCTCTGTTTGTACACTCAATCGATTAATACAATTCATCTTTCATTTTCTCTCTAATTCTGTTTTCGTAATATATACTATTCGAAGTTTTTAAAAATTTACATTTGGTCTTATATAAGTATAACAGGCGATGGTATAAAAAATGAACTAATAAGATCTTTTGAGATATTAAAACTATACCAAACCATTTCTTTTTAGAGAGGGTGTACCATATATTTTTCTTAAGTTCTTTTACAAAATTCACATGTATATATATAGTGTGTATATGTTAACACAGTGTTAATATACATACCTGGCATTGTAGACGACACTTCTGAGTAAATTAATACCAGTGTAACGATCAATTATATTTTCAAAAGATTGATCCAAGAGGCTCCAAGCAATGGCTATTTTAGCATTGCACTCCATAAATTCATAGAAAAATTCAATATCTTTTATATCAAACGACATCAAATCAGCATGTCGTATGAGTGTCCACGACAACCCTTCCTCCATTTCATTCTTCACTCCCACTATTCTCTGAAGTTTCTCATAAACCTTTTCCAACATATAACAACAATAGAGAAAACACAAATTCAAATCAAGTCACCAAAAATTATCAAACAAAATATTTAATAGTATGGTTTATGTTAATTACATTGTAACATCCATCTCCACAAAATTGTGGGCTTGTATTGTTGTTGAGATTCAGCTCTTTTTGCTCATAACATGCCCAATGATCTACAAAACAAAATAAATTATTAACTTTAAAAAAGAAAGGAAAAGAAAATAATAAAATCTTTATTTTTTTTTCTTTCTAAAAAAATTTAAGACTTACAAGTCTTATCACACAACATGCATTTAGAGAAGTCAATACCAAGATCCTCTCCTGTTGGTATACCACAATATTTGCATACACAATAGGGACATGACCATTCTCCAAAAGGAACTCCCTGCAATCCCAAAAAATTTTAAAAAAATAAATATTAAAAAAAACCCTTTAAAAATTTCTTCATTATAATTTGAAAAAAAAAATCAAAAATTAAAAATCATGACCTCCATTTCCAAACAAGAAGGATGAAAAGTTGAAGGGCATTTCTCACAGCAAATTAAGTCACCTCCATCAGCACAAACCATACAAGCATCATCATTTTTGTCACCATCATTATTTTTAGGCACAACATTATTAACCACATCCATATCTCCTCTTTCCAATCTTGTATACCAAACAGAAACTTGGTATTGCAACAATGAATGACCACTCCTTTCCAACACAATATTTTGATATGGTTTTCCAAGAATACCACTCTTATTACAACTACTACTATTCTTATAGGAATGTTCTTCAAATTTCCCAACTGTAACCATTTTTTCACAACAACCACAATGTATCCCAGCTCTAGTAACTTTCCCACTATTGATTTTCTTAAGATCCATGTCCAAATAATGCACTTCTTCATTATCTTTGATTTCCTTCATATCAATCAACATTGCCAAGATTGTGTTTTTCTCCATCCCATCTTCCACCACATACCCTTTTTCCAACCCCGAATAAGAAGAAGAAGAAGATGCAACAGCAGCTCGACGCTTCTGACTCCTTTTCTTTGTCACCAAAGGGCCTTGAATTTGCGAAAGAGCACAAACACTATTACTAGCCGACGCCTTAGCCTTAGGCGGTCGGCCAGGTTTTCTTTTCATTGGAGAATAACCAGCAATTTTGGCCACAAGAACTATTTCTCTGACAACATCATTGTTGGTTGAGCTGATGAGATTGCGCTGAGGGCGCCTTTTCACATAATCGGTATCTGATTCGCCACCATGATCAGAATCATCTGATGAAGAACTTGTATCATCAATGTATAATACTTGCTTCTGCTTTCTGTCCCTTAATTCATAGGCCATAATGGTTTTTTTTCTCTTGTAGAATAGTAGCCCTGTACCAAAAAATTAGACTAGTATATGTTAATGAAATTTGTTTTTTCTTTGGTCACTATAACAAGTGCCAAAACCAATTCTTATTAGACATGTTTTTTCTGGTTGTGTTTTCATTTTAATGCATATTTATCAGTGGGGTTTTGGCTGGAGAGAAAAAACAGCTAGCTTTGTAATTGTATATTGATAAATGAGAACCGTTTTGGTCACAAAAATGGTAATGCTTATTGTATTTTTACAGTTAAAATGTTCAATTCTGAAGTAAATGAAAATACTAACAATTCAGAAGGTATAACATACACATATTACATATTAACTCTCTGTGATTTGATTTTAAAGGTGCTACTTAAAACAGTTAAAACCTTTTTTTTAAAAAAAAAACTTTCATATTCTATGAATGACTCTTTTGTAAAATAATATAGGGTGAAAAAGACATTTTAAAATTAATTGGTTATAGGAGGAGTAACCTATTTATTTTATATATGGTTATTTATTTTCATACATGAGTAATGTGAGGCTAACTCTAATACACCCTCTTAATGTTTGGGCTTAGAAAATATGGGTATAACAAATAACTTTTAAGAGACCACAAAGTCAAATGTAACATTTGAAAGAGTCACAAGGTCAAATATTGAAAAATTTGTGGGTGTACACATTAGAAAATTTGTGGATATTGAAATAGGTTAAAGACCTCAACACTAAAAACTGGCACACATTGGACGAAAGATCTCAAATGGAGGTTAAAGGGGAGATGGAAGTTTTTAAGTTTGGCTCGTCTCTTTGGTCCGGCAACACTCACAATAGATCACAAATGGATCTTTTATGGCTTATCTTTTTGGATTGACGACACTTTAGGCTCACAACGGATCACAAGTGGCTCTGATACCATGTTACAATTTGATATAAGATGTGATTAAATGTGCATGAGGTTCTATCTCAAAACTAATTGATAATGAGAGGAGTAATTCATTCATCTTATATATGGTAATTTATTCTCACACATTAGTACTGTGAGACTAACTCTAAAAAATCCATTCCTAATAAAAGGTGCACTGATACATCTCTTACAGTTTTGACATCTAGAAAAAAAAAAATTAGTCTATTTTTTTAAGGTTGTCTACATTATAATTATTAAAGACATCCTGTAAAATTTTGAAAAAATTTAAAATAATTTACAGTATAAAAAATAGTGTTCAAACAGTCCATTTTATACGCGTATAAAATAAAAGAATCACCTGAGCAACATACTGTTTAAACTTTGTTTTTGACATGTTAAATTTTGTCTAAATTTTTCAAAATTTTATAAAATATCTTAATTAATTACACGGATAAAAAGTTGGTGCACCATAGAATTTTATGTATAATAATATATTGAAGATTAGTATGGTAGTGCTAGTTGACTATAGAACAACAGAAGATCCTAGTTGAATTTTTTTCTAAGTAAAATAACATCCAAAAGAGATATGTTTGGATTTTATTTTTTAATGACACCAAACTTTGTTTGTAACGTTTGTTTTCATTGGTTATGAAAACTTAAAAAGGTTTTCATTAAGTCCAAAAAAAAATACATCAAAGCGTGCTGTACGAAAGTAACAATATTGAATTTTAAAAAATTTGTATAAAATAAATAAATTGGTTTCAAGTTCTATTACTACTTTCTCAAATATTATACATAATTCAATTTTCACTCATATATATTTATATTGGTATTAATATATACATCCATAATATATAACATGAAAAGTTGAAGATAAAATGCACAAGAAAAAACTTTGTTTAAATCACGTAAAACAGGATTATAACTTATCTAACGTTATAATTATAAGAGACCCATTACATAATATAAAAAAATTTAGAAAACTTTTTATTACCTATAATATATTGATAGACAAGGAGAAAATTATATTAGAAAATTGTTTCTTTAAAATAAATTTCACCACAAGAGGGTGAAGGGGAGTCTTTTATTCTAATTTTTAGAGGCATTTTATTTCGGTTTTATCGAAAAATAGAGATAAAACTTTATCCCAATTATTTTAAAAATTAATCATGTTTTCAAAATTGGGGTAAAATAACAAACTATGGCAAGACTATATTGATAATTCGTTTCATATAATGAGGAAAACTAAAATTTCAGCTAAACAATTATTCAAAATAAAAATAAAAAAGCTAAACAAAAATTGGACAATAGTAACTTCGATCCTTAGAATGTGGTTATATAGGGCTACAACCCCATTGAAAAAAAAATTACACTTCAAAAATTAAATATTTTTTTTATAAGTATATACTAAAATAATAAAAAAAAATACTAAAATAATAAAAAAACTCCCATAAACACTTTTTGTGATAATTAAATCTTTAAAAAATTAAACAAATTTTTTTTAACAAAGTGATTATAATTTTGTTTGAAGTAGGTGTAAATACTTTTAAAATAATTAAGCTTCCACAGAAAAAATTGGGTCCGTCACTGATTGGGAATTGAAAAGAAAATAAACTACTGTGATTGAATAAGAAAAGTTTACCTTCTTTTTCCAACAGAAATTGTAATCGATCTAAAAAATTTTTCAAAATGTCGATCTCCAAATCTCCGAATAATAAATCTATCTGATGAATTAACTTCTTTATCGATGAAATTTCTTCGATTGGATCTGAAATAAAATGAGATTATATAATAAATTACCAACAAAATTTTATAAATACTTTCAAATCTTCAAATCGTAAATGGAAATGAAAGAGAACCTCGCTGGAATTTTTTAGATATGGATAGTGTAGGGTTATGAAACGGCTACTAATTGGTGGGTTGAAGAACTGACAAAGTTGTGGTATCCTCAACATGCAAGACACTAGGCAAAGATACACACCGGACTACTTTGTCTTTCTAAATGTCTTGCTCCTAAAAATGACATGAAAAATCCAATTTCAAACCATTGTATACAAGCCAAGAAACATGTATGAACTTGTCATTTTATAGGGAATGAAAAATTAATCCAATGCTTTAGAAAAAATAATCAAAATAAAAAACACATATATAAGGTAAAATAGTATCACATGACAAACAAGATGGCATACATACCATATGTTGTAACGCATTCAAGAATAATTTTATTTATTGAAAATTAACTAATTATGTAACACTACTCTAATGTAAAATTAATTAAAAATATTAATATTAGGTTATTTGTTTTTTCACATTATATATTATGGTAACTAAGTTGGAATTTGCTATAGTTTCTATTAGAAGAATCATTAATATTTTTTGTTGACAGGTTCAACATGAGTATTTTTTTTGTTTTGTTTTGTTTTTTTGTTTTTGTTTTTTTTTTTTTTGAGTGAATATAGCTGTAGAGTATTGATGACTATGCTTACTAATTTTTTTAAGTGTCTTTTTAGAGTATTTGGTGTACCCAAAAATACAAAATGTTATGAATGTATTCTATTCAACATTTTTTCTATTAGTATAATGCCTTGAAATGTTAAGAATGTAAACTTTTACCTTAAATACGTACACTTTAAATTTGTACACTATAAGGTAAAAACAAATAATACATAATGGTCAATTTAGTGAATGGTATCATAGAAAATATAATTCTTTCATACAAATACTCATGAAAATATTAATTACCAACACAAAGATGTTAGAAAAAAAGTACTTGGGTTTGATAACTATCCACTATGTTGATGCATTTTAAAAAGAATAATTAGCATTTTTACTTTTTCAAATTTTGATATTACTTTTTTTTTTTTTTGAAGAAAGCTCTATTATGTCTTTTAAAATAGGTTAATTAGTAATTTTTTCCCCTGAACTTTGACATGTATTAAATTGTGCCCCCTGAATTTTTTTGGCCGTTAAAAATTCTCCTCGAACTATTGAGATTGTTAAATTCAAGGACTTTTGTCTAATTTCATTTAATTTTACTGCTTCAGTGATTGTTTATGTACTAAACCATGCTTTAGAGACTTTGATATCTACCAAATCATGTCCCTCAAACTTTGATATGTACTAAATCATGCCCCTTGAACTTTCATCCATGTTCGAATTTTTTACTAAAATTAGACTAAAGTCCTTAAATGTAACAATCTGAATAGTTCGGGGGGAATTTTTAACGGCCAAAAAAGTTCAGGGGGCACGATTTAGTACATGTCAAAGTTCGGGGGGAAAAATTACTAATTAGCCTTTAGAATATATGGCTTATTAAAAATTTCTCTTAAAATATAACAGTTACATAATCATGCTCTTTCTGTTAAGTTCTGTTTCTTTTTACCGTTAAAAATTTAACATTTTTACCCCTGAACCCATTAGGGGTTTTGTAAATGGAAAAAATCCCACTGGTTGGGATAAAATACATTGATATATTGACATTGGGTTGGTTCAAGTAGGCCCACGGTTGAGGAAAATCTTCATTCGTACACATAGGTACGACTGATAGTGATAGTTGGATCGTGAGCCGTCAGTTGGTTGGGGAATGTTAGAGTTTCGGGCATTAGCCGAAAAAGGTGATCTCATTTTTTGTGCATCTTTCCAAGATCTAGCATAGGGGACAAACCCCTAATTCTTCGAGATTCTTGTCTAGGACGTGCCCCGTAGGATTGGTCGTAGACGGTCGGCAATCCCTGACACCTTTTCGACTATCATTTCCAGGTGACACCTGAGGGCATCCATCTTCATTTCTTCAACTACTTGTTGACTATGAATAAGTGTCAACCTTCTAGATCTATACATCCATCTTATTCATGGAAGAGTTGAGGTTAAATCTGAACCCTCTACCTGGCTTTGTTTGTGGGTCCGGCCATCAATTCGTTACGGCTTAGTGAGTGGGTCTAGGAACACATGAAATTACATTTGTGACCCTCTTGGAAACACGAATAACACTCTCTATTACATAACTTTTTGGAATATCTTATAAGGAACTTGAAGATTTATAGAATTTCTTCTAATAAATTCTTCAAATTTACGTTCTAATTTAGTAGAAAATATCCACTTGAGAACTTGTCTCATTTGATCCCAACTCCTTTAAGCTCTTAAGCTTATTTGGGCAATATAGGTTGCTCATCAACCTTTGAACCTTTTTCTTCATAAGATTTTTCAACAATAGTTGGTTCTTGAAAGTTGTTATCTCATTATAACAAGTTCTTAACAAACTTCACTTTAATAGGTTTAATTTCTCATACACTTAATGTCAAATAGCCTTTAGCGTTGCAATGAAAAATTTGTCAAAATGGACTTTTGACAAATTGAAATTAGCAAAATAGACTTTTCTATTTTCTTTTTTTTTTAATTACTTTTATTTTACACTTAACATTTAAAAAATTAATTTAATATTAAACAAAATTAATTAAAACCTCATAAAACAAAATACTAACCCTAATTTTTCTTTTTACAGCCTCTCTTTCTTTTTGTTCTTCTTCTCCTCTTCTCCTCACCCAAGTCACTCATTCTTCTTCCTAATAAGACTAAAAAGACCATGAATACTCACAAGTGAACCATTCTTCTTCTTCTTCTTCTCTTCCTCTTCTCATCCTTTTTCTTCTTCTTGTGGCAAGTGGTGGCAGCCATAGACAAAAGAATTTAAAATTCATTCTAACAAAGGTAAACCCTAATAATTTCCTTGTCTCTTCTCATTTTGTTTCTTTTCTTTATTTTTTTTTTAGTTGTAGCTATTAATATTTTTCTTCTCTCAATTTCTTATTGCAATAACTAATCATTTAGAATTATAATGGAATCAACAAGTGATGCATCAACCACAATACCCACACCACCCAATGAACATGAACAGGTAACATATATATTTTATTACAGTCTTTTGAGTTATAATTTTAATTTTTGTAATTTATGGATAAAAGACCTTGAATCTGCTCTGAATAACCATAAACGACCTTAAATTTACACTATGCGACCATCATGGTCTTTTATGTTCTTTAACTAACTTTAAAGAACTTAAATTTTCTTCGAACGACCTTAAATTTACATTATGCGACCATCATGGTCTTTTTTGTTTTTCAACCATTCAAAGAACTTGAATTTGCATGGAACGATCATAAATAACCTTGAACTTACATTATGCGACCATCATGGTCTTTTGTGGTCTTCAACCAATTTTAAAGAACTTAAATTTAATCTAAACTACCTTGAGTTTGGTCTTTTATGTTCTTTAACTAACCTTATAGAACTTGAATTTTCTCTGAACGACCATAAACGACCTTAAATTTACATTATGCGACCATCATGGTCTTTTTTGTTTTTCAACCATTTAAAGAACTTGAATTTGCATGGAACGATCATAAACGACCTTGAACTTACATTATGCGACCATCATGGTCTTTTATGGTCTTCAACCAATTTTAAAGAACTTAAATTTAATCTAAACGACCATAAACGACCTTAAATTTACATTAAGCGACTATCATGGTCTTTTATGTTCTTTAACTAACTTTAGAGAACTTGAATTTTCTCTGAACGACCATAAACGACCTTAAATTTACATTATGCGACCATCATGGTCTTTTTTGTTTTTCAAGCAAAAGAACTTGAATTTGCAAAGAACGACCATAAAGACCTTGAACTTACATTATGCGACCATCATGGTCTTTTATGGTCTTCAACCAATTTTTAAGAACTTAAATTTAATCTAAATGACCATAAACGACCTTGAATTTACATTAAGCGACCATCATGGTCTTTTATGGTCTTCAACCAATTTTAAAGAACTTGAATTTGATATGAACGACCATAAACGACCTTGAATTTACACTATGCGACCATAATAGTCTTTTATGTCCTTCAACTAATTTTAAAAAAACTTGAATTTGCTCTGAACGACCATAAACGACCTTCAATTTATATTATGCGACCATCATGGTCTTTTATGGTCTTTAACCAATTTTAAAGAACTTGAATTTAATCTAAACGACCATAAACGACGACTAAGGTCGCACACGGTCGCACAGGTTGCATAGGGTCGCACATGGTCGCACTATCTATTTTCATACCACATGTGACCTTATTTATTTAGTTAAATTTGTAATTCTTTTTATACTTTTTATATTTACGTTCTTATCGTTTATGTATTTTTTATTCATTTCACTCATTATTATTGTAGATGCCCAAAACTATATTAACAACAGAGCTTCCATGTATACCTCGTGCCATTACTACTAATACAGCTGCAAAATCTAAAGTTACCATCAAATCCCCGCTAAGTGTAATAGGCCAAATAAAGAATTGGCT